>NC_079299.1:11158921-11466754 GCF_023638135.1 Falco biarmicus
TTCCAAAGTTATAAGGCTCATCAGCAGGAATGTTTAAAAACCTGGGTTTGAAAGTGAATATGGCTGAGGAAGGACATAAAGAGCAAACAGCTCATTCATAATCAGTGTTTGACATGAAGAGATGTTGCTGTTTTACAATTTGCTGTAAATTCACTTCCAGCGCACTCCTGTCTTGTGCTTCATGTCCTGCAGCAGGCATACTTCAATGATTGGAATTAATCGAATGTAACAATATAAAGAATTTTAGATTTCATTCAGATTTAGGGTAATATTCAACCCCAGTGATAGACTGGAAGTTTAACAAACAGTGTGAATAGACCCACAATAAGGCTCTTGGACAACTAGGATACAGTTTTGTTATCTCGAATCTGGGTTCTTCACCCTGTGTGAGAGCCCATCCACACACAGAGCCGAAATATTAGTTTATTGCATGTCTGCACAGAGTTGGGTGCTAGGTGGTAAATCCACAAAGCTAGCACACCTCTTAACACACGGGAAAAAAATTTATAGGCTTGGAACAAATCTCCCTGTAAAAGGTACAGTATTCTCTTTCTTCACTGTGCTTGTTCTAAGGGGAGGGGGCTTTGTTAGTAGGGGGCTTTCTTTGCTGAGAGTGGATCTTTTAGTATGCTAATTAGGATAGTTCACAGATAGTTCAAGAAATTTTTTGTTTGGTCTCATTAACCATTTGGTTCTCCTTGAGCTTATCTTGTTATTTCTTAGCTTGATGTATTTACGGTGTCTATTCCTTCTCCCAAGGCCATGTCTTGTTAATTATTTTTAAGGGTTAATTAACATCCTCTGTTTTTCAATTCTTTTGTCCTCTTATTTTTCACTATAAATATTTACGTATTTCTTTAAAGTAAACAGTTATTGTATCAGTTTCATGTGGACTTTCAACAGCTATCCACAAAATTAATACAAAGCTCTGTTTTCAACATTTACTAGCTTGTTGCACAGAAGGCTTCTTTTGGCTTCAGTACTACTTAGGTATTTAGGAAGATCTGAGTTTGATTCACTGATCTAATTGAGATTTTCTTGTGACTTTTGGAAGCTGATGTTTCTAGGCTTCTGTCCCCTGCCCATGTAACAAGGGTACTAATCTTTTGATTTTCTTATTGGGGTATCAAGAAAATTAATACGGGTAAAGAGCAGGAGATGCAATAATAATAGTACTAGAATAACAAAAAGCATTTGAGACAAATTTTCACATACAGCTACCCAGTTAAGGACCAATTTTAATCTCACTTCTGTATAACCATCTACTTTAGATGACAAATGTAAATCTATTCATTTTTGCAGTGCTCGTGTTCCTTTACTTGCCTTGGACATAGAAAAGCATGATTGTACATACCCAGTAAAGAAAAAAACTTGCAAAAAGAGAGAAAATACATTTCTTAAGGAAATAAAAAATAATTGAAAATATAAAAAAAGTAACCCATGAAAACAGCCAAGATTCAATCTAATTTTAAATATTTTCTTGAGCTATATGGCTTTTGTAATTTAGTGGAGAATCACTTGAAACCATTCAAAGATACAACCTTACACCTCACTCTGCTCTAAGATTTTTTGTGGAGATGACAGGCAAGATGCTAAATGCTGCATATGAAAGTTGCAGATTTTTTCAAGTAAAATAACAAAGCTCAGAGTAATCCAGGCAAGAAAGGCTGCAGATGTATTTCAAGAGCCGTTAGCAACACTTGAGTAATCAAGAAGGACACTAAATCTGCCCTCCTTGGCCGTAGTTATAATGTGCCCTATTGGCACAAGCCCAGTTCTCTGAGCTAAACAAAACCATTTCCAAGTGAGGCTGCAGATTCAGCTTTCCCCTCTGCTGCTGAACTGCATGGAGAATCTGTAATGGGGTACAGAGCTGGGTTCTCTTAAGCCTTCTGTCAAGAAAAGTACTGTTGGATTTCTGCAGAGACAAGAGAAATTGTCTCAGGAATTTTTCTGAGACTCCTTAAGTTGACCTTTGATGGTGCTTCCCTCCCCAACCCTGCTAACCACTCTGAATGTTATCACTGACATAAATTTTAAGCTATGCAGGTATTCCAAGGTAGAATATAGGACTCCTACAGACATCTTGTAGGAATATGAGCAATACTTGCCTTAAGAGAACATTTGGAGGACTATAAGACAAGTATCACATCTTGAATTTTCTTCCCACATGTACTCTTTAACTAGTAAATTTGAACACATTTTGAGTCTTCACTGCTTTTGTGGCAAAAATACTCATGTCTAGTTGAATGATGAATTTGCAAGCTCCCAAAATGACCTGACATGAACAAACAATCTTTTTCCCTGCAGTTTGCACAGATACCTGCTTTATGGAGCTCTTAGGACTAAGGTAAAAATCATCAAGAGAGAATAAATATTTAACTTGGGCTGCAAGGGGAGAGCATGTTAACACACCTCTGCATTTCTGGATTTTTCTTGGGACTCAAAGCAAAAGTGGCAAGAAACCAAAAGAAAACTGATTTCACACTATGCTCAGATTAACTACAAGTAAGGCGTGCCATAAATCACTCGTTACATATCTGTTTTATTGAACAAAGAAATTCAAGACAATATAAATCTGTACTTTTCAGCATATACTAAGGAAAGGTCTCCAAGCACCTCAACTCATGTGATAAATCTCATCTCACAGCTTGCTGTGAGGTTTACTGTGACACAGCCATGAGCCCCATATTGTAGGTGAGGAACTAGAGCATCCAAGAACAGCCACACTGAGTAGCACAGCAAAGGGATTTATGGCAGAGACATGATGTAACCCAAATTCCACTACCCCCAGTCTGTCCCTGAAATCCAACTTGGATTTCAGTTCATCTGAACTGAATCAATGAGGTTTTTTCTGATTCTTCTCACTATATATCTCAGTTTGGAGCAAAATAAAACAATAAGCAACCAGAATAAGATAACTCATATTTCTTAACTGCAAGGGGATATGTTTCTGCTATTTGGGTTGGGCACTTCCAGGTGTCCCCTGTACTCAGATTTTCCTCCCTGAAACCTCGGCCCATGCAATATCGCAGTGTCTGTGGAGAAGCATAACCCATCACTGCAAAGGTGATTCCTACTTAAAATACAAATACCAAAGTTCTTCTAACTCAGCTATCTGACAAAAGCCAGTTTTGTTATCCCAAATCCCAAAAGCCAGAGTCACCTGAAGACCGAGCCAAACAAAGCTTTGCTGCTTTGACCAGGCTTTTCCCCCACTGAGCTTGAACATGGACTTTGTGCCTTTGTTCTTTACATAGTGAGAGTTTTCCTCAGGTAGGGTTCTACCTTTTCTTTTGCCTTTTTACTTGAAAAACAGTCTACAGGAAAAATGATGCAGGGATATCACTTTTCATGCCATTGTTGACATGACATGTCTGACTGCCATCTTTTGTAAGGGCTTTGGGAAAGAACTATCACCTAAGCCAGCTCTGACCTACAGCCATGCCATGCTCTTCTCCCACTGGAAGGTGTGACAGTACACTACAAACACGGCCTCAGCCTTTGCAGCACACCAGTGAGCCAGGCAAGGTTTCCATATTTTTAGAAGAAGCAACAGGCTCCCCGGTTGACACAGACTCCTCAGATGAGCAGGGCCATCAGTGGGTGAGTTCACACCCAGCTAGGGTTCAGGGTGTCTTTGGAAAGGACACCTGCCTCAAATCTGGTGTTACACATCTTTTTTCTTCTACACTGACTACGGCCCAAGAACAACGGTGTGAGCAGGTGCTGCTTGGTGAACGGGGGGGTGTGAAAGGGGACACACACAGGCACTGGCATGTGCAAATGTGGCATCTCTTGTGAACCCTCAGTACTGTTTCATTACCTGAACTCTTTTATTTAACAAACATCTGCCAACTCGTGCACTCCTGACAGAATATACCACTGATGTTCCTTTTGTAATCCTTTCATAACATATGTAAACAGGTGGAAGAAAAATCTTGCCGTTATCATCTTTGATTTTATGAGTAGCTGGGGCTGTTTAAACTATAGATTAACTTTTACGGGCCCATCTCTCTCTCCACCTACCCACCACCACCTCCCAATGTTTGAATAGCCAACTTTCCTGTGTAGGTGTGTCAGATAAAGATCATTTTAGTATATTTTTAAAAGGGAGGGAGTCCTGTTTCACTGAAACTAAAATCATAACATTCATTTCATGTCCCCGTATGTGCTTTGTCACCCCTCCTCCCAGCAGCTGTGGGTGAGTGTATACTCTCTGGGCCAAGTTCCCAGTAATGTCATAGATCTCCTGTGTGCTCTCATGATTGCAATGTTGGGGGTGGAGCCTTTCAGCAAATTTAAGTAAATTAGTCTTTTCTTGCTTTTTCTATGTCAATACATTTTCCAAAGCTACACTTCTTATGCCATAGAGACCAGGTTGTGAATATATTGTCTAGCTCAAATGTGAATTACATGTCCAGGATATCCTTCTACTGCACCCAACGGTGCACCTGAGAATGGCGAAGGGTGTCTGCAACAGCAATTCTTCCAAGTGGTGGTGTGAGAACACTACACATCCAGGTCTGCAAATTGGATTGATAGCCAAGCACATCACAAATCAGGTGCAACCCATGTGTGCTGTTTCTACAGCCTCACAGCTCACAGAATGTATTATTCCTCCACCTCAGCTGACTAAGATGCTTTTGTTTCATTCCTGGATGAAAATCAGTTGTGATTGAAAGTGAAAGAAATACCATACTTTCCCTGACTGCTTATTTTTCAGTTGCATCATGATCTATTTGAATTGTCTTCCTTCTATGATTGCTCAAAGAACTAAGTGCAAAGACACATAGTAGTTATTCTGTTTAAGAGATCATCTGTAGTCATCTTCTCTCACACTTCTGTATACAACAAGCAGAGCACGTACTTCCAGGCTTTCACTTTAGGTGATGTAAACCAGCCACAATAAGAGTACAATATGCACAGTTTGAAGTGCTAAAGTCCTAGTCTCCTGCTTCTTTTCCCACATAGTCTTCCTCCTTTAAATACCTATTCTTTCTCTTGGAACATCATTCCACCTTAATCTGCAACCTTTGCTTTCTGGTTCTGAACAACTCCTACCTCCACAATCCCTTTGTGCAACCAACTCTTACCCTCAGCAACTGAAAGAAGCCTTAAAATCTGCTAGCCCCATCTCTGCTTGCTAACCCCTTTTTTTTCCCCATTATGCTGCTCTTTCAGCTCTAGTCAGTCCTGCCATTTCCATGATCAGTTCCCAAGAGGACCTCAAATGAGGTCCCAGCTGAGACATATACTATTCTTTTCCTGGTCACATCATAATAAGTTTCATGTACTCTCCCAGGCTTTGAAGGTTCAAAGCGTTTTCTATTACTCATTAAAAGTGAAGTCAGAGGCTGATGTAGCTGTGCTAGGTTTGGATAAAGGACCTAGGTGTGCTGAAAGCAGACAGAAGGAAGTGCTTGAACAAACATTTCTTAGTTCAGGAAAAGATCTGGCCAGTCCCACTGAAAACATAGAAGCAAGTTTCATTTTCCCCACAAATTTCCTGCAATCTATTTTTTTTTTTTTAAATCAAGATATTTACAGTGTCTGTTCTGTGCTTGGATTAAAAAAGTTAAACTATCAACATAAGCACTTGTGAAGAAAAGCCAGTCCACAGACACTACCGAGAGATGGTTTTTTACATCAACCTTTTCTAAAGTGCTTGCAGCCACACAGAACATCTGAAGTGTTTGAACTTGTGCAATTAGAACAAGTTGTCAGGGACACAAAAAGCTTTTCAGAAGAGCACAGAAGCTGCCTGTATGTTATCTACCAGTGTCATATACCTTCAGCCTAGGAATCATCAGAGCCTAGGCAGCAGGGAACGAAATAAAAATCTTCTACGCCAACCATATTTCAGCAAGCTGCGATTTTTTTCTCTAATAAACCCTCTTCCCTGCAGCTTTTCCTTCTGTCTCTAAGTTCTTCTTTTTTTGCTCTCTGCCCTCTGTACTTTTTCTATTTTTCCCCCATTTCTTTGCCTTGTCCCTCCTCTCCTCTTATTTCTTTTCCTCTTTCTTTCTCTGCTCCTCACCAGTGTACGTTCTCTCCATATCCCAGTCCCTCCTCAGCCCCAGTTCTTTGATTTTCTTCTTCTTTCTTTCTTGGCTCTTCCCTATTCTTCTCTCTCTCCTTTCCTCTTTGACCTGAATTGGATTGTTGCAGGTCTCTGTGCCAAGTCAAGAAGCCCTCACTTCCAGCCTCATTCCAGTACACAAACCTCTTTCCTATCACAGAAACCACGCGCTTTTCCAAAATTTATAATTAGATTTTTTAAGGAAAAGTGCAAGACAAAAAGTTATCCTCCCGAATAAATATTCTCACTGATTCAGCACTTGGATCTAGAGCTTTGGTCCCATGCCCTGTGAAAACTGGGTCCAGTTGTGACAGTCAGATGAATTTTCCCAGATTTTGGCAATGGCTGGTGGCTGGCAAAACCTCGTGGATGGCAGACTTCCGGTTCTGGATTTCACACCCTGGCTTTGTTCTGAATCTGAGCAAAATGTCCAAATTTTGAAATACTACATAAAAAATTCACTTTGACGCATGACATTTAAGTTAGAGTATATAGCAAGGAAAATAAAAACAAGATTTATTTCAAAATAGAATTGGAAATGCATCCTTCCTTCCTAAATGCTGAAACGAGATGTTCTCCCTAGATTTTCATCTGCAAAAAACTTTCATTAGTTCCAGGGGATTTTTCAAAGTGCTTTTTAAAAAGGGAGGAAGAAACTCTGACAGGTTGGAGATCTTGGAGAAACGGTGCTAAGATTTTAAATGCCTTGCATATATGTTGTGCCTGGGTACACACTGTTGTTCTGCAACACATCATGACAAACAGGATCAAGTATCACCTTAGCCTTGGCATTCTGTAGACATAACTGAGCTAGCTTTAAATTAGCTAATGTGACCTCTACTAGTATCACAGTGAGGGTAAAATTATGCTCCCCACGAACCTAAGGAAACGGGAAGATAGTTTGTCCAAAACAAGCCCTCTTGTGTCTTGCCTTCACAGTTTACAGGTAATATAGGTTTGGTTGCAACAGCTGGAGTCACTGGGTTGATATCTAGAGGGCCCAAGCTGCTGGGATGAACCATTGCACCCTGTGCTCTCGCTATCCCTAGCCAGCCTGACCAACATAGATGGGATGGCAGCTGCCATTTGCCGTCAGCAGGAGCTGTGTGTAAGCAGGAGCTGTGTGTAAGCAGGAGCTGTGTGTAAGTAAGCACTACGTTTCATCCTGGTCTGAGCAAATATCCCTGCCTAACCAGAGCTGTGCTGCCTTTACGTCGCAGCAGTCCTGGGACCTGAAGGGTTGTGCCGGTAGCAGGAACTCTCCTGTGTGCAGCCTGGGGCTGTGACCTGGGACGGTGCTAAACTTAGCCCTGGTTCTTGTTCAGGGGCGGCTGAAAGGACCAAGCTGCTACATGGACATTTTGAGGCAAGGGTTCAGTTTCAGCCGGTTTGAATCTAGAAGGCCCATCAAGCAAGCACAAGTACAGCTCGCCCTTTTTCATGGGGACATGTGTTCCCACACACGCCTATCTAAGCACCAAATGACCATATAAATTTACATATCAACCGCTGACCATGATGGACAGAACAGTTACAGCATCTTCATATGCTTCTGCAGTGGAGCTTGACGCTCAGACTTCTCCAGAAGTCTGTCATCAGTTGACCTGTTTATAGGGGGTGATGTAGCCAGAAAGTTAGAGGCAGACTGATACGAATACAGAGTCAAAATCATGTATGACATGACACCTGAATGTGTCCAGCATTCACTATGCCCACTCAAAGATAGCAGGGCTGCTTCGACTCCCAAAATCACTTGCCAGTGACTCCGCACATTACAGGATTCTTCCTTCCTTTTCCCATGGTCCACCTCTAAATGGCCCTGACATTTTTTTGAGTTTTGAAACGTAGTCTGAAGTTCCATTGTATTAGATTTTTATAGAACAAGGAAAAGAAGCAGTAGAGATACTTCAACAGACATCTCTCAAAGAATCCGCTGAAGAATGGCTGGAAGGAAAATACAGTTTGGAGTGGAAAAAGATGGAAGTTGACAGAGTCAGGACAGAGACGATCAGGACAGTGGATGTGGAGGGAGTACAGAAAGATCTGGTTCACAGGAGAAGCCATGGAAATGTGGTCCTTACTCACTGAGCAAATCTGTCAAAGGGGCTGGCTACAAATTCTGGCCAGACCTTAGACTGTGACCAACTCATTCCTACAAACCTCCTCATGTACCCACAAGACACTCTACTGCTGAGTCAAGAGCAGTTCATAGACTTTCACTGATAGATTCTGAGACATGTGCACTCAACGTGGATGTTTTGCAGAGACTGCAAGGTAGGGGTGCCTTCCCTGATCTAGTGCACATCACCGTCAGAAGAAAAAGAGTTCAGAAAGTACCAAAGGCACAAGAATCTTGGTGACTGTTTTAAATACATCAGTCTCACAATACCTTAAAAGGAGGGTATTTCTCATTTTACAGATTATGAAACAGAGGCACCAAGGGACCAAGTGAGTTGACTAAAAGTGAGTGAGCAAAAATGGGGACTGAAATGGCCTTCACTGATTTCCAGCCCACTGATTTCCAGCCTAGGCAGCCAGAGGGAACTAGCTTGAATACAGATATTGTAAATGATGCTGAGGGATGAGATGACACCATTTGAAAAGGTTTTTCCCTAATTTGCATAATAATAAATGCATGTATAAGTGGAATTAACTAGCAGGTATTTTTTTCATCTGTTTGTTTTAATTATTTCAAACTGTAGTGTTTGTAAATGTGATCGACACTAAACCTTTATTTAGACTGTGTTTTGAATAAATTTATCGACATTAAAATTAGTCACCATAACCTATAAATCACAGGATGGGTCTGGTTATGAATGTTACAAGTGCTATATTAAGCTTCCAAACAGAATTAATTTCTTGCTTTAGGAGACCTTGAGAAGTTGTGTATTTAACGCAGAATATGATACACAACTTGGAACAGTTTTTTCAATAGCTTTAATTTCCGAGAATTAGATTTTCTTATTGCAGCTAGTTTAAGGACATGCTGGGAGACAGAGAACCATAAGTTAAATTCCCAATATTGCATATGTGAACTCTGCCACAGTAAGGGAGATTATCAGCAGTACAACTGAAAATTTGGCATCTAACTCCTTTCAGCTGTCACTGGGAGTTGGATACCTTTTTTTGTTGTGGTGGTTTTTGAGCGTATAAAAAAAGCCTGTATGTAATTATGTATCTTTATGGAAAGGACAGAGCATGATTTCTAAATACCTACTAACTCATACAGTATTGAAAATCCATAGGATATCAATTATTCCAGAGGGAGTTTTATTATTTTTTTCTTCTGTGATTCTACTTCTGATCAAGACCAAAAATCAAGAAGATGTTCTCCTAAGATTATAGTTTTCTATATTGATCCTGCCTTTGTTATCTCAATGGCTTATTTGTTAGACAGAAAAGGTATGACTAGGCATATATCATCGTAGAATACAGGAAGATTCACTGAGATTGATGCATAAGCAAAGGACAAGCATGTCAACGAATCCAGCTGTCCGAAAGTCAGGGCTAATGTTAACCAAGAAGCACATTACTGTGATTCAACGAGAATGTTCTTTTATTTATTTAACTTTCCCATTTTCATTTTTATTTGGGTAAGATAATTGCCTGTGATAAGCTCTCTCTGTGTAGGTCGGAAGCATGCAGAAAGCCAGCCTTTAGACTGGAATATTTACGTTAAGCCTAAGCATTAATGATGTATAATGGCCAGACCATATTTGCATATTGAAATGATCTCAATTAAAATCCTTTATCAGATGACTTCAAAGAGAGAACCTCTCAAACTGCAATACATTTTTCCATGAAACACAGCCTATTAGGGATGTAATGTGTTTATCTGCATTTTTAAAGACAGTAATTTTAGTGTTGATTTCATAAGTAAAAAAAGATACATTTCTTTCCTTAGGCTCTATACCAATTCTTTTGTCTTTCTTTATAATGCACTTACTGAGCCTTGAACTTCTTTGAAGGACAGAAACATAAAACAGTCCACAGAACTTGAACTAAATAATGCCTTGCCCTTCAATATTGTCTCTCATCCCAAGAATCTAAGTACATTATGAAGATTTACAATGCCTAAAAGAGATAAGAAACTTACAGGGTTCTCTTCACCCACCACTGGAAGACAATCATCTCTGAGTAGGCACAGAAAAACTTTTTATGGCACTGAGGAACAGAATGTAAGTGGACAGTCCTTGCAAGAAGCAATGAAGTAACCTATGTAAAGCCAGTAAATGCTCAAAAAAAACCCCCAAAAACCATAATTCAACAGTTTATCTTTTCCATTTCTTGATACATTTCCATTAATTGTAAAAAATCTCCAGCCACATGCAAATTTCTAGAAAATGCATTTAAAATCATATGTTTTAAAAGGCTTTATGTACTTTTAAAAGGGATGATTCTAATAATTTTTCTAAGGAATTTCAGTTATTTTCACAAGATTTAAAAAGACTGGTTTGTTAAAATAAAGACAGTAGCTGGAAAACACAGTATTTCATTTATTAACAGAAAGGCCTAAAGGTAATGAACGAATAAATGGAGGAACAATATGCCATTTAATGTATTAGAGTCAAAGTTAACACATACTAACCATTGGAACACTGGGTTCTGATAACAGATTATTTTCTGTCTTCTAGCTGGGATCTGCCATTGAAAACCTGTGTGGCAAGCATTTTAATGATATTTGATTCTTAATTGTTTTCTAAAGCCACGTGAGTTTTTACCAGCTAGGTCCTGGATAAGAACCGTGCGCTCATAAAAATAACCATAAGTTCCAAAGATATAAAAATTTCAGCATAAAGATTTTTCATCCAGAATTTCTCAAGGGAACTAGTGCCACCTGCAACTCAGACATCCAGCAAGAGGGAAAGAATGATACAGTACAGTGATTTGAGCAAACTGCCACCCACTGCAAATAAAAAACAGCTAAAGAAGAGGCTCTATTTTGTCAAATCTAATACAACATTTTCTCACGTTGTAAGGAGTGACAATCCTGAAGTCACCTATTAGGGATAAACTCCCTCAAATTATCTCACATATATCACAAGATGCAGTGTACACAGGGAAGCAGCTGCCACATATCAGCTGCTCTGGGATAATTACCAGTGTATATTCTCACGGTAACAGTGAGGACACTTCCTCATCTTTCAATTCAGAGTAAACCACCTCACATTTGTGGCAAGGTAAGAGTATAGAGAGCCTAGTTACCACATAGCCACTGATTTACAATAGCTTGCTCCCTTGTGTATGTACTCTTGCTCCTCAGCAAATACAGAGTAAGTTGAATTAGCTCACCTTGAACTTAAAACGTTTCCATTATTTGAAATCATTTGTTATCTCTTATGCCAAGGGTCTTTCACTAAACAAGAAAATGAAAGCTATTAAATCATTTGTTGTGACAAGAAAGTGCAGGCAAGAATTTGTTTTTAAGTTACGAGAGAGAAGGATTTGTAAGAATTTAAAAAAAAAAAAAAGAAAAATGTTAGTTTTAAAATACAAAGTCTTAGATGCTGCCTTATAGTGTTGTTATGGCACTATAGTCTTCAGCTAATGTTTAGACTATGAAATTTGAAATCATCAAGTCAAACTGAAAATCAGATGACAATATAATTGAATCAAACTGAAAACACCGGATGAGATTTATTGTAACTTCCCTCTTGAAACAAATGGGAGGATTTATGGGATCAGCCTTGATTTACCCATAGAAAAGGGTAAATGTGATCAACTTTGGTGAGTCTCTAGTCTAAAGTGTATTTATCCAAAGAATTTATTTTAACACTAAATAGCATTAATATACTATATATGCTATGATATATTTAGCACTGTTATTACCTAGTATTAGTGGGTAGCATTGGTACTTAGCATTTAGTACCAGTAGCATCTAGCTTTAGTATTGGTACTAGGTACTAACAGTACTAAATAGTAGCAATAGTACTAAGTGTTTGTACTAGTAGTACTAGTACTAGTGTTTGTACTAAGAGTACATTTATGTTACACAGCTGAACACACCAGAAGAGAATCAATAGTAGCCTGAAAACATTCACCATCAGAACCCTGCTGCTGAAACAGAACTAGACACCAGTGTCAGCGAATTGGGCAGGGGGGTGGGGGTGGGGCAGGGGCGGGGGGCAGTACAAATTGTCCGATATTTTCTAACACACATTCACAGCATTTCCAGTGTTCTCTTTAGAACTACTTTTTCTTACCCAGATAACAGCCTTCCATTATTAGTATTGGGCTAGCAAAAAATCCCTATCAGCTGAGGAAGAACACCAAGTTACCTGTATTTTGGCAGGTGCAACATTCCCCCCAGGAAATAAAAGCAGTAAGAAGGGCTACTGAAAGAAGAAATTCAAAGACATTTGCAGCAGAATAACAACATCCCATTTAGCTTAATGTTTTTCATTTTATTTGGAAGCTTGAAACACGTTACCATCATTCATGCTTTGCTGTAATTGGACAGAGAGATTAGAACACCTTTTTATATTAAATGCACATTTTCCTTTCAATAATATCCATGCTAAATGAGAAGAATACTATTCAGCCAGTCAGCTGGGTTTGGAGCAATGATCTATTTTACCCCTTATTTTTAAAGCTTTTTCTAATCTGTGGTTTTGAAGAAAAATGTGCATGAAGACTGTCAATATACACTGGCTTAGAAAGAAGAAGAAACAGAAGAGAAGCTCTTCAGAGGCTCCTGTAAGGAGAAGAAGCAATTACTGCCAAATAAGGTTTCTGAAAGTTTATCATTGAAAACAAGAGGTCACAAAGACTGACATTGGCAAGGGAAAGAGTGCAAAAAGCACTATGAGGAATTTAGACAGAGTATCCTTCTGCAAAGGACTGCCATTGCACAGAATAAAATGGTCTTTGCTGAAGTCAGTAATAGATGTAAACTGTGAACTGATGTTCAAGAGGGAGCTGAACATGTTTGGAGCAGGGAGTGAATGTAGCCATGCAGTCATAAGAGAGATAATTGTGCATAAGAAGGTGAGCTACCATAACTGGTGATTTGTATTTTCTGTTGCCAGAGGCAAGGGTTTGATGGACCGTGTGCTTTTCTCTGGGCTATTATTACTTGTATGTCTCTAAAAAGTGTCCTCTGCTATCACAGCAGCCACAATAACAAAATGTAAGTTAATAATATAATTTATCCTATAACCATCACTCATGTTTACTGTTCAATCACTTCTTTTTCCCTTCCCACTATACCTCCCTCCTATTTGCATTTGAAGGTTAAAATCTCAACAAAAGCTATTTAGTGTACAGGTTTTTTCAGCTCTCACTGTCCCAGTACTGCTCTTTTGCCACATGCAATAATACATACACACATACACAGAGACACGTATGCCCACTGTCTTGAGATCTTTCTCATCTTATCTCCCCTGTCTACCCAAAACTGTGGTGGAAATTACTGTGCAAGACAGGGCCATGAGTCTCTCCGTGTTTTGCCTCTAAAGGGGAATGCTTTTCAGATTCCTACTCAACCAACAGTTACCAAAACAATGAAATACAATCGGCAAAGCCTTGACCTGCTTCCGATGCTGTCATGGTTTAACCCCAGCCAGCAACTGAGTACCACGCAGCTGCTCGCTCGCTGCCCTCCCGTCCCATCCCCAGTGGGCTGGGGAGGAGAACTGGAAAAATGTAAAACTTGTGGGCTGAGATAAGAACAGTTTAATATTTGAAATACAGTAAAATACAATACTAATACCACTGCTGCTCATAATAATTGTAATGAAAAGGGAGATAAAAGAAAGAGAAATAAAGCTCAAGAGGGAAAAAAACCCACTGAGGCACAATACAATTGCTCACTACCCACTGACCAACGCTCAGCCAGCCCCTGAGCAGCGATTCTCCCCAAGCCCGGTCAGCTCCCCCGCTTTTATATACTGGGCCTGATGTTCTATGGTATGGAATACAGCTCTGGCCAGTTTGGGTCAGCTGTCTTGGCTGTGTCCCCTTCCAACTCCTTGTGCCCCTCCAGCCTTCTCACTGGCAAGGCCTCATAAGCTGAAAAGTCCTTGATTTAGTATAAACACTACCTGGCTACATCTAAAAACATCAGTGTGTTATCAACATTATTCTCATCCTAAATCCAAAACACAGCACTGTACCAGCTACTAGCAAGAAAATTAACTCTGTCTCAGCTGGAACCAGGAGAGATGCTTAAGTCACCTTTGCCCCAGCTGCATTCAAATTGGGATGTTCCTAATATCTCCAAATGGAGTAATGGTGATTTGGAAAAGGAGTTTAACTGAGACACAAGCTGAAACTGGCCACAAACTGACCCATCATGACGCTCACATGTGCTTAATATTTCCTCCAGGGTCAGGAAGGAATGGCTGAATGCAAACCAGAGAAAAGACACCACTGAGTTTTGCAGGGATACTAACAGTATGACAATGCTGAATCACACCATTTTCAATACAGTGAGCATACATGTAATAGCTATTTGTCAAAAAAAATAGGAGATGCAGAGAAAGTCAGCAACTTTTTAAATTATATAAACTATATAAATCAGGAGACTGACTCCAAACAGAATCCACAAAAGTTGGCTACAAGGTTTTGTATTTATATAGAAAATAAACTCTCTTCTTAAATGGTCTGTTTGCCTTTACATTACTATTCTTTAGTCCCAAGCATCCCAACCAAACTAATCCTTACTGAGCTAGACACAATCCTCTACACACAACTGATGCAGCCAGGCAGACAAGAGATGGAAGGGGAGCACAGAGGTGAAACCACATGTCCACGTCCATCCAAACTCAGCTCCAAGGTGCAGCAGCCTTCATCCCAGCTAGAATAAGGCTTTTTCCATTTCACACCATTCAGGAAACACCCACAGCTTCACTTCAGTCCACATGCAAACATCAGCAGTTACCTAAAGAGAAGGCAACTGCCTCCCATCTAGTTCCGATATGAAACCTGCTGGGTAGATTGCTGTGCTACTTTTGTTTGGGATAGAGTTAGTTTTCTTCATAGTAGCTAGTATGGGGCTGTGCTTTGGATTTGTATTGACAACCCAGGGATGTTCCCGTTACTGCTGAGCAGCGCCTACCCAGAGCCAAGGGCTTTTCTGCCTCTCACACCGCCCCCGCAGCGAGGGGGCTGGGGGTGCACAAGGAGCTGGGGGGGGCACCGCTGGGACAGCTGCCCCCAGTGACCAAGGGGATGTCCCATTCCATATGGCATCATGATCAGCATGTAAAGCTGGGGGAAGGAGAAGGGGGGGGGGGGGATGTTTGGAATGATGAAGTTTTGTCTTCCCGAGTAACGATTACACATGATGGAGCTCTGCTTTCATGCAGATAGCTGAACACCCACCTGCCGATGGGAAATAGTGAAAGAATTCCTTGTTTAGCTTTGCTTGTTCAAGCAGCTTTTGCCTTATCTATTAAATTGTCTTTATCTCTACCCATTTTACTGTTCTGATTCTCTCCCCTATCCCGCTGTAGGGGAGTAAGTGAGCCGCTGCGTGGGGCTTAGTTGCCAGCTGGGGTTAAAACATGCCTACATTTCATGCCAAGTATAGAACCCCTGCGTACCTGAGGTGCTCACCGAGGGCTACAGTCACCCTGGGCTCCATCTTGTCAATGTCTCCACAGGGGAAGAGACAGGAACCTCTAAGGAGCAATTTAAATTAAGTAAAATCTTAATTGCTCCCTGAGATGACTATTGCCCTTCACTGACTAAAGAGGAAAACTAGGTATCTGTCCCCTTAATGGATGCAGTTAAGTAACTTCTCTTGGATAGGATGCACCTGGGTCTATCTGAGAATATATTTGACTAGACATACACAAAACAGATTAAGGTGCTTTGCTTGTGATACCATAGGATAGGTTATGAAAGAAGCCATAAATGCATTGTCACACACCAATAGTACCAATTCTCTGCATTTTTACCGCAGCCTCCTTCCAATGATCATAAAACACTTACAGAACCAGAAGCCTTGTCTGTCTAGCAGGAATGCATCATCTAGGAACTCCTTTGGCCCACTTAGTGCACTTGTAATACATCTTCTAACCATGAACACAAGTGCAAAACCACTTCACTCCATTTCCCTTAACACCTCAGCCTCAGTCTGCATTGAGGGTTTATCCCCCTGTACTAACCCACTTTAAAATCCCACTTCAAACACACTTTTGTCCTGAAGAGTTTACAGTTCCCCTAGGCAAGGAAAGATAATCGTTGCTTGTGTCTGCAGGAGGGGACTGAGGCCCAGGAAGTATTTATCGTACTGTTCACACTCGTTACTAAGACTAGGGTTGTTTCACTGCTACAGCACAGAACTATCAAAATCCCGTAACTTAAAAGGACACAATTCAGAGGCATTGGTTTTTTATAAGGGCATGGCTTTTGGCAAGAATGACAGGAACTGAGACTAGCCAGGAGCTACAAAGAGCCCACCACTGAATTTTATCTGATGCTTGAGAATGATGGCCAGGCAGCAGGTCAACAACATTGGGGCTGTTGCTTGTGTATGCCAAGGGTGAGACGGTGCCGGCCTACACTGTTAGGACTTACTACATTATATACAGCACCATGCAGGTCAGTTAGTTGTGTTAACTAGCCCCTGAACTGGCTAAGAATAAAAGTAGCTGTCAAATACACAAAAAAATTACTTTCTTCATGCTAAGCAAGGTCACATGGGTAGTTTTTTCTTCATCAGGAAAGGAAACTGCACCCCCTGTGTCTCAGTTTAGTGCTCCTTCCGTAAGTGTATTTGCCAAAATCTCCATAGGTTGGTATGTGTATACAGTACATGAGCACAGCCTCTGGGCTCCATGCATATACCAAGGATGTTTGGAAGCGTTACTTGAAGATCCCAGTTGCAATAACGCTAACAATAGACCCACAACAAAACTACAGCGGTCCAAAGCATAATTTTACATGACCAGCGTAGCTGCATTACATTGTCCAATCTCAGTGCTGCAGAAAAGAGTTTCTACACTGAAATCCAGGCCTAAGATTGTACATGCCTCTGACAAATTTCCTAGTATTTCTGATTCTGTAGATGGCAATACTAAGGGGCAATGGCATGAAGTGAGCCGTGTGGTGTCAAACTGACATTGCTTCTGAGCACAGATGTAAAATGTAGGGACCTGAATCTGACCACATTTACATGACTGAAAAAGAAAGTCTGTACCCAAACATCAAGGAATGATAACAGCATCAAGTCCAAGTCTCTTAGGGCTGGAATACCATACAGGTATTAAAGCTACCATCACCACTAGCCCTTTGGACAAAGCCTAGACCACCTCTTCGCTATCTAAAACATCTATTCTAAGTGTGCATGTAGTCCCTCACAGACACAATGCAGAATTTACTCCTACAGACGTGTTTATAACGCATTAAACTGGAGTGATGCTGATTAACAGCAGGACTGCAGAGGTGCCTGCACATTCACCCAATTGAATGGACAAGGATTTTTGCAGAATAGGCAGGTGAAGCCTCTTCTCTATTCAAGGAATCACACACTAAATGCACACATCCTTTCTCAACACAGAAAATCTATCTACCTTTCACTGCTGTCTTACTAGTGCTTACACAAACATACAAGATGGTGGAGGGGCAGAGAAGGACCTAACACACAGGTTTGCTTTTCTGAAATGGTATTATGGGAAGATCAGTTAGGATAGGAAAAACAGGAAATCAAATACTGAGGAAATAAATGACCTGTAAAAACACCTGTTGTTGTATCAGTGTTTTGAATTGAAGAGTTCCTTGTGCCCTTTAAGGGAGGTTTTCTGTAGCAGTGGGAACTACAGTCTCCCTTAAAAACCCCATGCAGAAAGAAACTTCTTATAAGAGAGTCCAACGTTTTTCCCCATGAGAAGATAAGGGCTCTTCACTTCTACCTTATCAAAAGAAAAATAG
This sequence comes from Falco biarmicus, assembly GCF_023638135.1. Lineage (NCBI taxonomy): Eukaryota > Metazoa > Chordata > Aves > Falconiformes > Falconidae > Falco > Falco biarmicus. Next base: position 11,176,881 of record NC_079299.1, read on the forward strand.
CTGTTGTCAATCCTTTAACCCTTCTGTAATTAGTTAAGATCCAGGAATTAATCTTCAGTAATGTCTTGTTCTTCTTTAGGCAAGTTTCCCTCTTCTACTCTTCCTCTTAAACCAAGATTCACTTCATTAATTCAACAGATAGGATTGAAACCAAACCCCAGTCCCAAACACATTCAGCAGCTAAGAAAATTCCAGCCACTGCCAGCTTTAAAGGTTGATTCTGATAGACATTAAGCAGTCTTACAGCAGTGACAGAACACAAGGTCCTTTTTAAAAAAAATCCCATTTCCCTTAGTCTGTGCTTGTTAGAGCTCTAGAGACTTAAATAAAAGTATTACTGCACCTGCAGCTTGTCAGAGAAACACACCCTTCTTCACACTGCTATCAAAACCAGGCCAACAACAAAAAAGAAGTAAAATTTTGTCTTGAAAACAATGAGGCTACAGGTGTGAGGGAGGTCATAATCCAAAGACAGTGCAGTTCACAAATGAAAATGGGGACAGAACTCAGCCTGAGTTCTTTATGGCAATGGTAGATGAGGGCTGGCTTTAAATTCCTAGGCAGAATTTTGCAAAACTGAGGTCTGACAAAACTCCAAACCCAGTGTCTTTTTATTCATAAACTAAGTAAATCTGCTCTGGAAAGCATAAAAATACAAACATAGAGGGCTGCAGTGCCATTTTAAGAGTCCAATTTTCAGTAGAATGTCTCATGAAAAAGTATAATAAACAACCTTCTTTTTTTCCTTTTTTTCTTTTTGGGTTTTTTTTTGGTGGTTTTTTTTGGTTGGTTTTTTTTTGTGTGTGTGTTAGGATATCATTATGCTCCTTTGTTTTATTAGCATGGAGGGATATTCCCAGCATGTATGCCAGACTAGGATAGCATACACTTCCATATCATCTTTATCTGAAAATCCTTTTTTTGCTGAATGTGAGCCCTACAGATGAGGGTAGAACCACAATACAGTGCTCTTTAAACACAGCTTTTTTTTTTTTTTTTTTTTTTTCTAAATATGCCATTACTTCTAAGTAGTATGGCTTTCTTTGTAAAGACATTTACACTAGAAAGCTAAGAGTACTTTACAGCACCCTGCAAATTTCCATAAATAACAATTGGCCATGAGAGTTTCTTTTCACCTATTCCATAGAGGGGGACTTCCAGAGAAGAGCCAGAAAAGGTGGAGATCACTTTAAAATGCTTCTCTCTGTCATTTCCAATACCCCGCCTAATTCAGCTAGGCCAAAATCTCACTTGAAGTGAGCTGAAGTAGAAGCTTTTTGTGTGTGTATGGAACTGTATCCAGCTGGGAAAGCAGTTAAATGCTTGCCCATCCCCTTAACTCTGGGCATGTAAATTCAAGACGAAGAGAGCTGTTTTGACGTTCTTGGCTGGAAATCACTCTCCACACCTATACTTTAATGCATCTACTGTACGTGGTAGTTTGGCTGCTTTCTCTCACTACCATCTGTTCTGATGGCATGGTGCCTGCTCACAAGTTGAATGATATATAGGTGCCAGGCAACAATGCGTTTTGATGGGCAGACTGCACAACACTGCAATTGTCATCTCTTGTGCATGAAGGCCACACTCCGTGCCAGCAATGAAACATTGGCACTTCGTACCTCCATACACTTTTTCACACCTGTTGACACTTATGTGCCAAAAAAGGAATACTTGAACAAGGGAGTTTGCAGGCTTGCTTAACTCCCACTAGGAATTAGCATTACCTGGAAGTATATTCAGCCCCTGGCTTAATCATGATCCTGTGCCTTGAGCAGATACTGGGTCACAGCCTGGAGTATTTCTGTGGGTCTTCACCTGAGTATTTTCCTAGATCTGTATGCCTGAAGGGAAGAAAAACCTATCTGTTCATTGATATTAAAATTGACTGGTCCAGGCATGTCTCTTCCCTTCCATGGTTCAATCCAGACATTTAAGTGCAAGTCTGTGCAAACCCTGTATTTTTCTCATGTTCCAGTTAACTTCCCAGTTTTAATATTTATTTCACAAGGTCTTCCACAAGCACACCTAAGCTTGCCATAGGTCCATGTCAGCATCACTTCTCCTTACTACATTGCCAGTCAGGTGGATCACCACCCCAAACCTCATCTATAGACTCTGTTTTTTTCAGAGTTTAGATCAGTCTCACTTCACTGATAAGATTTAACCTCATGCACCTATCACTCAACTCCATGCGTAAAGCTTATTCTTGTGGCTTCTAAAGTAGTAACGATTTATACTGATGGAAAATAATGTCAAGAAATGAAGCTAATGTTATACATCACAAATGAGTTTAACATACTTTGAAAAGTGTTATGTTTGGAGGAAGGGAGAGTTTACAATCCCTGCATTGGGTGTATGCAGAAATTCAGTGCTTTAGGGAGGAAGAGAACTTTCCACACACTAGCTAGAGCTAAAACATGCAATTTCTTGAGGAGTGCAGAAAGACCTGGGAATATGCAGTGACTGGACCAGAGCATTCTGCTCTAGGAGATAAAACAAAAAAAAATTCAGAACTTAATCTTAATCCTTGCCTTTAGCAGAACAGATAACTAAAATCAGATTTTTTGCATATCCTTGTAGTTAAGAAAACAGCTTTGCTGAGGAGGTGGGGGTAGGGGCTGATAATGGGGTTTTGCTGACAATATCAGGCAAAAGGAGATGAAAAAAGAACAGGGGAGGCTCCACCAGTAGCACAGAGACCCACGTGTCTGTAGGTTCCAAGTATCTTTAGCAAAGACCAGAAGGAAGCAGGAAATCAGTAAAATGTTTCCCTGTTGCAAAACATCTGGAAAGCTAGCCAAAGAAGGTGGAAATTACTTCAGAATGCTTTTCTCTCTCCCATGGTATGCCTAATTCAACTTGTTCAAAATCTTATTGCAAATGGTACTTACAGTACAAGTTTTTGTTTATGAGAAAATTAATCTAGCTGGGAACGTAGGTAAATGTTGTGCATCGCCTCAGCTCAACATGGCAATAAAAGGCAGAGAGAGTGGAAAGCATGGAGAGAGCCTTTCCAACAGCATGTTGGAACACATCTATGAAATAACTGGATTCAGAACCCAAAGCTGGAGGATTTTTTTTTTGGGGGGGGGAGCTTTTGCTAGACATTGCTTTGGGTGTGGGTTTCATCCCAGATGTACGTGCACAAGACTATATGCATTTTTGTTAAACTCCTGAGTATCAGGAATTATAACTTTTGACTGTTACAAGCCTGGCTTGTAAATAAAGGTGGAGAAGCTGAAAGGTCGCAGAGGCCCTCTCCAGCCTCCATCATGGTATATGCACTTGGTCAGAGGGAGGAAATCTCTTAAAGACATCAGCCTCTGCTCTGCAGGAATAGAGCCAGTAGCTGCTTTTTTTCTGCAAAGCTTAGGTTACTTGGGGGCTAACCACCCAAGTCTTGTATACCTTCTGTGCATACTTAGTAGGAAATAAGGGAGATGCAATCATGTGAGTTACTGCATATTTGCTGCCAGCCATTACCAGGTAGCTGCTATTTCACTTCTATGAAATATCATAACTATGTAAATAACTCAAGTAATAATTGTAAATGGATGACTGTACTAAGGGAGGTGGGGGCAGGAGCCATAACTGCGCAGCTGCTATGGCTGTGAAAATTCAACCTTAAGCAGCCTAAACATTCATTTTACAGTGTACACCACTGATTACTTAATTACATCTAAAATATAAGTCAGACTCACTAAAAACCCCAGGGAGTAAATTACAAACAGCTATGAAGCAATGTGCATGCATACACCCTACTTTGACTTTAAAAAATTATTGTTTTCCAATGGGTATGAAGGATTTTTCTATTTCTGTTCTGCAAAACATCATTATGTTACAAACAGGTAAATATTTCTAAGTAACATTAGATGTGCATGGGAGCATCCATCTTCAGCCTTTCACTGTGGACTCTCACTAAAGGTTCTTATCTTTATGTATATTTGAACAAGAAGATCTACATATGCTTGATCTCGGTATGAACCTCTGTATGACCTGATTTTGTTGCCATGGCCACCAATTAGACCAGCCTTGTTGACTGCAGAACAACAGTCAAAGCATCTCTATTAAGTTCTGAAAAAGAATGTCGTATTTTATCAGCACACTACAACAGCTTATCCTTGTGGTAGCGTTTGTTTCTTCCATTAGCTCTATATTTAAGCATTTAGCTTAAAAGACAGGAAAAGTGGGAGGGGGGGGGAAGGGAACGGCTATATCACTAGCCAGAAGGCTCACTTTTTTTTTTACTTTAATACCTGCTTTTATTTTCCAGGTTTTCTCCTCGAGGAATACAGAAGACATAGACTGTGGCAGCATCTTTGCTCCATGAGAACATTGAGATTAGCATAAATGCTTTCCTTCAGCTGCTCCTTTTGAGGATCCTATCAGCATTTTCCCAAATGCATTTTTTTAAAACATTCTCCCTTCTGATTTGTCACAAACCAGTAAAAAGTTGCCTCAAAAGCTCGCTTGGCAAACACTGCTTATTAAGCTACCTATTCCCAGTAGTAAGGGTGTGTAAAGGTACTGAATACTGTCACATGTACAGGAAAAACAGCTCAATGCCATCAATATTATGTTTTGTTAATGCCTACCTGAAAAAAGCAAGCAACCAACTTATAATGTATTCAGTTTACATCAAAATGACTAGAGGTTGGAGGATAGCAGAGTTCCACAACTAAATCTTTTATTTCTCAGGCGTCCTTTTTAGAAAATAATTTTCTTAGTATTGTTTTCATAAAAGCTTTCAAATGCCCTAAAATAATGCAGAGAAATTGGCTTTTATTTTGAACAGGATTTCTCAATATGTACTGCATCTCTTGGCATATCTATTATATTAACTCAAGCCTTAATGATACAATGGTTAAAAACAGAGTACAGATGTGTATAAATGAAAAATGTAATAGATTTCCCTCTTAATGTAATAGAATTGGCACGAGGTATTGGAAACAGGAGTGAAAGTAGTCACTCAAGCATTGTGTTTGCATGTTATTTAAATACAAGTGGTTGAGGTATAAGTACCTCTAAGTACACCTGAAAGAGATGGTGCCTTGTAATCATTGTTTCAGCAATTGACAGTTGTTTACACAACAGCAGCACATTCTCTACTGATTTGAATAATAAACATGTTTAAACACCAGCTGGATAATAGAAGGATAATTGAAACATAGTTTAAAGCTCTGATTTACAGGCATTGTGGCAACACTTTTATTTGTGGTACAATGCTATACTTCTGTGCAGCCTCTTGAAAAAATTAAATAGGCATTGTTTCAAACAACTTTGGGATATATTTAACTCGATTAATCTATCATGCATTTGTGTGCCTACACACACAGACAGACAGACAGAACAAAGAGCACACTATCAAAACTTAAAAAAGGCTTAAGGCTGGTGACCGCATGCTGCTTGGGCTGCTTAGTTTCATTATAGGTTGGCTGGGCCCTTACCTTGTGTATATACTTCCCGAGTGCAAACTGGAGTGCTTACAAAGTTTATAAAGCTCACAGACTGCAAGAACCCAGAGGGCTGCACCGTAAAATTGCCGAGTAAATCAGAGACAAAACAGGAAGAGAGAGAAGCAGTCCTTCTTCAGTCAGTAAGTGTGACAGACTGTGTACAACAAAGGGACTGTAAAAACGCTGCGAGATTTGAGGTGCTACCTACATCTCCTCCTTTCTGGTTTACACTAGAATTTGAACTCCTGAAAGTTGACTGTTAAGGCTTGTTTCCTAAAATGAAGATTCGAAGAGAAGCTGCAGCCATCCTACTAAAAATGTACCTCTGAACTGTTCTTTTTCTTAATAACATCTCTGCAAATACTCCCCTAATGCAAAATCTACCAGCTGAGAAACCTAAATGTGTGTATGTAGATTGCCATCAGACCACATACTTTTTTTAATTCCCAAGCATCAGATAATCCAAGGCAGTCCAGCTTTCATTTTCCGTTCTGTTTCTGATCCCTTACCCCAGACTGGAACCACAATTAATTCACTGACAAGTATGGAGGTGTGGACAATTTCCACTCATGCACTTTTGTCCAGTTCTTTGACTCTGTCTGACATTATATTCAAATGCTGTGGGGACTGCTTGATCCCAGCCTGTACAAAACCTACAACTTAATCAAGAAGATTACAGATACCATGACTGGCTTCTTTTACAAACCAAGCACCATCAGTTCCTGCTGACTGACCCTAAGTTAAAGGCTTTCAAGAATCACATCAGCTCAGACCCTAACTGAGAAAAGAAAGACCTTACAGTAGCCCCTGTTTTCAGGTCCTTCACTCTTTGCAATGTGTGAATCAGTATCAGGTACAGACAGAAATGCGAAGAGATTCAAATCACTGCCTGCATGACTTGATTCTGGTTTTGGATATACACATATGATAGGCAAGACAACTTGTGTCAACTTTTAGGAAAATTGTCTGACACCTCCATTGGAAATTTGTTTTCATTGTACTTATAAAAATATTACCAAGATTAAACAAACCAGCATGAAATTTTCCATGTCTAAAATTACCTTTTATTATTATTATTTCTGCCTTCTTATTTTTTCTAATGTTCTTAAGACAGTGGCTCTGCAGAGCCCGTTATTTTCCTTACCACTTCTCCATTGATTTTACCTAGTTATTGACTGAAAAAGCAGGGCAAGGAGCAGACACCAGGCTTGTGTGTTCATGCTGACCCGTGTTGCTAAACAGATGCTGTTGCCTTTCATTCCAGATGGAGCTTGTTCAGGTCATGTGACTTCATTCGTAGATAACCCAACTTGTACCTCTTATTAACTCGCAGAAAGCTCAAGAGCCTGACATCTTCCAGGGCAAGACCAATAAGACCATATCCCTATGTATATCAGTTTCACGGTGTTAGAATTTTGAAGAGGCAGGAAACAAAGCATGAAAAAGGATATTTCATAATAAATCCTGACACTTGAAGCTGTGGGAAGTGTTTTCTTTAATTATATTGATATGTCTACAGCCAGACTTTTGTTGCTATAGAAGGTAGAAATATACAGGACTGACAAATAAACCACAAATACTATTAAACCTGACAAAAATGCAAGAAATGCTCTGCCCCAGGTATACAAACCTACTCACTTGCTCACTTTGGGGTCTCCCCTGTATGTAATATGACTATACATGTGACCAGACCTTCCCTGGAAATAGACAGTTAGCCACGCCAAGGCATGCACAAACACACACATGCTCCAGCAAACTTGACATGGATCAGTCTGAAAAAGAGTAGGATCCACACGTAAAACACAGAAAAGAACAGGACATATCTATACATACCTTTCAGTTAATAAAAACAAAGTCTACAGCTGCAGCTGGAAATTGTATTACATTAATTGAGACATGAAATCTCTTTATGATACCAAGCAGAGTTCTGTACAGTGTTGCTAAATACTATGTATGCCATACATATTTATTTCTAGAAAAAATAATCACAATGAGCAAGTCCTATCACCAGGTGATGGATGGATGCTCTGAGATAGTCCTGGAAGAGACATAAAAGAAGAAATGCACCACATACAGTGATATAGGAAGAGGCACAATAGCAGAGTGTGGATCAGACTTAGGGAGGCCTTTATCTAAGGAACTAACAAACAGAAGCTGTACTTGATAACAACGTACAGCTGGATAAGATGCATGGAAAAAGTCACCATGAGCTTCCACAAGATATGATGGGCAGACAATGGTGTGTTGTAGCTGTGGGATAGTGTTAAGCAGTTTCAGTAAGCTGCGTGTGTTATGGTTCCTGGGCCAGATTCTGGCCCCTTTGTGCTAGGTCTCAGGAGTGCCCTACAAAAGCTGGGGGATTTTCCTGCAGAAAAGGAGCATTGCCAGGTGGCTGAGTGCCAGGATGACTCACTCTGCGCTACCCATTCCTTACAGGAAGACAGAAGTTCCTGAATAGGAAAGGATGAGGCAGAAGTGCACATAAATCCAGCTGCCCTGAACCCCAGAGAACAGGTCTCGCCTCACTAGCCCTTTTTGGGATTTTGCTCTTTGAGGGAAACCAGGACAGCCAGCCCCTTCCATTACTCTCACTGGCAGGACTTCTCTGTATTCCTAGACCTAGGTGGGCAGGAGAAACTAAAGCCCAGGACCGTGAAGGAAGCTATACTGATTAATTCTAACACACGTGGAGCAAGGGACCAATTTCAGTGGCTTTCTGAAACACTGAAGAAACAGAATAATAAAATTCACCTTCATGTCATGAATTGCAAAACTTCAGAGAAAAGCTAAGTTTGCAATAGTGAGAAGTGTAACCCTAAAAACATACTCCAACTTCAGGTCATGGACCTATACTATCTGCACACCATAGAAGACATTCACAGATGTCCTGTTTGTTTGCCTCGTCATTCTAAGTACGCAAAACTCGTTGGTTTACCTCCCCTAGCTGTTTCAAAGCAAAGGAAAATAAATTCTTCTTCATCTAACCCACCCTTAAACTGGGGGACTCCTGCAGGGGAGCAAAAGCATGAAAGGTAAAAGAAGGGATTAGATGAATTCCAGGTTGCTAATGTCAGGATTAGTAAGGGGTGACTATAAACTACATAGCTTGGATGCAATCTCCAGCTCTGGAAATTGTCAGAAGTTTGGTAACAGAGGATGGTCTCTGTGTGTAGATATACATGCATGTGTATATAGAAAAATCGGCAAGGTGAAGGCCTCCTCAGTCTGCGTGCCTTGGACAGCATGCACTTACTGGCATTACTGGCTCTTAGGGTGAGTCAAAGCACTGGGTTAAAGGGATCTTCAGCCTGGCTCAGAATAGCACTTGTTATGCTTTAATACCAGCCTAGCTGTGTTTCTAAATGCAGGATCCTCAGATGTTTGCTAGTTTAGAGGAAATCATCACACTGAATGAATAGGAAAGGAGAACCTCACTACCATTTGATCTTCTCCAACAAATTCATGATGTTATTTTAAACATATTTTGCCAGACAAACACTTTTGAGTCAAAACATCTTCTTTTTAAGAGTGTCTCAAGAGTTATTAACAACAGAGGGAAAATGACATTTCTTTATCAGCTATATTATATATAATGTGACATTCAAACACAACAAGTACTACTCAATAGCTTGTAAGTCAGAGAAGGTGAATGAAAACACTTATCTCTTTTGTAAGAAAAAAAAAAAAAAAAAAAAAAGAGAAAACAGGAGGTAGAGAATCCTCAACAGAAAGATCTACTTTGACTTAAAATATAGGGTAAGCAGCATTACAAATTTATAAGCACAAAGCCCATCTATTAAGATTCTGAACAAATAGTAAGTCTAGCTAGGAAGAAGTGTTCCTGTTAATGTACGGTTAGTTATGTCAAGGACAGCAAATGAAGCTGCCTTTCATATACCAGATTGATCTATCTAAACTGGGGCAAGCTGTGCCACCAAAAATGCATTTGCATCATGTGTTACAGAAGATCAAATGTTAACAAATACAGAAGAACAATTAATAAACAATAATGTCCCACTCTACCAGTAGCTGTTTAACTCACACAGACTGTTTATGTCATATTCAGCTCAAATGAATGCTCTAGTAAACAAATTGTACACGTAAAGCTACAGACCTCCAGAGAAGCCAAAGAAAAGAGATTTGCCATTTTTAAGAAATGCCTGGGTTGAAAAACTTCCCACACAACTGTTACAAAGCAACTGCAGCTACTCCATGAGACCACGCTCTTGCCATCTGCAAATGAAAGCCAGGCAAATTCAGCTGAGGAATAAGGCACATAATTAAGATGAGCACAAATAACTGGATGAAATGGCGGATTCATCTTTTAGATCCTTCAAATGAAAACAAGATGCCTTTCTGGCTGATATGTTCTAGCCAAATAGCAATTTGTACGGCTCTGTAAAGAAGTGACTGGATGAAATTAAGTGGTTTCCTCTGATATTACAATGCACTATTTTAGGTCAGCATTCAATAAAGTGTTTAGGAATTTACTCACAGAACTATGGCTATATTTTCTACAGAGGATGCCCCAAAGCATATCTATCTTTTCTTCAGCTGGCCACCTTGGGCATCTCTTCTTAAAGGTGTTTGGGATTTAGCAAAGACAAAACCCAGCATGTAAGTCCCTGGAGAAGGTGTATTCCAAACACTCCCTACTTACTCACACTGGTGATGGTGCCTACTTCTTGCCAAATAGTCTGGTGCTGACAGCATTTATCTAAGTGTGAAGTCAAAATATTGGGCCTCACTTTTAGCCTGAGGCTTTTGGACTCCAAACCCCATGAGAGTGCACAGACCGTGAAGCTATAGAAGTCTTTGTAACTGCTGTGCAGCAAGGAATGGAAGAATGATGCGGCCAGAAATATCTGATCCTGACCTAGTGGTTCAGCTACTCAGCTAGGAGAGGAAAGGCTTAGGGCTGTCATCCTTTCCTTCTGAAAAGTTTCTGGATTCAAGTCAATAGTTAGCTACCATAAATCAGTCTCACCCTCACAGGAGTGACCTTACCACTGCACCACAATGTCTGAATCCATGTATCTTCAGTTCTCAGCTGACTGGCAGTCTCATTCCAGCAAGACATGAACAATTTTTTTATTTTTATTTTTTGTCTCTGAAAATCTCAGAATTTGCTGCTTTGTACATATTCCTAGGATGTGAAAAAATGTGACCCCAAATCCTACTTGGCATGAGTGGGTTAGAACCTGTCCTTCCTTTTCATGTGCAAGTGCCACAGTCATTGGATTTTTGTGAGAAAGTAGCACTTCCTCTCATCCTTTCTCAGAGAGCAGAGTTCTCTATCTGCAAAAGGACTCTGAATTCCTCATTTACAGAGGTCCTGAATTTCGTACCACAGTTCATCATTCCAGGCTAACCATTTCGTCTGCAATTCCTACCAGTTGGCTGAAGTCTCTCAAAAGCTATCTTGCAGGCGATTCCCTGTGTAGAATCCTGACTCACCATCCTATACTGCTTTTGGACCCTAGGTACACTGACTTGATCTCTGCCATCACTCCTGGGACTGACCATTTTACTCTTTGAGGATGAACACAAATGTCTGAGGATCTCCCACAGCTGGATAAAATATGCCCTTGCAAGAGAACTGTCATGCTGTGGTACCAGCCACCTGAAAACAAAATGTAGGCTAGCTCGGGAGTATTATATTCTTAGTAAATATACCCAGAGAGTCCATAAGACTCTACAGACACTTAAGTATACATTTAATTGCTCCACTGGGTTACAGCTTTAATTACATATTACATAACCACAAAAGGGTTCATTTAAAATATAGTTCAGAACAGAAATGTTAAGTTTGCGATTTCTTTGCCTGAAGCAAAATGCACACAGACTCTGTGGAAGGCTATTTAAATGAATGTCTCAGAAAAAGACATATACAATGTCTACTGTAACAAGCCTACCTAAAGGTTAAATACAGCAGAAACCAGACTTAAAATAGATCGATTAATATTCATGTTGAGACCTATAGTAGCATTAATTGCCATGGCTCCAATGAAATTCCATAGTCCTGTTCTGGTTCGCATCAGACAATGATCTTGTCCATAACAGAAGATATTTCCCTGTGTACTTCAGACAAATGCATTGTGTGTTTAAATGGAGATCTCTATAAAGGAGTATTACAAATAGAAAATTTAGCTTTGCATTCTGGCAGTCTCTGGGATAATGTTTCTGATGATCAGTCAAGAAAATAAAAGTGGAATGTTACTGTTCCCAGCAATCATTTATCTATTGAGCCAGAACTTACTTTCTAGGAGCTGGTTCTCAGGATTCCTAATGTGGTTTCCTCTTGTTTATACCACCGGGGGAAATCTGGGTTGCAAAAATCAACTCAAAAATTAATAACATCTCTGGTGTTTTCATAAGCATCGTAAGCAGCAAATGCAGCTGTGCCTACTGAAGGCTGTGAAGCACTGAATGTAAACTGTTCCAGGCTGCAAGAGGCCTGCCTAGGCTGGACCTATGGCACAGGTCACACTGTAAAGTACCATCAGTGCTAGACCATGGCTTTGTGTCACCAAAGTCCAGGACTGAGGTTTTGCCTGGTAAGCTGGAGAGTGAACTTGTTCACTTGACAGATTTGCAGACTTCCAAGTGATGATTATTAGTGTTTGTATTCCATCACATAGACATTTCTAATCGTGCTGCACAACGGGAGTGTCAATTTCAGGGGTGAAGTGAAGGTAAACTTCAAAGTGAAGGCATGAGAGAACTGACAGAACAAATATGTCCATCAGTAATATGAAAATGTCTATATTCATTTTACATAAATGTAAAATAAAAATATAATCTATATCACTTAAATTCTTTAATTGGAAGTGCAGCTTTTGAGATGTTGACACTCTGAATGTGTAGTTCCCATATTTCTCCTCTTTTTTGTTTTGTTCTTGTTGCTATATAACCACACTTTTTGCCTCTGAGAAAATGTATCTTGGACATCATTGATTTTATTGTACTTACTAGCAAAAAAGATAAATGTTGCTGTAGAGAATGGGCAAGGAAAAAAGCAAAACCCTAAACTGAGTATTCATACTTTGGTAAATGTCAAGAACTTTCCCATAAAGTGAAACTTCCAGGTGAATTCTTCTTTTGAAGTAAAATATTTCCTACATTGGAAATGTCATGTTGGTGGTAAAAAAATACCTGGATTACCTAAAAGGTACTTAAATGATCATGATCAATACACTATCCAAAAATGTAATAAGCAATGATCAGCTCATCTCCATGCCACCTGCCCTGACTTGCAGGATTGTGTCATCTTTCTTATCTTGTAGAGAAGAAATTGAGACACAGGAAGAGTAACATTAAGATTTTAAAAAATTCCTGGGTTTTGAATCTTTGCACAAGACACCTAAATATTATTAATCCAAATTTCCACAAGTCTGAATCCAGACATCCTGAATCTGAATCCGGTGCCCTCATCTAAACACATCAGCGTGGATGCTTCCCAGAACAGCTCACTGGGGCTGCAGTACTGACTTGGGTTTAAAGCAGCCTCAAAACTCCTCTACGTTGCACCACAGAGTCAGCAAAGTTCCCAGTTATACCAGGGAGGGCAAAAAGTGGAGAACACACATAGCTGCTCCTTCACCCCTTCTGCAAAGGAGGTCTCACACTTTCTTGCAAAACAAGGTGAAATGTCTAAAGCAGTTTTTCCTTACAAAAATGCATTTCTTAAAGATAACATGTCAAAATGACTTTGGAATCACCACACTGCGCTGTGTCATTCTTCAGATGCTGTTTTCAGATATTCTTATCATCAGTGTATTCTGTCAGCATTATGAATATGGGCAATTTGAGTGCCATGTAACATTTTTAGAAGTCTTACGAAGACTTAATAAATTTTGCAAATATTTAGAAAGAGAATTAATGTAATATATGTAAAGATCTGCACATATTTGATAATCTTGAACCAATTTAATAAATCCTGTCCAGTTTTAATAAACATTGGATTAGGGTTAAACTTATTACAAACAATACATTAATAATGAAAATATTTAATGTGGAGTCTATATACAGTACTTTTGAAATTTTAATTGTTTTTCAAAGATCAGGAAAATACCTGCAAGCCATGTTGCAATTTTAAAAACTTTGTTATCCAGGAAAATATACACACAACCCATAATGCTGGCAACACAACTACTTCTAACACACTACAAAACCACATTTTTGCTTACCCTTACAGAAACAAAACCTTGTTAGAATCACATCTGTACTATAAGAACCTAAAATCAACATGATCATTATTTGGTTGAAGATAGGACAATCCAGGGGGAAAAAAACACTGAATGTGTGAATGTATGAATTAACAGAAGAAAGTGTAACTGAAAGCATGTTCTTAAACCTACTTCTGTTCACATGTATAACTACTTCACAAGGGAAACACACCCGACATTTTTAATTTGTAGTGAAGAAAAGGACATACATAACCTTGTGCAGGGCCATCCCAAGCTTCTCCACAATCTTCACCCTGGGGTACCTGAGTTTTCCCATGAAATGAGGAACCACTGTTGTCGGAAAAATTGGACCATTATATTTCTCACAGAAATGTACCAGTTTCAACAAAACTTTAATTGTGGAAGATTTAACAATATATCTTTTTTTATATCAATATAACAAAAGGTGATATAACAGAGTGCCATAAAAACAGCACAGTACCTTCCATTTTAAAAATTACTCAAATTAAATGTGGCAGCATGGTGATTAGGGAGTTTTGAAGAGGGATTTTTTAAATCCGATTCATCTCGATACAAAAGTTCTTGGCTTTTTTTTTTTTTTTTTTTAATCACAGGACATTTAAAAAAATATCTAAGCCTCCTGGGATACCTCAGCCAAGGGTACTTGGTAATGGTCCTGTATTTCTGGGAGGTCCTTAAGAAATAAAAATAAGGCAGGATCTGGGTGAAATCCAGAAGGATGCTTTAGGCAGTAGGGAGTGTAAGATGGTAACTGAAAAGAGAAGTAAAATACAAGGTAAGGATCCAGAGAGGATGGAGGAAAAGAGCTAATCTATAAAACAGCAAAATATAGATCCAAAGGATTTAGATGTTAGTATATCTGGGAGCTGGAGAGACCAAAAGAAGTGTCTTGAGGGATACCTGGCAGTATGGAAAGACAACCAAAATATCAAACACCAAACAGGACACTGTAAGTATCCTACTGACACCTTAAGAGGACTCCTATTCACCCCTTTTCCCCCTAAATAATGTATTTACTACAGCATGTGAAATACTACCCCTGCTCTAATGAGACACATGCCTGCTGCAGAGAGGACAGAAACAATGAGCTTAATGTCAGACCAGGACAGCCGCAGGGCAAAGTCCATGCTAGTCTTGCAATTTGATTTCCATTTTACACTTCCATAGATAATTTCTGTGTGTTTGGAAACCAAAAGCTTTTTCTGTAAACGTACCCTACTTCTAAAACACTATCAGGAGAAATGGCTTATGCTATAAGCACTGACTTGATTCCTTAAGATATTCAGGAGGGAATCAGCAAACTCAGTCACTGCTTCAGCTCCTTTTCACAGTGGAAGCTGTTCTAGAGGTAGCGTGAACAAGCTGGCAAGTTACTGGAACTGAGAATTAACCATCTATTATTAAATAATTATAGGAACAAAACTGAAGAAATCACAGTGATTCTATAAGCAGAAAACTAGGATACAATCTTCTCTAGTAACTAAACAATTAAATGATATCATGCATATAAAAGTTGGGTGGAATTAAATATTCACCTTAATTAGGCAGAAAGATGGAGCAATATTGTTTCTGCCTATCTAATTTTCCATTGGGTGATGTTGTTCTTTTTGATGGTAGAACTAAATATCTGAAACAATCCATTATGAATCCTGGTTTATGAAAGCTAAGAATTATTCTGAGGGATATACAGCAGAGTAAGTGAAGAAATGTCTATTAGAGAAATGAAGAGGAAGACTATTACTAACTTGAAATTGCTGCAAATCAGCCCTTTATTGCCTGAGATTTGAAAGCCCACCAACCATAGCATCTCAATATAGACGAAGCCAACAAAGTTTGCAAAAATCTTCCATTGCCTTCCTCCAGCTGTGATTTCTTTGATTCTTCACAGGCTTCCTTAGTCTCAGTAAACTGATATTCTAGGAGTTGTTTCAGGCACTTAAGCCTGCAATAAAATTATATTGATTTTAACAATCCTTCAGCAGACATTTAGAATGGATTCTTTTATTATATCCCACGGTGCAATAGCCTTTGTCTACCCTCAGGTGTGAAGCAGCAAGAAGTGTATTTTAACAAAACTGCTAATCTGAGCACCAGCACCACTGCAGGGAGCGTCTTTGCATCAGTATAGCAGTGTTTGCCCTCCATACTGCTATAGATCAGTGCCTAATAAAATCTTTCATGAGTAAATACTGACAGTGAGAGGATGTCCTGACCAGATTCTTATAATCTGTCAGCTACAGCTCTCCGCAGGACAGGCATCCATTCCCCACATTTTAAACACTTTCACCCTTCCCATACAAATTAATTGAAACAGTACAACAGCATTTTGCTTGGCAGGAACAGGGTTAACTCTGATACACCTTGATCATCAGCAGGTATCAAACTTTGTCAGGAAAGGAGATATCCTCCAAACAGGAAGAGACACAACACTGCTGAGAATCCCCCATCAAATACAATAGAACGTGAAGGTATGGCTCAGTTTTTAGCTCTAGCATCCAATAATAAGTCAGAACCCTGAGGACATTGTCTTACTCAGAGATGTGAAATGCAAATGAACAGTAACATTGACAACTCACAACCAAGCAGAAAACAAAGGACTTGAAAGCTACCTGGAAACCTGGAAAGGTCTTGTGTGAACAGACAGCTTTTCGGCTTTTTTTGCTTTTTGGCTTTTTTGTTTTATTTTTTGTGGGGCAGAAACATATTCATTTATGTGAGGAAGCTAGATGGGTAATTTTACTGATCACTAGACTCTCTGAGAATGTTTTAGCAGAAAGAAACCTTTAGATGGTAGCTTATAGAAATCACTTAACAGTGAAAGTCACCAGGAGCTCAGAAAAACTGGTTCAGCATGGAAAGTTGTGGTATGTGAAACAGAATGGACAAATTCACTTATCCAAAACTCAGTCACAGGACTTCCCAAAATATTTTCCTTCTTGAAGATTTATTCTTCAAGGTAAGAAAATCTAAGTTAAATTTTCCTGTCTGCCTCTAGTGCGCTGTCCTAAATCCTCTAAGAAAGCCAGAGTACCACTGTCTCTACCTAATTCTTCAGGTCGTGTATTTGTACTCTTTTATCATAGAACTAAGTATCTGAAAAAGAATCAGTATGCATCTTGGTTTATGAAGACCACGAATTATTTGCAGTAAGCAGAGAAATACTAACAAAAAGTCATGTAGATCGAGACAGAAGTATTTTGGTGATACCTGTTTGGTTCACTCAGGAAGACCCTCAGGGATGCTACGTAGATGCTTCACAAGAGGGATATGTGAGCGTTCTGGCTGCTCACATTCAGCCCCCACCATGTCATTGGCAAGGCCAAGCCACAAGGAGGGACAGCCTCCATGCCCAGCCTTCAGCCCCAAGATAGGACCCAGCCTGACAGGACCAGTGATGATTCCCCTCTCCAACCTGGGCATGCAGCTCAGGTGCAGAGCAGTTTCTCATCATCCCCGTCCCCACCGTGGGAGGAAACCTGGGCACAGAGGAAGCCACAGCACCCACTCCACAGTGGTCCATTACTGAGCCACCTACTGACTATCTAGGCAGAGCCCAAGAGAAGAAAGCAAAAGGATGAACAGCGGTCCCAGGCCCAGCACAACACCCACACTACTGAAACCTGGGTGAAGGGTTTGCAAGAGATCCCGAACCAGGCAGTTCTGGGTTGGAGATGTTACACAATGAAAAGTTAGGTCATATTTACAAACCTTTCAGCAAAAATGAGGCCAAATTTCAGTAATCAAATGTCAAGGGTGAATTTCAGCCTTTCAAGACAGGGTAGAGTGCTTCAGAAAGAAGCAGGACAAAACTCATCATGAGACAATGCTGCCTGATCTAAGGTGGAGGAAATGCAAAAAATGAATGCATTTAACACGGTTCCACCCCAGACACGACTCTCTTCCCAGCCCCTTGGAGAAACAGGTATTTTATGAGAAAGTGAGGCCAGGGTCATTCAGATATGGCTTGCGTTATCTGAAATGTGAAGAATATATAAACTTACAGGAAAACTCAGGAGACCTAAGACTAATAAAAAAAACAGTCAACATTTTTGTGAACCCAAAGACAGGAGCGTATGAGGAATGATAGCTTCAAAGCCAGGGGAAGGGTAATTGTTTGCTGTTAAGCCAGTAGAAAATCTAGTGGAAGCAGTGGCTAGGGGAAAGATGTCAGAGAGCAGTGAACTAATAAACATGTGGAAAATAAATACTAGGAGCACTTCCTGGACTGCAAGCACTCTCCTCTTTTTCCCCAGCAGCTGGTACATTTCCTGCTTTCTTGTCCTTGCATGCATGTGCAGTCACATCTCTCAGGGGTTTATTTCTTAGCTAGACCGCTCAGAGGTAAATTGGGAGGTTCAAAAAAAATGTTTTTTTGTTGAATGTTGGAGGGAAAAAAGAAAACAGAAAGTGTTTTTATGGCACAGCAGACAATCCAGCATGCTAAAGCACCTCGTATTGGCATGTCTAATAGCTGTCTTACATATGTCCTAGTGCAAACATACACATACTTCTTTACTCCATCAAGAGATTTCTCAAAGTTTTTTTCTGTCTCCCTCCTTCCTATTCAAACAGATGAAAATCCTTTGCTGACACAAGGTCCTACTCTGAAAGCCAGAGACCCTCAGGTGCCCACTCATATCCCTACAACTGACTGTCCCTTTTCCACTAATATCTTCCTTCCCACAAAAGGACTGAGTTGTGAACTGTTGAAACTCTCACAGCTCAAGCAGCATTTATCTAGTTCGCACTTGAAGCCTACCACTTGCTGCTGTTTTACAGTATCCAAAGAAAGTTGGCTGACCAGATGAGTCAGATACATGAAGAACTTTGGGCTGAATGCCTTGTCCCAAAACCAATTACCAGAAGTGTCTGACTGATGCCACATGATGAATTGCTTTCTCCTGGCTGCACTGACGGTGGGAGGGAGCCTAGACAACTTGGCTGAAGTGCTCTGAACCTCTCTGTGAGGGTGAGACACTTACCTGCCTTGTACTGCAAGGGCAAAGTCAGGCTCTGAACAGGGCAGTCTGAATCTAGTCCGTTCAGCCCAGGAAGCTTCCAAAAACTATGTGTGCTCATAGCTCTCTCTTGGGTTGTGATACTCAGAAAAACATTGCACTACGCAAACAATACATCTGAGCAATTCCATGTGCTCTGCCCACAGAACGTGCCTAAAAGTCCCTTGAGAACTGCAAGGGGAAAAGCATACAGCGTTTAGCAGATATATCACTACACACAAATGTATTTAATTCCTTTCCCAATAAGGCCTTTTGAATTTGTTAAAAAGTATTTGCAGAGAAAATGGAAGGAGCCCCTGGCATCAGGAGTCCTTGGAGAGTGAGCTATGCACTGGCTAAAGGCTCTGCTGATCACAGTTGGAAGGACAGCCTGACTTTATCAGGAGGATCAAGGAAAAGAAGAGATGGAATAGGGAAATGGGAAAGGTTGGAGGAAGATAAAAAGGAGGATTTTAGCCATCAAGGTCAGTTAATTGGAAAGAAGTTTCTGCATTGGGGTGGCTGGAAGCAGTATTAATGCAAGCCAAAATTTTGCCCTTTGGAACCTTGTGCATTCCTCCTGTAAGGCTTTTACATTGCCATAGAAAAGAAGGGTCTATTTTGGTACTGAATCATTCTGGGGCAGGTTTTTTTCTCCATATGTTTGCATAAATCTAGAGGGCAATGGAGTTACACCACCGCATGTTGGTGTGAGATCAGAGGCAAGCTCAGTATCTCTCACCTTGTCTGACAGACTCTTTGACTCATTTCACTATTCTTTACTCTGTCAGTGTTCCAAGGTCAAAGACCATGCCCAAATCTAAAGCAGATCATAACTCAGATGCTGTATTTTAAAGATATAAGCTCCCTTTTTTAAATAATACATAATTTTAAATACACTTTCCTTTGTGATAGCCTTACTACAATGTCCAAATGATCTTGTCTTGGCCAGGGGGCACACATGTTTCTGGGAGGAGGGATCCCATTTCCTTCACACCAGTTTACATGGCATCATCATCATCATCATTATTATGTGCTTTTTTCTGCCCTTGATCACATCCTCTGAGAAGCTGTCAGATGTGAAACCTGAGCTACCCATGGGCCTCCACACATCCCATAGCAGCAGATATCCAAAAAGCTTCAGATCATCTCTAATTTCTCTGTGGATCATAGGTCTCCTTCAGAAAAAGGGAGGGGAGCAGATGTACAAAACAGAGATGGAGAGACTGTGATAATCATATTTCTCTTTCACAGAAGGGAGGGGTTAGTGTGTGCACTGGGGTAGGGAGGGAGAAAGAGATTATATGCAGAAGAACAGCAGAAATTTTAAAACACAGGTCAGAATGGATCTGCTAACTGTGTGCAAAAGTTTCCTAGTGAGAATATTTCCTTTTGGATGATTTAACAAATGTAAGCTGGATCAAGTCTCCATTATGCAAGAAATATGTTAGGTTTCTTCTCTAGCTATGCACAAATGGCTGGGAAAAGCTGGATATAGTTCCATCCTATAAACTGGAATCAGAAATAAATTGAAAGATTTATAAATTGGAGGTGCAATTCTTCAGCTACATTGGTTTAAAGATGGTGAAATGAATGACTAAAGCATTCACTCACTGTGTTTTATGAAGCAGATCTAATGTGCAGGTTTTGTGACCTGCAGTGACTTTAACTTCTCAGTAAATCAAAAAGCTTAACAAATATTAAGATGGCAAAGATTACCTGTGTGTGCCAGATTTTATCTTTTATCCGTTATCATTTAGGAAATGAAAAGCTTGAGTCGGAAATCAGACAGCCAGTCATGTGACTTGAGCAGTCTGGCAGCCCCACAAGACAAGAACCTGCAGGAGACACAGAAACTACACATTCCCTGATTAGTTTTTAGTCCTTAAGAAATGGCTCTTTTTATTGTTATTATTATTAGCAACCAATGAGCTTTAGAATCAGAGCAATTCCTTTCTAAATTCCACAATGATGAAAATTCATTATCACAAGCTAGAGGAAGCAGCTGGATATATAGCTCAGCTCATGGCCACGCTTAGGTGCAGCTCCATACACATGTGAGGTCTGGAGGTGTTGAGATTTGGGGTACAGCACACCAGCACCCATTTGACAACATAGAGGCCAGATAATTCTCTTTTTTCAGCCTTGGCCCAGAGTGGCAGGAAACTGCCTGCCTGATGGGATCTTGGCTAAGCCACAGGTTAGAGATCCACAGCATGTGGGGAGACCTGTTCAAGTAGAGCATGCCCTTGATTTGGTAAGACTATGTTGCAGTTCTTTCCTGAGAGCACAGGAGGTAGCTGCCCCAGCAGAGGTGGCCACTTGTCATGTCTACAGCCCTGCAAATATGTCATGGACCTTCAGGGTGGAACAAATATTTGTATTCTACCCCAGCTCCTAATATTTTCCAAACTAAGGGCTGAGGGACTCAGTGTGAAATTAGTATCTAATGCTTAAGTAGAGTTGGACTTTTTCAAAACATTTTTGAAACATTTGTTCATTTATTAAATTAACATCAGCTCTACTGGTGGGATACTGAGGTGGAGTGGATAAGGCCTGCTTCAAGGCCACAGAATAATGCAGAAATCAAATCACAACAAGAATTTGAGCTTTTTTAATTCAGCCACAAACCCAAACAAAATAATACCATAGCTCTATTAGCTTGTCACACAGACATACAATTTTTCTTCTTTTTCCATAAAGAAATGAAGATAATCCCAAAGGTTAGGCAACCTCCGTAACAAAATCAGACCTGTAACACCCACATCAACTATGGGTGACATTTCAGGCTCTAGGTTTGCAAAAGCTGTCTTTAGGCCAAGAAGGTCTTCCCTTCCTCCCACCCCTGAAGACCCTTGTCCCAACTACCAAAAGCATTTATGTCTACTCTTTCCTCTTCCATCTCACAGCTGTAAATTAATACATATTGAACATATGTTGAAGCGTAAGGAGAAAGAGAATGGAAGAACAAAGAGTTTCATAAAATGGAGGTCCCATTTCTTCCTCAGAATGTAAGATCTCAGTTTAAAAAATGTCATCAGTTTTCTTCAATTCTGAAGTGACACTATAGCTGTTTAATAGCAGGGAGGTGTTGATTTTAACCACGGAAAATAACAACCCGTTTCTCCCTTCAGCTGATACCAAAACAAGTAAGAAAGATGAGAAAAGCATTCACTGTTGAAAAATAGAATGGGGTTTACACTGAAATTTCCTATGTAACTGTCCCTCTGTCACAGCCTGAAAAAGGACCATTGGCCAGAAGTTGACAAAATCAAGTGCATCATTACCATCACTTCTCCTTGACTCACACTAGTCAGAAAAAAGAAATAATGCCAAGCAACCCTGCAGCTGGGGTATGTCATCTTCATTCCAAAAGCGTAAACAGTTTATTATCAAACAATATTTGGCCCAAAGTGTAATGCAAAAATGATAACTAATCCAAAATAAATTATCAACCTGTTTGCAGGTAAGTCAACAAAGAAGCTTATCTATTAACTAATAAAGTTCAGCAATCAACAACAAACTAAACAATTGAACTAAACAGTTCGAGTAGGAAGAGAAACAAACTTCAAAGAAACTGTGGGACATATATGTTAAGTGAACAGTTTTGCTATAGGTCTAAAAATGTATTAGGCCCCCACTCCACCAGAATCATGCCAAAAACTACAGTGGAAACTCAGCATTAATGACTAATATTTGTCCTGAAAGTCAGGCCACCTCCTGTGGAAATGATGGAAATGCAGGTCTCCAGGACTGGGCAGATAGACACCTGTATTATGAAATCCTTTAATTTTGTATTATATAATATATTTGATATAATTAATTAATAATATATATATATGGAATCCTTGCATGTGCTTTCTATTTTTAAACTTCTGGATTTAACATTAAAGAAGTTGTGAGCTAATGTCCCTGTACTGGAGTGTGAACAGAACAAACTCTGTCAACAACTAGCAAAGGGCTAAAAGGTAACTGTGCAATCTGCTCTGAGCAAGGTGTGCTGTGTATCTCTTTTCTGCCAAAAGCAGATTGCGACTCAGCAAGTCAGTTTTCTACCCTGCTCTCCCTGACTTTGGGAAGTTATTTCACTGCTTCTCACGGTATGCAGTCACCCCTGCCACACGCCCAGCCTGACACTTCTGGCCAGTGGAAGGTGTATGGGGACAAGGGCAGCTTGCTTTCTATGTCCTACCCACTTCTGCCTCACTCCTACCTTGATTGCTCTGGGGTTAACCCTTGCTCTTGACACCAAAAACATGGCTTTTGCATCAGCTGACACCTGTCTTACTTCAGTTACCAGCCCTTGACTCCAAAGGAAAGGTACTGATAACTAAAGGTTAAAAAAAAAAAAAAAAAGACCACCACCACCACCACCCACCCCCCCAAAAAAAAAACCAAGAGAAAAAACACCTTACAGTGCGCAGTCTTACCACCACTGCCTGCCCACCTTACTCCAAGGCCTGAAATTGCATGTAAAGACAGACTTGTTATTAAGATGTTAGCTTGTGAATAGAGCAGGATAGGGTGAAATCCTGTTTTGCCAGGGGGTGGGACAGTATTCCTTAAAAAAGCACAGCTGGTTGCATCAGTACACATATCTGAGCCCTTATTTTCATAATCTTTGTTTAAACTAGAGTTTAAACTCTAAGAAAGGACACCGCCATATTGCTTTCTGCTCCCTCCCATTACCAGAATCATTTTAAATGGTGTTTCCTCCATGGCTGCTGACCTTGTAGAATCTTGTGCATGAAGCATTACTGATCAGAATCAGCAGCTGTGGCACAAAAGCAGAGAACCTGCAGAAACAGAGGAAAAGAAGAAACTGTGTTAACAGATAAAAGTAGTAAGCTTTTGTCTTCTATGTGGACAAGTCTGAGTAAAGAGCATGGTGTGTCCATGAAGACTTTTTACACAAACTACACACAGTGGCACTACATTCTTGCTGGCTGCAGGGTGAGTCACTAATTACGAAAGTTCCGCTATTAAATGGGCTTTAATAACTAAATGCATTGCTATTTCTTCAGCTCTTATTACGATTTAATTTACCTATTCATTTTTCTCTTCTTTGAATTCTTAATAAAATGAATAGCTGGCATCTCCTAGGCCTGCTCCCTTTTGTATTCTTGCCAATACAATAACATCACAGTATTTTGCAGTAATGCTGTTTGGGCCATTAGAGATAGAAAATGTCAAGTACCTTTTATATGCAATTCTAATATTTGTTTTACTCTCCATTGTTTCTAATATCCCCTGAGAACCTTGAAAGTAACATTATTTCCTTAACAAGTTTGGCCTTTCTTCCTTCTACTTAGCGAACTATTTTCCTGGGGCCATATTACTTGCTGTTATAGAATACAAGCAACTGCTACAAAATATTGCTGCTCATATATACCTGGGCTAGTAAGAAGAATCTAGAAATAAATAAGCATATATGTTGTTTTCTTCCTAATTTGTAGACTCTGCAAAGGAGGACAACGGACAACATTTCCCCAGGTCCTGAGCTGTTTACATCTCAGTTAAAGTTCCATTAAACTTGATCAATCTTTTAATACTTTGATTATTCAGCTATAAAAATGGGCCTATGATGATTATCTTGTCCCACCTTGTTATTAAAATAAGGGGAGCAATAGCGTTTGTTGGAAACTCTTATGGAAACCTCTTTAAATGTGGAGAAAGGCAGGTGCCAGCAGATAAAGTCACACATAGGAGCCCAACTTGCAAGATGGAAACTGGGGCATACTACAGAGGCATAATTTAAGTTGATCAAGTGGATCAAGTTAAGTGAACTCCTAGCTTTCATTTTCTAGGTTGCAAAGCTCAGTGCTTTTGTTTAATTTTCTTCAGCAGTTGTTTGTTGTTGCCATTTTGGGTTTTTTCCAGAACATAAAGATTTTCACTCCAAAATATCTTCATAGTTACCAAATGTCTTCTAGTTTTTCAGTACCAGGGATTACATTCCTAAGAGTGCAACAAGACACGGTAAAGTCCTTAATCAAAGTCCCTTAGTACACAGCATGTGGGGTTTAAAATGTTTCCATAGGGCTGCATAGGCTTAAACTCTAGTCATTAGGCCCACGGGATACCACAGAGCTGTGTATCACAGGGATCTCGCTTCCAGCATACCAGCCTTTCCCTTCTCTGTAAACCTATTTGCAAAGCAAAAACTTGAATCCCCTGGGTTCCTTCTTATCTATTCCTTTTTTTCTCTTGTGCTCTGCCAAAGAGAAACTGTTTTCAGGCTTTCTCCTCTGCAATGTAAGTGGCAAAATAGACAAAGGTAGTTAACATACGAATTTACTTGTGACAGCACTTTTACATACATGCATTTCTGGACAATATCTTTTTAGCACACAATAATTATTCAGACTTGCATACATTTAAGAACCATAGCAACTGGACGCTCTCAGTTCTTCCTTCTTTCAAGGCTGTGGCAGTGGGAGGGGAGGTAGGAGGCTGAGCTGAAGTGTTTATGGGAGGTAACACATGTAATTGAATCTCACCAGCATGCACACAAACTGTCCAGGATGCTACTTGCACAGGCAGAGGAGCAACAAAGAACAGGACACCCTGTTCACATTTCTCAAGAGCTTTATTGGTTTGCTTTGAATGCTGCTTTCTAAAGAAAGGACACAGGATAAGTCATCCAACAGGCCAAAGGAGTCACAATGGCTACTTAACTATGAAACTCTTCTATACACTTATATATTAATTCATGGTCTAATGTGGTGTCAAGCTGAGGCGAATAAAGGTTAACATATTCTATTAGTCCCAATTGTCACAAGAATTTCATAGAATCATTTAGGTTGGAAAAGACCTTTAAGATCATCAACTCCAACCGTTAATCTACCATGGCCAAGTCCACCACTAAACCGTGTCCCTAAGCACCACATCTACACATCTTTTAAATACCTCCAGGGATGGTGACTCAACCACCTCCCTTGGAAGCTTGTTCCACTGCCTGACAACCCTTTGGGTGAAGAAGTTTTTCCTAATATCCAATCTGAACCTCCTCCGATGCAATTTGAGGCCTTTTCCTCTTGTCCTATTGCTTGTTACTTGGAAGAAGAGACCAACACCTACCCCGCTACAACCTCCTTTCAGGTAGTTGAAGAGAGTGATTATGTTCCCCCAGCCATCTTTTCTCCAAGCTAAACAACCCCAGTTCCCTCAGCCACTCCTCATAGGACTTGCTGGCTAGACTCTTCATCAGTTTCATTGCCCTTCTTTGGACACGTTTCAGCACCTCAATGTCTTTCGTGTACTGAGGGGCCCAAAACTGAAGACAGTATTCAAGGTGAGGCCTCATCAATGCTAGGTACAGAGGGATGATCACTTCCTTAGTCCTGCTGGCCATATTGAACAATAAGGTTCATTAAATGCTGAATTGAAGTATCACGTTCACGATAATAGAAATTGTTCATATGAACATGATCTGAATAGTTGTGATTTATTAATTTAGACATAAATTTAATTAGCAATTTATTTCAATTGAGTCTCGCTCTGAAAAATAAGTTGTGCTGTAAGCCACATACTGGCAGCAATATCTAAAATGAAATACGGAACTCTAAGGCAGGATGCTTGTCGGCATCTTAGATTCCTATCCCTGCCTCCCACTGTGTAAGAACAGCACTCTTGTCCAGCACAGTGGGGTGTTGTCTATTTTTTCTCCTCCAAAAAGATGGGAAAACTTGTCTCACACCAAATTTCAATAGTTTAAGATCTCTTTTAGAAAGCATTGCCGAGTAAAGGTTTAGTAGGGTCTTCCAGGACAAAAAGCAGCATGGAACAGCTCAGCCACCACGAATGGGAGGTGCCATAAGAAGCCCAGATGTTGAGGAGCTGCAGTAAAACACATCACAAGAGATCAAGATCAAAGAAACTGTTAACTCTTAGCCACAAAATGCCATCACCAAACTCATCCTCCTGAGATTCCCCTTCATCACATCCCTGCTGCCGCCAGTGGCATGTCCCACTCCCCACAGTCGTGCCCATGCTTCCATACAAATCTGTACTGATCTGGGAGACCCCGCACAACACCACACTTTGCTATTACAGCAGGGCCACTTAAATTCTTTGTGACTCTGTTTTCCTGCTCTGTACAACAGGGATAAAACTGCAGTCTTGGCAGAGATCTGAGAACCTTAATTCACTAATGTCTATAAACCCCTCTGAGGTTCTTACTCGGAGGGCACTGTAAAAACGCAAAGTATTATCACTGATTCAAACTGACCTTCCCCTTGAAATATCACCATTTGAGCTATAATTCCAAATCCTGACTCTAACCAAGTGCTACACTGTAGGATTAACCACATTAATGCTTAAAGCTGTTGCTCTTTTACCCCCCTCCCCGTGTTCACAAGCTAATGCTTGTAGGGGTCTAATCTTGGACAATTCCTTAATGATACAGATTTTCAGATGAAAATTACTGCTACATTTTCCTGACTTCTAAGAGATTTTAGTCTCACTGTATGTACAATGTTGGAATGTTATTTAATTATAAATATAACATTTTCTGGATAGTCCTTCCTAATTTGACTGTACCTATCTGTTGTCTGCACACAAACTGTAAATCATTGTATTAAGAGTGATTACACACCCATTGACACAGAAAATTCATGATCGGGTTGTGAGACATAAGAGGTTTACCAGATTGAATGTGGCACGGCCACATATTCTACAGAATTCATTATTATTTCTAATCAACTCTCCTCCTCTAAACCAAGATCCCTCAACTATAGGACTCTCACTATACTTAAGAAGGGCATTTCAAATGAATGTCTGTTTTAAAACAGACTTACATAGCTACACACAGGAATGCTGGAGACACATTTTCAAACACAACATTATAGGTAGATAGATGGATTTTCATCATTAGGCCAAATCTGGTTTCACTTCTACAGGGCTAGGATCTAGTTTGAGTATATGTTGGCTGTTTTACACCAGCAAAATATCCCAAATCACAGAATGCAAAGCAAAGGCAGTGTCAAACCTACTTTTTCAATGTGTTGATCTGCCATAGGGCTCTGCCCAGGCAGTGCTTCTGCCATGGTCATTCAGCTTGTGCAAATGAACAGCACTTTTCACCTCTGTGATGCCAGGCTGCTGTGTTTCATTAGGTGCCCAGAAATTAGCACAGGGGGACATTATTATTATTATTACAAAAGGAATAAATAGTCTTGAATCTTGTTAACCTGTGAATCTTGATAAATAAAAGTACTAGATGCCTGTGGTAAAGGGGATAATGCTTATTTTAGCAATGGCAAACATGACCGAGGTAGAAGGAGCTCCCCAGCCCCGTCCTTGCAGGAGCCAGGATGCCATGACAGCAAGGTACTTGATAAAAGAGGGCATGCTGGTGCCATTGCATTAATTCCAGTATAGAGAAAGTCACTCCTGGGGAAGGGAAAGGCCCAGATAATGACACTCCTTCCTTGGGATGAGCAGCCATGTGGAGGGCAGGTCTATGTCCATTCCTACATCCTGGTGGACTTGTGGTGTGAGATGCTGTTCTGGCCACCAGCCTCTTCGGCTGCTGTGAGTGATCAATGATTGACTGTTCCTAAGGGTCCTCAGGGACCCCTGCAGTGTACAGCAGCACTGCCATGTGCAGTTCAGTGCAAAGCCATCCTACCTGAGATGCGATTCAATATTTAGGGGAAAAAAGGCAAATTGGCCCCTCCACCATAAGCAGTTAGGTAATCACTACAGTGCATTGCAATGTGCTTTGGGGCAAGCCATCAGGGTGCTCCAGAAACACCTCATGAAGCAGAATTTTATTTCATGAGAAATAACTATAAGAGGCTTGTTTTTTCACCCACCTATTAAGCTCACTGGTTTTAGAGTTCCCAGAAACTTGGCATTTCAAGGAATATCCAAAGGACAAAGACATCTACATATTTTGTCCCAGAATCCCAGACTATAAAAGTCTGACAAAGGGACAGACAGAGGATGAGCGAGATTAACAGGACAAGTAGGTCAGGACCAGTGTGATTCTCAGGCCAGTACAACACAGCACATTGAGAAAGCTTCCAAGAAGCGTAAACAGGAATGGATGTTTGAGACAATGAATGCCCTAATTGGATGCCCATTCTCACCGCTTCCCTCAA
Source organism: Falco biarmicus (assembly GCF_023638135.1). Classification (NCBI taxonomy): domain Eukaryota; kingdom Metazoa; phylum Chordata; class Aves; order Falconiformes; family Falconidae; genus Falco; species Falco biarmicus. The sequence goes on from NC_079299.1 coordinate 11,205,653, forward strand.
TTAAGGAGAATCATGGATAAATCTGCCAAGATATTGATGGACAATGTAAGCATTGGCTTGAAAACTTTTGCAATTTAATGAACCAAACCCTAGCCAGTTGTGAATTAAAAGTGATCCAAAAATAAACCCAGTAGAGGACAATCCAGTGACAGTTAAGTCAAAAAGTTACAAAACTATTAATCACCGAATCTCAATAATCTCTCATCAGGGCTTTTGGTTTCATGTGTTGGATTCACCAAGTTTTCCCAAACTTTGGAAGATTGGTTATGTTCCAGAAGACAGAATAAGCAGCTGCATTATCCCTTTAAATTAAGAGAAAGGAGAGCCAACATTTACTCAAATTGGAGAGGAGTAATTCTGCTGACGGTGTCATGAAATGGCTTTTAACACAATTACTGAGCCAACTGTAACCATATCTCAGCCCTGAAGTAAGAGGTAACTAATACAGGTTCTGGACAGACCAATCTAAGGTGACTAGCACATATACTTTATGAAACAGTAGCTGAAGGCCTAATGGAAGAATAGTATGAGATTTACATGGAAATGACACAGTGTAGCTGTTTTAGACTCTTCATCAATCAGTTTGGTGTCCTGCCATGCCATTACAGTGTGAGAACTTAGTGGCCACTTGTGTTTCATCAGTAGCTTTGAGGCCAGATTTACTACTCACTGCCCAGGCTGTTGACATGGAGCTGGTTCTTTCAGTGTCACTGGAACAGCTGGAGAAAGTTCTGGGACGGTCCTGTGCTTTTAGATGCACTCAAGAACACCACCGCTGTGGGAATAAGGCTCCAGAAATTCCTCTACCCTTCATCTGCCCTTTGAGGGACTTCATAATAAAATCAGCCCAGGCCTTGCCATTGCCTACAAATCCCATCTTCCTCTTGCAGGAAGTCCACAAGGGCAATGCAAGCATAATACAAGGGTTTGGTACAACTAATCTCTTTAGTGCCAAGACAAAGCTCAGAAACAAAGTAAATACAGGCCATATGTCTAGTGGAAGAACTCCAACATGGTATAGTTAGCTATGCCATCTGTATGATGCAGTGGCTGTCAGCAGAAACACGAATGCATTAAGAGATGCTCTTCCACTGGCATTACTCAGTATTACACATTTTAAGAACAAATTAAAAGGTAAAAAATCCCTTAAAGTACAAATGTTCATTTTGAGAAGAATTTAAACATGTAGATAAGAGGGAGGAGAAATCAGAGAGCTTCCAGAGTCAAAAGTGGAAAATATCTGCTGCTCTGATTTCGTTGCAGAGCAGGCAGTAGTTCCCAGTGCAGAGTGGTTTTATGCTAGTTGAGAGCAGTCAAACCCCTTGCTTCATAAAAGAGATGGGAAGATTGGCTCAGCAGCACCATTTAAACTTGCCCTCAAATGTTTACAGATAGACCTTGAAAAAAAGAACGCATAAACACATGACCTTGTATAATAGTCCCAGTCCCCTGGCTTCTCTGCATAAAAACACAGGCTCATATAGATTTAACATTATTATATTAAAGACATTTTTGCAAAGGTTTGTTTCAGCCTATCGTGACATTTCACTTCTGAAACCTCATGCACAGTGCAGCATCTCGAGGTCAAAATGACAAGAAGCAGAACAGAGTGTCTGAGTTTTCCAACAGTCAACAGCAACACTCTAGCACCTGGCACTCTAACTTGCACTTTTGCTTTGTTTGATGTGCACATAGGAGCATTAAAAAAAATACTGGAAATTCATGATTGCCCTAGCTCCTGAGAAACCTGACAAATCAGCAATGATAGGATTGCAGACTGCTAACAGTAGCAATGAGAGATGTATTTTACTGAGTACACCAGGGTGACCAGTCTCATAGGGTTAGAAGAACAGACCAGAAATGTTGAACGAGGACAAAATCAGTGACTTAGAGAGGGCTTGCATAAACAAGAACATCCAGAGAGCACTAATTAATGAGCAAACTAAAGGGGAGCAGGCAAGAGAGAGTCTTTAAGGTGGGGCATCAGTTCGATGCACCAGCAGGCCTGGCCGGCAGCACAGCAGTCAGAACAAATCGGAGAAGACAAAGCTGGAGGACTTCCCAGGAACCACAGCTCAGGCAGCTGGTACAAGGTCTAGGTCCATCTTTGCCCTGGGTGATGGAAAGAAGGAGATACCGCACTGAGAGCGCCAGTGCTGCAGCAGGCACAGACTGCATAGTCTGTAAACAAAAAGGAGGACAAAACAAGATAAGCTATCTCACAAAAGATGCCATGAGGTGTCAAAAAAAAAAAAAAGAAAAATAATGGGCTTGTACCTTTAATGACATTTGCCTTGGTGCAAGCATAGTCTTTTGAAATGAAGGGCTATATTATAAATGTTCAAACTTCACTAATATAAAAGACTTGAAATGTATATTATCGCTTAGTGTAGCTATATACTTAGGCTAGAACTGAACACCATCAAGCATTTTAAATCATAAAACCCTCATGCGGCTATTGGGCTGTATGATTTAAAAAATTCGAAAGCACTCGGAAATGAAACCATTTCTGGCAGTCATTTCACCCATGTTTTCCTCTGCTTGCCAGCACACTCAGGTGTTCATGAATTGGGAGGGGGTGAAGTGTTACAGATTTGGCTAATAGTTCATGCAAAATATTTCTTTCTGTACACAGTGCATTCAGCTAGCTTACTAACTTTCCATACCCCATTGCTCGTAGGGCATAAGGGTCTCCTAAAGTAGATGATGTCATTACTGTCCCAGATTGGATGATGTCCAACCCCACAAGACCAAATTCAGTCAAGTTCTTAAGCCCATATCCAAACTAAGTACATGAATAGCCCCTTGAGCCAAAGACTCATTTATTAGACAAATTACTAATAGGCTACAAGATGTGCATAAAGGCTCTAGAGAGCCTTTAGGAGAGCTATGAAATGATATCTGAAGAAAATGTTAATACAAAGCCACAAATGTACATCAAAATACTTCAATTTATTGGTATGAAATGTTTGCAAGTAACTGTGTATTTGTGTGCGCACATACAGTCATCGTCATGACTGTTTTAAAAAAAAAAGCTTTGATAAATGTTTCCAGAAAATAAAAATTATTACAGATAACAAAAGATATATTCACATTTTAATTCAAATGAATACTCTCTATTCATCCCTTGCCTAGCTCTGATGCTGAGTGTCCTTATCATATGATCACAGAAATGTTCTTGCTACCCAACACCGCTTTAAATTTCTAGGTTTGGGGCAGGCGGGTTGCTGGTTTTGTTTTGTTTTTTTAAGTCTCTTAAAATTTTACAAGGCTGCATACACTTAGCTCCATTTTCACACGTGCCTCTCTTCCATAAAAGCTGCTCACTTATTTTAAATATAGCTACAAGCCAAGAGAAAATTGTTACAAAGAGCACTATCATTAGTTTAGTACCATCAGGACAATGTTTATACGAGTTTATACTACAGAGGAGCTCATATTTGAATAACACATGCACATTGTCCTCAGACAAGGAAAAAAAGTCCAACCAACCATGTAAGCCAAGTCACGAAATTTAATTAGGAAGATAAGGGTTGGGTTGGTGGGTTGGTTTTTTTTTTTTTAGGTTACAGAAAAAGATAATTTTAGGCAGAGAATTAGCATCTTCTAATAATCTTAGACAAAAATGATTTTGTTTTGCTTTGGTTTGTAAATTAGCTCATGATTAAAGTATCTCTCTAGTTGAGCTTCATTGTCTTTTTGTGCCTATTTTCTGAATGCAACCCTGACCTGAATACTCTTGTAGCTCAAGTACAAGATTTGAAAGCATGAGAGGAACAATTATTATAAAGTGAAGTACTTACAGTTTTACTGCAAAATCAATGAACTTTCAAGTGATTTTTATCATATTTTGCAGCTGTTCTGTTTGCTTTGAATGATGTTTATCGCACCAAAAACTGTAGTACTTTTAAAGGATGCTTTCTCTAGAAACTTCCTCCACCTTTACTTCCTTGCACCACCCAGTGCTGTAAATGCTGCTTCCCAAGGATATTTTTGTCATGTGATTTTCCCATGCCTCAGAAATTATCTCTCTCAACGCTTAGGTTAGTGACTTTGCTCAGTCCCTGCCCTGTTCTCTCTCACGGTTCCTTAAATGAGGAAAAGTTCCAGGTTCCCAACTTAATTCACAGTTTTGCAGCAGTTTAGTTATATGTCACCATTCAAGGCTACCTCTCTGACACTTTTACGATCTAAAGGAATGGCCCCATGTAATCTAGGTGTGTAGGAGCTCTGATGGTCCAACTGAAGCCATACAGTGAGAAGCAGCGAGGTGGCACTTCTCCCAAAGGATGTGATCCATAAAGTCATCCACTGACATTAGAGGTAAAGTATATAAAGTATACTTTAGTAGTTATAGAGTTAGAAGCAAGCTCGTCTTACTCTCAGCTACTATGCCTGTTTCCAAATCCATCCTCTACCTTAAGCAAAGCCATCCCCTTCCCCAAATGGGATTACAAGATTCAGGACCCTTATGAAAATACTTCCTCGGTTACCTTTCCCCACCTTGACCCTTTCAGCCAAAAAAAAATGTATACTCCAGGCTATATTTACCACATATCTGCTGCTCTTTCCTCACTGCTATGGATTCTGCTGGATATTAACAACCTAATTTTACAAACCTTCCTCCCTGGGCAGAGCTCCCTTAGCAGTCTCTTGTACTCCAACTTGACTGATATAATTATTCATACTATCATAAAATCATAGAATCATAAAATCCTAAAATCATAGAATGGTGTGTGTTGGAAGGGACCTTAAAGACCATTTAGTTCCAACCCCCCTGCCACAGGCAGGGGCACCTTCCACTAGACGAGGTTGCTCCAAGTCCCATCCAGCCTGGCCTTGAATGCTTCCAGGAATGGGGCATCCACAGCTTCTCTGGGCAGCTGTTCCAGTGCCTCACCACCCTCATAGCAAAGAATTATTATTGTGGTACTCCACTGTATCAGCCACTGCACATACACAGAATGGATGGCCTCTTACCTCAGATAATTTACAATCCAGGTTACAACCAGATGCAACAGGGGCAAAGCAAACATGAGGGGAGGGGAAAGACAAGAGAGAATGGGGTGACAATAAAAGGCAAACAAACAAAATAAACCCAGAATATATGTATCAACTAGCATAGTCTTGTAGGCATTGCAGCAGAAGACAGTTTATTCACGGTGCTATACCCAGCAGCATTGTATAATAAAATTATATTTCGTACATTTAGCAGTACATAAAATTAATGCAGCTGTGTAATTCCTATTATACTTCCTTATGTAATTCACATAACTCCGATATCCTTTCTGTTTAAATCAACAGAAATTTAATTTTACTTAAATGCTTACTGATCACCAGTAAAACCTTTGCTTTCTTTTTTTTTTTTTTAACCTGAATTATTTGATTTATCAGAGCTAATACAAAGACATATTTATGCTGTTTCACAGCTCAAGTAACTGGCAGTCACACCTACTTTTAAATCACATTCACTGACCTCTGAGACAACATCCTCAGATGCTTCTATCCAAAGCACAGATTATGGCAGTTTTACAATGCACCATTCTGCCACTCAACTTAGAACAGGAATAAATGAGCCTTAGTGTTGTTATTCTGTGGTACATGACCAGATGGGTACCTCTGCTATGGTAAAGAAGGTAAAAACACATCAACTAAAACCAAAGTGAAGACAATGACCACAGCCCACGTAACACATGGTAAATCGATCATGCATCTAAGCTCAAAGAGAAGAACAGAGAGAGACTTCCCATACAAAAGGTATTCAAACCCCTGTAAGTTGCATAAATACTTAAAAGATGAAGCTCAGAGGAAATACTACTTTGAGGACATTTATTGGCAGTTATACCACTACAGGGGCATTCATTTAATGGATCAGAGCCTGGAGCCCTTGAACTATCTACTGCTTGTTTTCCAACTAAGCAGGATGATGACTATTTCCTTAAACCCCTCCCCTGGGGCTGCTTAATTGGTCTTTATTTAAATTCACCTGGTTATAGCCTTGCAGTCACAGTTTCCAGCCTTTGTCTTGTTTCATCTAGCACTTCATCTTTTCACTTCTTTTTTCCTCTGTTTTCAAAACTGCTATGAATTAAATTGAACAAATAACAAACCTAAACAAGAATATAAGACATCCAAGTGGAATTATATCTACAGTACCTGCGATTTCAAGAGGGAAACTAAGACATTAGAATCCTTGGAATGCAGATCTCACCCTTCCAAATGCAAAAAAAAGTCACACTTACAGCTGTTCTAAATTAAACTGTTACATAGGCGCTCCTACAAACATACCCATCTTGAGGCAAACTGAAAAATATGTGGATTTTAGTGAAAATTTCATCAGGAAAAAAAAGCACAATAAAAAATTAATTTGGAAGACTTTACATTTAGGAATTGCTTAATTGCAAATTGTATATTGATTCCTTTTTATGTTACCTTAATCTAATCTTACTTTCTCTAACATGCCAATATTTATACTACATTACACATAAAAATACAGAATTATACTTGATGGGTTTTGTACTTCACTGTAAAAAGGTTTAGATGGTTGCTACCTAAACCTCCCAGAATAGAATCTTCTCTCCAGTTTGGGTGCCTTAAAACTGTTTGGCACTGAAACAGGTCGGCTGTTTAGTAATTCTTTTTTAAAAAGTTATGTTATTTCAGATTAGTAGAAATATTGTGTATGTCATAAAACAAAATAAAAAAATGCAAAGATGTAACAAAAAAGGAAATTTTTGCTTTTGACAATAACCCTAAAAGAAAAAATATATGTTGTGCAAATTAGACTTATAAACTCCATAGATTTTTAACAGTAGACAAGCACCAGCGTTACCACTTATTTTCATCTTTTCCATACTGTCTGAATCCCTATTATCTTCCATTTTGAATCCAAAATCCATGATTCAACTGGAGCACATCTTACAGCATAACGTGCAATATTTTCCAGTTACAGAGAAACCACTTCAGCCCTTAAGTTGTTCCAACAGTTAATTATTCTCCCTGATAAAAACATGCTTTCTATCTACTCTGAATTAGTCAAGCTTCACCTTCCAACCCTGGACTCTTTTATAACTTTTTGCTCACATTACTGCTTGTATTTTTTCCCCCTGTACATATTTTTATCACTGATTAACTTTCTCTTTGATGAACAAAATATAGTAAGATCCTCGACTCCTGCATTCCAAACCAGGTTTCCATTCAGGTAATTCTCTGTCACTCTTCCCTAACTCTAACCTTTTAAACTTCCTTGTGAATTGTGATGCCCTCAGAGCAGATACAGTAGCCACTGCTCCCCCTTAAAGCCTTTCTTTCCCCAAGCCCTGGGATTTGTTCTTCTGGCCACATTCAGCTGTTTGCCCACCTGTAATCCAGAAATCCTTTGCTGGGGCTTCAGCAGATTCCCAGTATCACATATAGTGATTTTGGCTGCTAGAAGAGCCAGGTAAAAAGAAACAGAAGGAAAGTTAGAAATAAAGGCAAGTTTGTGCACGTGGTTTGTTTCCGCTGCTGTCCTGAACTCAGCTGTGCACAAATGCAGTTTATAAGCAGCTTTCTGCAGCTTTGAGTCTTATTTCATTTGTACCACTAATGTTACTGTGGAAGGAGCCACAGCAGACCTGTAAGGACCAAAATCTGAGCATATGCAGCGTCTCCTTAGGTAGGCTGCCATCTCAATTGTTCCCCATAACCTATTATAGATAAAGAGTATAAAGACACACAATCAAAATCTGTAGGGAAATGTTCAATATAGATAGTGTATAGCTCTTGTAACAAGAGCACTAAGTTTGGGAAAACCTGTTATCGGGCACAAATTCTAGAGTGGAGTGCTTATTTGAGCTAGTTGTAGCACAAAAGCTTTAAAGAACATTAAGGAGGAAAATGACAATGAAAACAGTTCCCTCTGCAACAATTACCTGCTCTCAGCTGAGCTAATACTCTCTGTGGTTTTGCAAAGCATTAGTGAAGGGGGGGGGGGGGGGGGGGGAGCAAAATCCCACACCAATAAAGAGCCCTCAGGGTTTGGGCCAGAAATTCATGCTAAAACAGCATTAGTAGTGACTGTAAGTCTCTCTATAGAAGCTTTCAGAAAAGTAGTCAAGATGCTTACAATTTTTAATGGATTGTTTGTCTTTTCTAAGAAATAACTTGCAGGGATGAAAGCAAGCCCTGCAAAAGCTGGTGCACGTAGATCTTGCTGACTGACCACTCTGTGTGCTGTCCCTACAGACTCCCTCATTAGCTTGTGTGTAAATGCAGAACTGAATCAAAGCCTTTGTGCAGATGCTGCAACACAATCTTCTGGAGGAGTTTTAAAAAACTTCATCTCTTCCATACCATTTGTGTGTATTAAAGAATCAGTGAATCTTTTTTATATAAATGTCCTTGTATTGACATTTTACTTAAATGTCCTTGTCCTATCAATGCTGTCATTCACAAACTTTCAAGAATCTTGAATCACATTCCCTAAAATCATCGTAGTGCCTTAAAAGGCTTCTACATTTGATATATTTGATACTGAAGTAATGTATTTGATGAAATTTCTATTTAGGTGACAAATTCTCAGGTCTTAGATGGCATCTATTAAAAAAGCATAACTTGTAGGCCTGAACTATTCAGGGTCACACAGACTGCATATAAAGGGGTGAGGTCTCCCTTACTTTGTGCAGAAGATGGTGGTGGGCTATGATGGTGCGTTTGAAACATTAAGGCAGACTCCAGGTAAGTAATAAATTTGCTGTATGTATTGCCTTAGGAGCAGGTTAGAAATTTCCCTTGTTCACTGGCATTTACAACCCTCCCTAAAGGACACCACTTCCAAAAGCACAAAGTTTAACACAATAATAAAAACACATCTTAAATGCCCAAACCCCTGTGTTTTAGTGCTTAAAAAAGGTGGCAGCTTGACAGACCTGGAGACTGACAGCAGCAGTGTCAGCTTTCCTCACACTTCTCTGCCAAAGCACCTCAACCTTGACCTGAAGAGAAAACCACGAAGGATTTGAGTGGGATTTCATGCCCATTCACTCTGGCATCTCTGCTGAGATTGCCAACAAGGGGGCCAATTAGTGCCTGCTTTGGAGAATGGTTTTTTTTCACTGTGTGGAAATGACACCTGTCCACCGAAACTGGGCAGAGGCCCACCAATTCCCCGGGTGCCAGCGACTGTGCAACCACTGCAAGGGTTACTGCTCCTGGTTACTCCCCTTGCACCAGTCAAGCAGCAATGCCGAGTTGTTGTCCAAGTGGGACCAAATGCAATTTCCTTTCCCAACAAGTAGTCATTTCTGATTTAAAATTACAGCCTTGTGTTAAGGACTGAATTTAAAAAGTGATTCTTACCATTCAAGGTCCTGGAGCCTCACTGGCCTGGGGATCAAGAGGCCAGTTCTGCTGTGCAACCAAGTAAAATTCCGTCAAGATTTGCACCATGGCAGAAGGAGGCTAAGAGATTCTTCTTATTAAACAGAGAGAAAATGTCACTTTCCTGCTGGGCTCTCTGCTTCCTCACAAGACCTAATTGGCAGATTTCTTGGGCGCTTCCTTGCCCTTCAGTACAACAGCAGCTGCCTTATCGGTTCATAAAAGAGAAAGTGTTACTGTCTGGAAAGCTGTCCCCTTGTCGGGAGATGGACAGGTTTGAGCATGTTGGTACAAAAGATGGGATTGTATCATGAAGCGATCAGTTGATCTAGTGGCCAAGAAGGGAGTAGCTGCCACTGTACTATGGGTAGACATAGGTCTCCAACTATAAAAGCCATTACATTTGAATTAATGACCTAGCAGTGCAGTTTAAATAGGAGCCCATTTGCAGTGCAAACTGTTGAAATATTACTTAATGGAATGGGAAACTTCATTAGGGATTAAAAAAAATTATAAAGATTATGTTTCATAAATTCTAGTTCATTCGGCTTCATTTTGTCAGACAAAAAATGTAAAAGTCATTCTCTTTGAAATCAGACAACACCCTCCAGTTCATCTGTCACCAAGTCAGGCTAACCTCTCCAAGGATGTCATCTGACTAGAGTTTTCTATCAGTCTTTGTCATTCCAGGTGCACTTCTTGACAATTTTTTTAGATCCCTGTCCAGAGTCTCCTCTAGGAATCTAGAAGGACCATGAAGATTGCATCAAGGACTTGATTAAACAACAGATAATGTGTACCCAGCACACTAACCTCATTTGCAAGCTCTCACAGTAAACGATTGACAGCTAATGCCCTAAGCAAAACTGCTGTTTATAAAGTCCTTTTCAGTCCAGCTACATTAGTCTCTCCACATAGCAGAAGTCAGTACACTGCTATCAAAACCAAGCCTGTGACTGATAATATTGAACTCTTCATTACCCCAAGTGTTGCTGCAAGTAATACCATGAGTCTGGACACTACCGTTCAATAAAGGCTTATTATTATAAATATTCAGCTTATGTCATCATGAGAACAAACAGCTTTGCAGCCAAGGTGAAAGGGGTGAATTGCAAATAGGTCTAGGTTATAATAGAGACAGTGGCCCCTTTTTTTATGAAGTGACCTTGTAGCCTGGCACCAAACACAAGTTCAGTGGAACACACTGGATCCTGTGTATTCAAAAACTGGTTAGTTGTTAACAGTTTTTAGAAAAACTAAATAATAGAAGGAAGAAGTGCTGTCAAATGATGCAGAGCAGGGTTCTTCTGCTAAGTCTGATATTTCTAACACTTTTAATAAGGCTCAAATCTAAGATTTTTTTTTAATACTTTCTTAACTTAGATAAGGCACCACAGATGAATTGTGGCTGGCATTATGGTTCATGTGACTTATAAGAACAGAGACTGTGGCTTCTTCTCCTAAATTCACTTTCTCTCCATACCAGAGGTGGCTGCATGTGGTACTGGCTGTTCAGAGCTGGCTACACACCAGAATGTCTCAGCAAGAGGGCTGTTAATCTCTCCCTGGGAACAGCACCCAGACTGCTCTGCCTAAAGTCACAACACACCCTTCTGGTTCCTTTGTCCACTCTGTATTTCAGCCTAATTAACCAACAGTTTCTAATGATAAAAATAATAAAAGAAAGAAATTACTACCCAGAACTACAAATACATTAATTCACATGTGCTGAGCAGTTGCCTTGCCAGCTTTGTTGCAAAAGGAAAAAGGAATAATGAAAAAGACTTTAATTTGACCAAGTACCCTTATTCCACTTTTGTGCTGTGTGAGTCAAATTGATCAAGAACATCACTGGATCTGCTGATGGGTTGTTCCCTGAAACGTCTGGACTGATAAAAGTGCTTGATCATCTAAGCTGGACTAAAGCAGTGATTCATATTTACAAAACATGTTCAAATCCTGCAGAACCTCTTAGAAGGCAACAGAGACAAGGGACTCCAAGAATACACACACCTGAACCGTATCCTTTCAGATTATGTCCTTTATATTTATTATCTCTGAAGGGAGTCCATTTTTACCTGTCCCAGGCATATCTAGGGTCCCTTTTACCTCAGCATCCGAAAATCTCACTATTCCATGAAACATGTACCATCCCAAGAAAGTACAAGTGCCATTATGATGCACCAGGAGTTAAGTGGGGACCCCAAGACAACACCAAAACACTGTAGTCACACAGGGAACTGAACCATACCACCAATGGTGTCTCACGTTGCAGAGCTGAAAGGAACAGGTCATACATAGCTGAAATACTGATGGCCAACAGGGAGCGAGACTAACAGGGAACTTGAAGCCAGAAGAGAGGAGGATGAACCACTGCCTTGCCTTGCTAAGAAACAATTATAAAGGCCAACCCATCCCTCATTCACTCATAAAAGGAGAGAAAAAATTAGTTCCCTGGAGGCAGAAAAGCAGAAGAAAGAAATCACTTATTTTTTAGGGAACAGTAAACTTTTGAGTAGAAGTGCAACAAAGATCCAGACAGAGTGGAAAAATTCAGTCCTATTCCAGCAAGAAAAGCCCACTGATAACAGACCTGTGTTCAAGAAAAAAAGTTAGACATTAAACTGAAATCTCAATTTCTCGGGGATTTTTTCTGAAAAACTTAAGCATGTTCCTGCTTAAGAAGGAAGAAAAAAATGTGTGCTGAGGGTCTTGCAGAAATATTTTTAAAGATTAAATCCCTAGAATATTTTCCTTTCTACCTCATCAACCATTGCCCCTTTAGAGAACTGCAAAAAATTTCATTCTCCCTAACTGACTCCCCCTACCAAAGTTACTGATCAAGGGGTGGTGAAATTTCAGCTGCTGAAATTTGGTGTGGTACCACTAATGGAAATAGGCACTAATATGCTCAACGTGGCAGATGAAGGATGGACATATGTTTCAGTGAGTTATGAGACAGGCACAGGGCTGAAGAATGAGAGTTGTAACATTTCAGCCTGGTGCAACTCATCAACTCAAGCTCAACTCAGTCAGAACCCAAAGTCGGCAGTCATTTACAACTAATTGTTTTTCTTTTTATTTAGCTTGACAAGCATACAGCTCCCAGGTGAATACAGAGGCTGGTCTAGCAAGACAACTCTTCTGCAATATATCCTCTAAGCCAGAGAGGAACCAAAGAGAAAAAGGAATATTCCCATCAGGTTCTCAATATAAACCAAAAGCTATTTTCCCTAACCTGATTCAGTGCAGCTTTTGAAGTCCTCAGTAACCACTCGGTCACTATATGTTTTGACGCCCTCACATTATCCTGTTCAGAACTCTGCGGCCTGACAGACAACATTAAAAGACATGGCATGTCCACTCCTGAAATGTCAGCTCCTCATTCATGTACAAAGTTCACTTTCCTGTCAGCACAGAGGGTATAAGGTAAGAGTATGTGCCCAGCCATTACACAGGCCATTCATGCAGTTCAAGACACTTGAGACTGTTCCCATCATCAGCTTTCCCACTGAATCAGTGCCAGTTAATGTGCATGTATGTCTGAAAAGGGGAGTCATATTCAGCAATGACATCTAAAGAGTGACTCAGAAGAAACTTTTTGCTGGTCCAGCAGCATGGTTTTGTCACCTATGATATCATTCTCAACTCAGACTTTGATCTTTCCAAACAACAGGTCCATGCATGGCCCCTGTAAATCCCTGCTGTCACTGAAGGGGCTTAACACAGCCGTGCAGCAACAAACAGAGCAAGTCTTGAATTGCACTTGCTGACACCTTTAGCTGGGACAGTGCAGTAATTACTGCCCTGGGACACCTGTCTGTCCCTCATCCTGGGACTACCCAGTCTAAGATGGAGAATAATAATTTCAGAGCAGAGAAGGATCAGCTCTTGCACCAGTGCAATTTACAAGCCAATATGTGAAAGAAAACTAGAGCTGATGTCAGTTCACTGTAATATGCTGTAAATGGTAACAGTTCAAGACCTGCTGGGCCATCCCTGCTCTGGAGCCAGCAACTTCAGGAGAAGGAAGCATAAGAGAGTGTGGGTGGTCGGGAGCAGCAACACTTCAGCCATACCATTTAATCTGAAGTCATAAGTGTGACTGAACTAATGTGTCTCACCAAAGCTGGCACAGCCTTTCCACCAAAGAGGTCACTAGAGAGAAGGTGATGCCAAAGACAGAGAACAACCATTTGAAATAACAGTCTCATAGACCTTATTCATACAAGTCATACCCTGAAAAGCAAAGTGCCACCAGAGCAAGGACAACATGCGTAAGTAAGAGAGCCGAAGTTATGTAAGGTCCTGTACTCATTTTGATAAACAGGTAAACACTCAGGCAGTTGACAGAGCTACATGACTACATAGCATTGCCCAAGGTCTCACCTCAGTTTTGCAATCGATGAAACAGGGACACTATTTCACAGAGATGCAGCTGGAAATCCCTTGATGGTGTTTGGAGAAGGTTTTAGGAGTCTGAAACGCTAGGTGCCTTTCAGCTGAAAAATATTGTTTAATATGGCACAAGTAGCAAGCAGAAAAAAAGTACAGGACCTCACAAAATTACCAGAGCTGTTTCCATGCAAAGGCAATGCAGGCAATTGTCTGTGGCAATGGGCTGCCAGGGTCAGCGAAACAGGCAAACAAGGGTAGCATAGACTTGGCAACATCAGTTCTCCAGGAAGCCAGACTAGCTGTTTCTGTCTCCAAGAGAAATATCTCGGTGCCCATGGCATTTGCTACTGCTGAGGAGAGGAAGAGGGTTCTCCCCCAGGAAGAGCCACCACTCCTCCCAAACCCACTGTGAAAGGCCCCATCGCTGGAATAACCCCTGCACAGCTGTTTCTCCTGCCTTTCTCCCTCTGGGGGCAGAGTGGCCTCTCTGGCTGCTTACACCATGGGCTTTCAAATTCAGTGGTGCCTACACAGCTGAGAAACCTCAAACCAAACCTGCGAGTAATCATTTCCTATGTGAAACAATGTTACCCACACGAGCCACCGATGACAGTAAACATTGTGATTCATGTGACAAAGAACTACTACTACCCTGAGTAAGCCTTACAGGATCAGGTTCACAGATCATCTGTGATGGCCTGAACAGCATTTATGCAGTATCAGAAATAGGCATGAGAAGAATTTGCAGTTTAGGGCCCCTATCCAGCAATCCATGCTGGCAGACCTGTAAAGGGGTTTGGACATAGTACAATGAGCGATAACAGTAAACAATGGGAGAGAAGAGAGTGAGGGTCATAACTGCAAGACCATCTGGTTGTTTCCATTTGCTGTGTACACATCTTGCTAGTCCTGCCGCCAGAAAGACAGAGAGGGTCATTGGAGAACCGAGTTACTAATGAACAGTTGCATTTGTTCTTATATACTTTATTGATAACCAATAGTTGCGGCAGCATTTGAGATACTGGTTTCTAAGGAAGGCCAAAGTGTGAACATTTCTGACTGGAAATATATCAATATGCAAAATAATTTGGTATATGTGACAATTTTGTTACAAGAATTTTTAAACATTATTTCATGGGTGGGTGCTTTTCCTTATCATCTAAGATTTTCTTTAAGAGTTCTTAATTCCCTTGCTGGGATCATTAGCACTTGGATGGTCAAGACCATAACAGGCATTCTAGGTCTCAGGACAAAAGAATAAATTATAATAAAATGAGGAATACTGTATGCTGTCTGGTAGGACACATGAAGGAGACTCTATTTGCAATTAGTCAATATGGATCAATATTGGATTTATCTTTAATGAATCTCCACTAAGCTTCCAAATCAATGAAAAGAAAACAGATTAGGCAGATGCATCTTGCTCTGTACCCTACCTGCAACCAGATGCGGGCTTTACTAAACCACATGTGGGAGTGAAAACAGAGCCAAGGGCCCTTCTCAGAGAATCACCTGCCACTTGACCATATGGTTTCAACCTTGGAGTCAGGTAGCAAGGGCATTCCAGCCTTTTGCAATCTGCAAGTTGACCGAGTGGGAGACATGCTCAGAGATACCGTGAACTATCCAGGAGGGGCAGAAGCAGGGCTGGAAGTAGAAAATGGCACCTCTGCCTGCTGAAGAGGAAATCTGAGATTTGAGCATCTCCTCACTTAAATTAACATAGTTTGGCAATAGCTCCATAAAGGTCAAGAGTGTAAAACTGCAGGAAATAAAAGATTCAAGCCTGAGGTTTGTTTGAACATCCTCCATCTGAATTCTGACAAGGCTGCTCCCCAGCTTAGGTACCCAGAACACTTTTTCTAATCCATAGAAAGAAGTGAGGAGGAACTTTGAGCTGCTCAGGAGATAAATCCCACTTTCCATACCACTATTTTAGTGGTCAAGAGGATGTAAAGCAGACTGCCAGGAGGCTCGAGGGGCTTTCTTTCCTGCCACTCGTTTTTCATCACCAATCCTGAACAGACCCCAAAACTCAGACTAATTAAAGACAAATAATTAAGCACATTCAGACTGAGAAGGTTGGCAGACTCCCACTGTATTGTGAGACCACCTTGGCACTTAAATGGTTAGGGACTATATCCCACAACATCATGCTCATCTCATTGTGGTAGAGAGCTCTTGAGAATGTTATTAGCTGGGTGTTCGCCTTGCCGTTTTTCCACATGAGGCAGATGGGTAATTACGAAGCTAATAGTCTGATTGAGAGAAATCAGATGCAGTGGTTTGCCCAATTAGATGATACATTAGCTTCCTTCTTTGTAAGCAGCTAATGTGTGAAGCAAAGTGGTATTTTTGAGGGTCAGAATCCTTAAACAAGTGCCGAGTTGCAGATTATTGTGTCTCTCTTTTTTTTTCTAATGGAGGAAAAGTGCTAAGTCTTCATTACTAAAAGCATAGAAAATGCAAATCAGGCTCTGAAACAAAAGAGTGAAGGGACAGGCGAGAATATTTGGTGTCCAATGTGTCAACCTACAACATCAATTACATTGAAATGCAATGCATGGGAGCCTAATCAAGGATAGTATAATTGTAATAATTGCATGCTTTTGTTGGAGAGCTGCTGCCATTGTTATTGTCAACCATTTGTTTTTCTCTATTGTTTAAGGGGAGAGTATTTAAAATATATATATGTGTGTGCATATATAACTGTGTATAAATGACTGAAGAACAGCATAGGTAGAAGGTTGTTACTGCACACAGTATGTATTAAGTCTTTCTTATTCCTGTTCTTCGGATGGCGGAAAACAAAGAGCCTGAACTCTGTGAAGGCAGGTAATGCCAAAAACTGAGAAACAGACACTGACTTACAGTCTGTGCCAAGCAATGAGAGTTACTTTTCCTTTTGCTGACACATTCCCTGGTCCAGGGAGGTGAGTTACTCCCAGTGACTGGCAAGTCATGAAGTGAGCCAGTAGTACATCCAAACAATCCCCAAGACACCTCTGTCTGCCTTCTTTCTTCAGAACAAAATCAGAAGAGTCAAAATAAACAGTTTCTGTCTTGTTATACTTCCTCCAGAGCTGCAGTCTGTTTCTGCCATTTAAAAGGATTTTTAAACATCTACAATCTTGATGAAGGCATTCAAGATAAATGAACACAAAGGAGAGTACCGCGTGGAAAATTGACAGCATGAGTCTACTCCAGATCTTAAGGGAGAAAGAGGAGTAAGAGCCTCCTGTAAATAAACCAGTGATATTTCCTGTATCCTGAAGTTGGGGTGGAAATTCTTATAGCAAAGTGCTCAACATTCAGCTCAAATGAGAGGTTTATTTTCTCACATCACTTGGGCTTGCCAATAGGTTGAAATGGAGGCACAATAGAAACGGGCTAAAACATTTAACATAGCCGTTAAATCTCATTCTCCTCAGCTAAAAAAGAACAATGCTGTACCGTCTTTACTGAGAATACACTCTCCTGCCATAGGAGGCTTTTCATGTATCTCTAACAATCCTGTACATACTCCAAAACTCACACTAATTAAAAGCAAATAATCAAATACATTCAATTTGAAAAGTTGGCAAACTCGCTTGTATTATTGTGTTAGCACCTTGGCACCAAAATGATCACATCGTGCTAATCTCATTGTGCAGGAGAGCTCTTGAGCATGTTATTCAGTAGGTCTGCTCCCTGCCCCCCACCTCCCAGACCCATCCCACCCTCCTCCACCGCCAGCACTCTCTTTCTTTAACTAGATAAATGAAAACATACAGAAAGATAAGCAAAGCCAGGACAGTATTTTCATCTTAATTCACTCAGAGGCAACCAGAACTTGTGCTAACTTTTACAGAGATTTCCTTTCATCCTAGTGCCAGTTCAACTCCACAGATAGAGCTAGTAAACCTGAGAGATGCTTTAAAATAAATTGAGCAGACTGCATTTGTTCTAACTAGCTCTCATGTAACATTATTATATTATTGTACAGAGTACTTGGCTACCACAGCAATGTGAAGAGTATAAATGCAATAAATAGAAGATAACAAGAGTAAGCAGCTTATGACTGACCAGATGAAGAAACCCAGAAGGAAGCATCTTAGCATTTCTTCTCGTTCAAAGTTTTATCTTGCAGGTAAAATTTCTTTCCAATTGCCGTGCAGTAAAAGCAAAGTTGTCTTGGCTAACAGCAACATAGTACTTGTTAAAAAACCAAAGTTTTTTTCATACAGCGTGTAGAAGAAGCCTTCATTTTCTTGACTGGCTTAATTTATACAAAGAAAAACCTCTCTGTAGTGACCCTTGTAAAAACATGCCTGCCTTCATGGAGAGAGGCTACCACTTTCTGAAGGACATTGTAAACTTAGAATGTATGATATTATGGAAAGGCCACCAGTTTTATAATTGAAAGAAGTTGCACAGAACAGCTTATACATATGGCATTACTGAAGCATTAGGTCTCTCTGGGGACTATTTTTTAAGGTTGTGAAGTCTTTCGTATACAGACCTGTGCATCCACCTGAAGCTAACAACTTGACATCATATAGATGCCCATTTGTGTGCTATGAAGAAGTATCAGTTTAATTTTCTGCAACCATCTGGGAGGAATTTTCCCCAAACAGTCCAACAAATCAAGACTGAACAAACTTTCATGAAAAAGATATGTTCATTCCAGTATTTCTAGTCACTGTACTTTTCACAACTGCAACGTCCACCACAGTAACTATAACCAAGGGCTGGGTATGACCATGAGCTGGGGTAGGTATGACCTTTCAGCACTAGATTTTCTGCCTTGATGGAAAGATAGGCTAGAATCTACATATTTCTCCCAACATTTTTCTGTTCTGGGCTAAGGGGAGTATTATCCTTTCCCATAAAGATTTTGTCTGTGGCTCTGTGTCTGTGCTTGGATATGTATTTGGTTATTAAACATATGATCCTTATGGGTCCCTTCCAACTTCAGATATTCTATGATTTGGCCTGCCATCCTCCATCCAGCACTTGCTGTGCAGGTGGTATAGCTTTGCCTGCATTCCAGAACCTTTTCTGAGAAAGCACTGCCTCTAAAGGACAGTACATTAAAGGTCTGTGTCAGGAGAAAGACCTATTTTCTTGATTCCTTAACATTTATTACATAGAAACACATTAAGATTAGGCAAGTGTCCATGATGCAGAAGTACAATGTTGAAGACCACAGCATTTCATTTAAAAAAAAAAAAAAAAAAAGAAGAAGAAGAAAAGGAGTTACTGAAGGACCTTCCTGGCAGGACTGAAAGAGTACCACTCAGTTTGTAGCATAAAGACATCCATGTGAGAAGATGGTTCACTAAGTCTTTAACTGGGAAGGATGCTACATAAGAACATCCAATTAATCTGTGACCTTCAAGCCAGTTAGTTCCTAATTGCCCATTTGCACTTCATGATTAAATAATGAAGGAAGCCCATATTGACTGAGCCTCTTTTAAAACAAAAACAAAACAGAAACTGTTGGAGAGTCAGTCCCACTGAATAGTTCCTGAACTTCATAGAGGTGCCTGTGCTGTGCGCTACATCACCTCGTATGCTCGATCCCTGCTAGCAGGGCCTGCAGACAGCCTGTGGACAGACCTACATCTAGTGGCCCTTTACTTACCCTGGAAGTAAAGCCAGATTCATTTTAGAGTGAGGCAGCAGAGGGTGCACAAAT
Source organism: Falco biarmicus (assembly GCF_023638135.1). NCBI lineage: Eukaryota > Metazoa > Chordata > Aves > Falconiformes > Falconidae > Falco > Falco biarmicus. Next base: position 11,225,091 of record NC_079299.1, read on the forward strand.
TGTCCCGGGGCAGCATGGTAGTGTCCATATACCCTGCTCCTCTAACTAGGGGTTTTAGGTAACTATAAGCCTGACTTCTTAAAGCACATATTAATCTTTCTGTTGACTTCAGCTGGTTTAAATCAGGCACCATATACAGACAGGCCAAAAGACATATGATCTTATTTACATTAAATACTATTACATATTCATAGTACAGTGTTTTCTTCATAAAGATTGCAGTTAAATCTTGCTAAAAGGAAAACTGTGATCCTCAACAAATAAATAGTTATTTCACTAAGCAAGTTTCATTTTGACTTGTTCCTAAATTTCTGTCCGTCACGAAAAAAAGTTGATCAGCCAACACAAGAACTATCAACAGCACTACCCAAGCTTGTAAAGCCCTCAGTCTCCACAGGGAGGGCTCCCATTGATACTACCAGGAGAAATGCTTGTAGACACCAGAATAGCATACGGCCTCTGAAATCAATATTGGTTTGCAGCTTGACATATGGATGGATAGATACCACAGAGAGATTGAAATAAATATGACAGACTAAGTCATACAAAGAAAAACATGTATATACAATCACACTCTAACAGATGCTTTGGCTGAAATAGGTGATTTAGAGGAACACATTGTAGATCTGAGAAATGGGAAAATGAGTCTAAAACTTACAGTAGCATAACGCACTTTCACAAGCAAAACTGAAGGAGGATTCAGAGAAACTCCTCAGGGACAATGGTAAGAGAAGATACTGGTGAAGAAGTTGTTGATGAACCTGCTGTAGATTTAACAGAAAATCTAACAGAATACCTCCCTCCCCCAGCTTCCATATCAATTGGAACAGAAAGGTTTCAAAAAAAACCCCAATCCCATAGCATGAAAGAGAAGGAGAAGGTGGATTTCTCCTAGGCATTCAAACAGGCTGATGCAAACACTCCAGTCTTGTTTCTGGTTTAACGCATTACCCCAGAGATCTGAATGTGAAATTTGGACTTAAGAAAGAAAATCCTCATTTAGCAAAGAAAGAACTGCAACAGCTATGTGTGAAAGTTCTTCCAGAACTGTTTTCTGCTTGCCATATGGCCAACTTCACCCATATTAATAACAACTACTAGGCAAAGCCTCAGCATTTTGAAAGAGAGACAGAGAGAAATGCAAAAGTCTCATTAGCAAGCACGGCCTAAGGAATACCCAGTTGCCTAATTACACCAATACTTTATCTTTGTCTGATGCTAATAAAATAAAAACATCAGGAAGTATCATCCCCAGAAAATCTAGAATAACTTACATACTTCAGTGGTCTGGTAGCCACGTTCTTAGTTTCAAGCCATTTAAACTATTCCAGTGTCACAGATCTAGTGACTGTTAGGAGAGGTCCTAAGGTCTTCCCATAAACTTTTCTTAAAAGTTAAGGAGCCAGCTGATATACCCTGTTTCTGTTACAAACATACACACTTCCCCCATATGGAAGAGAATTTCCCCCAGCCTCCCATCCCGCAAAAAACACTCCTCACCTATGCTTAGCCCTGAAACACAAGGAAAGAGGAGTGTGTTTCTGGTTTTCAGGAAAATGGATTTGCACCATTCACTCAGATTCAGAATACCATTTTACCCCAATGGGAAAGACTTTTTTTATCCCCTTTGTTTCCAGGGATTCAGGGGACTGTTTGCTGCCAGCTGAGCCAGGAAACAGGTTGCTGCATCCCTCTAAAATCCAAATAGCTATATTTGCAACAGGTGATACCATTTACCTGAAACAGGTTGCCTCACACTTTTCCCCACAGATCTCAGTACTTGGAGACTTGCCCTGAGCACAGCCGTGTGTAACACAGGGAGCAGTGCAATCAGCACCTGCAGCTGCAGGGGCAAGGAACTTTCCTGCTACAGATAGAAATCTCCAAACCTGCTGGCATCATCTGCTCAGCAGTATCTGAGACTAGCCAGACTCCTATATCCTGTTTATCTTACACATCTTTTAGCTGTAAGACTCCTTGGCCAGGGCTTTCAAAGACTCAACTTCCATGTTGCAACAAGTCCTGAAACAGAGAGAGTTCTGAAATAAAAACCTCACATATGAGCTATTGTTTTATATTGCTTTCTCTTTACCGTTTGCTAATTATTGAAGCTGCTAATACCTGACTGTGCTTTCTTACCTTGAGCCTCCCTCTCCCTCATACAGATCTCACAGTGAAAGCCAGAGTCCTGCCCATGCCACAGTATAGCCTGTTGGCAAAGAGACACCTTGAACATCACAGCCAGAAAGCACTGAAAGTTCATTGACACATCAGTAGGAAGAGGGGGCCTGTATCAGTTAATAAACAGCTTTATACTGTTTATAAATGAATGCTGTACTCATGAATGGACTCAGACCAAAGAAAATCAAAATCTGGTTTATCTAGAGGGCAGGTATTCCAGGAAAAAAGCAATCATGTCTAAAATTGCCCTGCAGAAACACACCTCAGGCCTGACCTATGGGAACCAACCTTAATGCCTTCATAACACAGATTTTCCTAAAAAATTCCCATTGCCGTTACTGCTGACAGGAGCTCTAGCGTAGACAAGACATTCATCACTGCCAACGTTTTTATGATTATGTCTTCTAGTCTTTCTGTCTTCCAGGCTGGATGGCATTGCTTTGCTTATTCATCACTTTTACTTCTGGGAGCTGTGCTTGGACCTATTTAGTAACAGAAGGAAATTTTAATGTAGAAAAAGGCTGCTTTGCTGCAATATCTGCTTAGCCCATGGCCTCTCTAGTGAGAGCACCATCAAAGACAGGAACTAAAATAATGTGCAGATTAAAAATTGAACAGAGACCACCCATTCATTCACCTGCTTCAATGAATAACCTTCATACAGTGTAACACATTTCAGGCTCACAAGAAGGCTAAACCAACTATGGTTCCATAATCCATCCCTAACTATCCAGGTCCCAAGAAAAGTAAACAGATTTTTTTTTGCATGGGTGTGAATATTCCCTTTAAGAACTAAGCAGAAATGGTATATTTGTGTGTGAAAATCAACAAAAACTAGCGCTGGTGTCATTCAAATCCAGATTGTAGTTATATTTTTGTATAGTATTTGGAGAATTTTTCAGTTTTAAGCCTGGCAAATAAAAAATTAAATTACCAAGGTAGAGAACAGCTATGTTCAGTGAGCACTGAAGCCTGGTAAATATTCAGTTTTTAATGGCATCCACTTCTATTTTGTTCATTGAATTATTGGGCTGACCTTAAATTAGAGATCTGGATGGACCTGAATTGAATATTGTGAAGATGAGTGTAATTACCTTGCTTCCCTTTATTCTAATTCATTTTAATTTTTTTTTAATTCTTCATCTGTGTGACAAACTGAATGTCAGAGTGCTTTCAAATTTATACTCACAGCAACAGAAAGCAGAACTGATAGGCCAGATAGCGGCACAAGGAGAGATATAACTGCATTGCGGTCAGGGGTGTGACTGCAGAACCTTCCTGCCTTCCTTTTAGAGAAAGAGCTGTATTTGCACATACTGTCCAGGCCTCAACATATGCCAAATAAGACTGCCAGGTTTCTGGCACCTGCAAATGCGGCCCCTGCCCTCCCGGCACTTTCAGTCGAACCAGCTACACTTAAGGCTAACTCAAGTGTATCTGCCCACCTCAACCCACAGCACAGGCATGGCCTTGGGCTGCTTTTGGTCCGAGATCCCTTTGTTGGCTCTGTGGAGGTGACCTTTGCAAGCATACAAGTATACTCTGTCGTCCACTGCTCCATAGAGCCAACCTGGCCTACACCAGTGGTAAGGATGAAGCCACCTACGCTCAGCATCACAGGAGTCATACCACAGGCCACAGTTATTCTACTGCTAGTGTGGTAGGATTGCCTTATGACTGACTAATGGATCTGGAGATCTGGACAAATAAATCTATATCAGACTTAACAGTTCTTACCACCCTGTCCTTGAGTCTCAGTTTCATAGCTTACAGTCAATATCTCTTCGTACCTTCTAATTCACATCAAAAACTTTCTAAGGTATTTTTCAGGTATCTATTTAAACCTTCAAATATCTCCTGAGCTCCCCTACAATTAGTGCTCTCTGGCCTCAGCATATTTGGTTGCTGACATCTCCTCTCACAATTACTTCTCTTCAGCACACTCATTTTGTAGAAACATGGCTCAATATCCTTTGGTAAGTCATCAGGTAACAGCAGCCTTCTCTGGTTAGTCAAGGAAGTTCAGAGTCACCAGTACAAATACAGATGTCTGGCAGAAGTAGATGTAGAAACAGAGAGAGTCCAACTGGTTAATGAAAAACTATACAGCAGGCAAGTAGGAAGAAGGCCAACAAGAGCTCTTGATAGCCCTAAGAAAATGTGCAATGGCCCTAGCTTTTTTTGATGGTAAATGTCACATCTCATGTCAGAGCCTGCCTGGATAAATTACCCCTGAAGACCATATCGCCTCAGAAGTTAAATATTAGCAGCTGCATGCATGTCATTAGCCCCTCACCTGCCACACAATTTTGTACTTGCCAAGGGCCAAATACGTTTAAAGAAGGGTTGACTGACTTTAGAGTGTGGGGGTAAGAAAGCTGCAGGACATACAATGTACAGTAAAGAGCACCCATGTACGTATGCCCTTTTGTAGGACATTTGTGATGATGGCACTGAGTATTTCATCAGTTTCAGCTGATTTGAAGGATAATATTCCTATTCAGCTGCTCAGCTGACTAACAGTCTATATTCCATGTTCTCCCAACTATTTTGTAATTATGTTGAAGTATACTGCTTTATCATAATACTAAATGTATGGAAAGATTTGTTTAGATTGTCTTAATTGTTTCTTGTCTGCATATATTTTGTTACTAAGTAAATTTGAGAAGTGTATCTCGACCCATAGTGATTGAGATAAGTGTACAGAAAGTGGGTCAGTAGGAAGGCTCAATTACAACACAAAGGGCAAATCTGCAAAACAGTTGTACTGTCCACAAAGAGTCATTTGGAAAACAAAGGGCTTTATCATCCTAACCCTCAGCCTGAACCCAGATTTAATCTGCAGACAGCAAATTCAGTAGTGAAAACAGCCTAGAGAAGGGCTTCAGGCTCATAATGTCTTAAATAAAAATGTAGAAATATCCATATCACTCCAACCTGACGAAATGGTTGCATAATTTAATGCCAGCATAATAAAGTGTGTCCAGGATTTTCTATTTTAGCCTTCCCATGATGTCCAAGACTTTACAACTATATTTCTAAAAACAAAATATCCTCTCTTTTGCCTGTTATTCTACAGAAACTTTTCTAAAGTTGGCCAACTAAGGGCCATGGCCATAAACTTTGATCCACAAATTAATTCACTGCACATGTGAAACACTGTGGGAGGGGTTTACACTATCTAACATAAAAATCTAACTTCAAGTGCCCACACTAAGACCCTATATAATCAAGAGAGAGGTGAAACAGACTCTTCCAGAAAACCATTCAAAGCAGTGGACTCCAATGTTCCACAGTTACCTCTAATTTTGCAAAAGTTTTGATTCTATTTTTCCTTTTGTCATTTTTAAATTGCATTTAAAAATCAAAAACAAGAGAAAAAAAGAAAATGGCAAAGTATGAAAAACGTACTTTTAAAATTGAAATTAGATTTTTTTATTCTAATGAATTCAAAGGAAAATAACCATTAATACTGGCTAGTAATTAATTAAAGGTATTTTCCTATGAGAAATGTTGGTCTTCAGTAAATATAGACATAAAAATATATATGTGGCTGGAACTTTGTACTACAGCTTCAAATAACACAGAAGATCTTCAAAGAATTGATTGAAATACAGTTAAGTCCTATCACATGAAACAATCAGCACAACTGATCTTATACCCCAAAATGTAGAAGTGTCAATAAAAAACACTGAAATAAGACAGAATCTTCAGCCATGTTAAACAGAAGAATAATGGAAAATCACAAATCTTGTCATCATGGACTGTTAAAAAAGGCAGAAAATAAAAGTTCATTATAACTATGCAACAAAGCAAAAGTCATATCCAACAACAGTAATGACATTGCTACCTGATTTCCAAAATCGTACAAAAGCCACTCCTTCCACAAATCCTACTATTGTCTACACCTGAAAGCAATGTCCCCAATACATGCTCTCCAATATGTAATACCTAACAGCTGTCAGCCTATATGGGTAAGAGGTGGATTGATACTTCAGATCATGTTTTCAGAATGACATTCTTGGGCTCCCTGATTCACGTTCGTATTTTCCTCTCATATTATCTCATACAAAGTCCATGTCATGCCTCTAAATGCATATGACCTATCATGGAACTATTTTGGCCTAGTGCGATAACATCATTAGATAAGGATGAGTTCAATGTGTTAATTTGTTTTATTTCTTCCGAATACTTTGTTTAAATAAAACCACAGCCTGATCTGAACAAAGTCACTATAAGATAAAAGTCACTAGAGACGGAATAAATTCTACTATCAGAGAAGGAAGAGAAAATAATGTGGACCTTCATTGACTTCCCAATACCCAAGACAACAGCAAGCTTCAGGACATTGCCGGAGACAGGAGGTGGAGGAACTTTGCATAAACTCTACACACACTGTTGGGCCCCACTGTTACAGTCAATACGAGTCACCAAAACACACTCTGTCATTGCCCAAGATAGAAATAAACCTGCTAGCACATAATGTCTAGAGAACATACTGTGCAAGACAATACAGACAGCACAGGCTGAGCTGTGGTGGAGAGAGAGCAGAGAAGAAAGGCAAGAACTGGGAAAGTATTTTTTTATCTAAGCCAATCTTTTTTTGAAAACCCTTTATATTCAGATACAGTGCAGATATTGCCTCTCTCCAGGGATACAATGTCATGTATCTGCTGAAGCACAGGCAGATGTTGGTTCCAGCGAGCTGGGTGGGAGATTTAGTGGTGTACACCCACACAAGCTACACACACTGCTTCTCTCTGCATAGAAACCACAGCAGCGAGGAAGATGTTGGCCGCACAGGTCCAGCCCCAAGGTGGAGTCAGGATGTAGTCAAAGCTTCACATCAGGAGGGAAATAGACCTAGGCCCAGTAAAAGAAAGCCTGGCTACCATACTATATCCTGCAATACAATAACATACATTATTCCTCAATAAGCAGCTCCCTCCTTTAATTCAGTGTGGTCAGCTTTGAAAGGTTACATCAGTGCCAACACACTTGTTGCACTTGTAATTCGTCCAGGTATGACATGCCTGGCAGAGTCTGACTGAAAGATTGTGACCCACACTTTCAATATTTTTCTACTTAGGTTAGTACAGAATGAGGCACAAAGATGCTGCCTTACTCTATTGTTTCAGAGAAACATCTGAGACCTGAAAAGTCATCTTGGGCTGCCCTAATTAGAGCTCTGCTGCTTGGATCTTGCAGACGGTTCATGGAAGAGAAGAATCAAAGCAGTTGGTTGAGCAGTAAATGCCCAAAACTGGTGTGAGAATGTCAGAAGCAAATACAAGTGAAAGAATATGGATGAAAATTATGCATAAAACCTTGTCATTTTGCACCATTATTTCCCTCAAAATCTACTATAAGCTTTTGAAACATAAGATTACTCCATTTAACATAATAAAACTGCTCCATACTCAAAGCTATTATTATTAATGGATCTGAACATGCTCAGCTATGTCAGATCTCTAAGCACTCAGTGGAGAAATACCCATCTCCAGCAAGCCCCACAAACAAGAAAATAGTGTCAGATCTAATTCCTCCAACTCGAAGAAGCAATTGCACAGTTTACCATCTTTTCTAATTCCCATTTAGAAATTAATGGCAATGCTTTTAATAGATTATTTTGGGCTTTTTCTAGAGCAAAACAGGAAATGACTAATAAACTGGGATTTATTAACAAAACATACAGGGAAATGTTACAAAAGCTGTATTTCATGTTCTTCATCTTCTTTGAAAGGCAGATCTGGGTACGAGGAGCAGAATAACTTCTTCCCAGATCAGTAGCATTCACCAAAATAGAAAGACAATTATTATCTATTGCTTGCCTGCAAGATGACCTGCAAGTTTTCAGTCTTGTATCATTCAGATACTCAAACTCATGGATCTACCTCAAGCATCTGAACCAAGATGTATGCTCCATAATGCCAGATCCTATTTGAACACAGGATTTAGGTTTTACAGCAAAAATTCATTGGCTGACATTTGTACAGGGCTGAAGATGAGATCTGGGCTGAAAAGTCTTCCTTCTGAATCCAGGACACCACACTTCTCTCCAAGACAGTGTGCTGTTCATCTGAGCCTTCTGCCTAGACGGTATGTCTGGCCCATCAGTAGCTTCAGCTAAAGTTTTTAGGGAGCAGCTTTCTGTAGATACGGGCTTAAATTGCAAAATCTGGATTCTCAATCAACAGGTCAGATTTGTAAGCAAATGTAAGCACCAAACTGTAATGAAGTTTGTTCTGTAAGTCCCTATGAAAAGGCATTCACAAATGCTTCAGCCTATCTATTGCTACACCCACAGTTCTCCGTGTTGCTAGTGAACTCAGAAGAAGAAGAGATGATTCTTCAAAGGATTTCTGGTTTATTTCTACAGTGCCAAGGCATCAGTTTGTCTTACTAGCTTCAGGACTTCCCTCTGAGTATCAGTAAGGCTTTATTACCCAGCAGCAATCTTTTAGAAATAGCTATTAATAAACTACTTTGCTAACAGATTTTAATTGCAATGGCTAAAAGATTGTGAATTGCTAAGAAAATTGGGCAACCTACAGTGTACTTCAGCTGAAAACTGGGCTGCAACCATCTAAGCTGGCTATCCTGTGGCCTCTGGAACATCCCAAGAGTACACACAGTTCTCCACAAGACCAGACTGACACTTTGCAGTATGAAGTTCAGGCATTTGCAAAGCTGACTACAACCTTTATTTCCTTCTCTGCTATTTCAAGTCACACTGAACATACAGGAAGACAAGTTGAAGATTTGCAGACAAAACTCATATTTGTCAGTGGGACAGTTTTCTGTCACAGCTACAAATTAAGGTGCATTTTTTTGACTTCCTAAAATACAGCTTAAACTGAAATGCCTGTAAACAACCTGCTATGGTCTAGTAGATTCTAGTAATTCAGTGACCTGAATTATTTTCAGCATTAACCTGCATTATCACAGTGGAATTATTGAGGTGAGAGTGAGTTCACGCTTCTGGTTGTTTCCAATGGTCTTTGATATCAAAAGCCATCCCGCATCTGCTGGGAAAATACAGTGTCATTGTATTAGTCGTTTTTAAGGTATCTAAATACATATTTTCCCTAATAGATAGAATCAAAGCCTAAATTCTAGACAGTCCACTGATTTGGTCAAATAGCAAGAACCATGTATCTGAAGCTTTATCTATTATTTTCTATATATCAGCTCATCTAATAAAGATAAGACCTCTCCCTACAAATCTCTCAGTCCTCTCTAACATTCCTATACTATCGCAGATATAACTTTTTACTTCACATCTTTTCAACTAATATACTCCTCCCATTTCAAATAGAACTTATATAAATAACAGAAAATAAGCTACTCTTGCTGTGCTAATAGACCACATTCTGAGCTTGTTAATGATTGGGTATAAATTGAATTGCAGAAAAGTTATGTCAGAGTAAAAGAGGGGAATCTAGTGTTCTCAACCAAGCTTGACCCAGTGAAGACAATAAATGCTGGAAATCTTATCAATAGCAAGGGTAGGTGAAAGGGTCAGCTTTAGCTTTTGGGAGATGTCTTCCATATTTAGTCATGGCAACTCACACCATCAAAGCAATGGAAAGAGGCACAGTGCATTAAATACCCTGCCAAAGTCCACTGCTTTAGAGGGTTAAAAGCTGAGATCAACAGGAAAATTGTGTTATGTAAAAGCCAGGTATTTCCATTAATGGGTTTCTACCAAGCTAAATTTTTGAATTTGGGAGTAATCTTTCTTGTAATATTGCTCTGACTATAAATGTAGCCAGACATATTCTGTTCCTCTGATTTTCTAATCTGCATCCAGTTATAAGAACTGCAGAAAAACTTGGCTCTAAATAAAAATATTTAAAAAATCATTGAATTTCTACCTCTGCTTAAAAAACCTTCATGATACCTTAAGATGTTTGTTTCTTCAGCGAGGGGACAGGGTTGTACAAGGCTGAACTCCCAGGTTCTCTCAGTCACATCTATCTCCTTGTATATCAGATTATTTCTGCCAAGCCTGTTACATTTTTTTCCAAGCAAACCCTAACTATCAGGGAGGTCTAACACACTGTTCCTTTACCATCAGCTTTGTTTTCAAACATACAATGGTTTGGCATGACTCCAGTCACCACCAGGTGATTTTTGGCCCTTGTCCTTTTTATTATCTGGTATCTCTTAGGGAACCACAGATGAAACCAATAGAAAAGGAGAGAAAAAGAAAAAGCAGGAAAAAAAGAAAGAGCTGCTTCTTTGCTTTCCTGGTAACGTGACATCTTGCCCTCTTGCATTGTATATTTTTGTCCAGCTGATGCTTTGTCCTAGTGGAATCGTGGTTCTAGTATTAGCTCCAAATGGTAGGCAGGCATTTTCATTAAAAACAATTACTATTTCCAAACAGGAGCTGGTTCCTCAGTTCCAGCCATTCTTGCTGTAAAACGTTCAGCTGAGAGGAGCAGATTGTTCCTGCTGAAAATGAATGGAATCTGGCAGGAAAACCTCATGTTTTTCCAATCCTAGTTTTTTACAAAGAAAACACTGGGATCTTGTTGAAAAATTACAATTGTTTTGGTGGGCACATTATTTTTCTCAGCTGAACTGTTTCCAGCTACAGGAGACAAGTTTTGTGCATACATATGTGTGTGAATATATATGTATATATCTACACATCCACACAAGTTTTTGTGTATAATTGCTATGCAGAAAATTATTAATAAGTCAAGGAAGAGTAAACACATTTTTGTTATTAAAAAGCATTTATGCAAATTGGTTTTTTTTAACAGCTTCCACATTATGAACCTTCAAAGGAAAGTTAATGAGTAAAACACTATATCATAATAACAGCTAGCCTCACTTTTAATACTAGGAGAAGAAAGAGGCCAAGGTGACTGAACTATTTATCCCTTAGTTGTTCTCACTAACTTAAAAACATTGTCAGACTGAATTATTCTGATAAAAATATCAAAAGGAGAGAAAACAGAAGATACTATTACATTCATGAAAGGGAAAAGCTGCAGAGGTCCCCATATCGATCACCTGTATGGATGCTGCTATTTGGTAATAAGTGATTTTGTTTGCCTCAGACAGCAGGGCATAATAGTTCAGGCTGACCTTACATCCATATGGGGGTGGAAACACCTTCTATTAATTGCTTTTTTCCCTTCCATATGAAACATTCATCCCAGTCAGTGAATGAGGTGAGATGCTGGTGTGTCTTGCACCTGCTGCACCTTGATTGTTTAAGGGCACTCCCCAGGCAAAGTTCAGTCTCTGTATTGGCAACAACGCATTGCAATCTTCAAGTCCACCTCCTCTATCAGGTCCTGACCCTCTGCACCAACAAACAAGAAGGATCCAGACACTTCAGCTGTGGCTTCTCCATCTACAACCTTCAAGATGATTCAACTGCCTTGACCTGCACCTGACAATCAAACCCAGAATTGGGCAGGAAAAGGACAGCAATACCAAATGTTCTACCAAAAATGTGCAGCAACCTAGTACAGTAGCATAGACCAGCCCAAAAGCTGATCACCTCAAGGATGTGCAGCCCAGCCCTCTGATGCACTTTGATCACAGCTGCACAAATGTAACAAGTAATACAAAACCCCCTTGAATGTCCTGAGGCTGAGAAGTGGAGTCCCCAGTGAAACCAACTTTAAGTCACTAATTTTCACTAGCTTTTTGGGTCACCTTTTGACTCAACATCAATAAGTGACCAAGGAAATTATAATGGAAAGGATGATAGTATTAGAGCAACTGCTCATTTTAAGAATGATCACCTGATAGAAAAAGGAAAAATGAGAAGCATTTCCCTTTTCTGTTATTTGCCAGCTCATAGAATTTCTTGTCTCCCTTTCAGTTGTTCTTGCCCAGAATTTCATCATTATACTAATAAAATTAGGTAAGTTTACAGCCAAAAAGAACCTCAAGAGATCTGCTGGCCCAGGTCCTCACAGCCAGGCAGGATCATCTACACTTAGACCCTCTCCAATGCATAGCTGTTCAATTTGGACTTAAAAAACTTCACAGAAGAGTCCAAAACATCCCTTGTGAGTCTGCCATTTCAATTGTTCGTCCTGGAAATTAACCAGCAGATCTACCCACTCAGTACAAAAGCTACAACAAAACAAAGCGTAGCATCACTTCTGCCTTCTCAGCCATCTTCTGGCCTCAGCACATTGCTCTGTCTAAACCCTAAGACCTCTCTGGGTGCACAGGACTCAGCAGTTTCACACTGCAGGGCTGTGGCACACTTAGAAGCATCCCAGTCCTAAGATCCCAGCTGCTTTTCATTGCACAAGGGCCACAGTTGCATTGCTCTAATAGGATACGGGACTTCACAGTCAGAATTTGAATGGCACAAAGTACGTCGAAAAAGTTGACTCCTCATTTCTTAACATAATTTAAAATCAGACACTAAATAAGGTGTCAGCAGGCTTCCCACAAGGATCTAGCTGTTAAATCTTTATTGTTGTGTTTGCTTTGAAGTCAAGAGGAAGAGAATTCTTGTTTGCCAGTTTACAATTCAAAAAATGCCAGAAGAACCTTCTTGCAAACAAACAAGATGCAAAAGAAATGCTGGCACCAAAGTGGCACAGTCTGTGAATTATGGAGTTATGGAATCCTTTGGAAAGTAAATTCTATGTTATATAAATGTTCATAAATTTTTTTCTGTAAATCAGTTTAGTTCTCTTCCACAGGCAGGGAGACACAAATCAGAGGTACCAAAAACCCTTTATGGTCAGCCATTAAGGACTTTGTTCACTTTGTACACAGGTATACAGCACAAACAAAAAACAACATTCTGGTGTTGAAGAACTATATAATAAATATTAGGGGAAACCTTCTGTTTTTGTAAAACACAGCTGAGTCCAAAGTCCTGCCACTCATACAGCATAACAAAACTACTTCTGTCACTTGCAGCTCAAGAATCCTGCCTTTGTCAGCCGTTAGTGCACGTAAGAGATCCAGAGTGTGTATTGCTCAAATGAGTCAGTCATTTTCTTGTGAAATAAATTAAAGCTCTGATCCCTACTGAAGAAGTCCTTTTATGTTGTTGCAGCAACTTCTTTATATTTTCTATTTCTTTTGGGTTTGTCTGATTTATACCATTCTTCAATGATTTAGCCCAACAGCATCCATTTTAGAGAAAAACAAAATATAGCAGGGGCACTAAAATGGCAGACACCAAATACCAAGATATCATTTCAGTTACATGCACCAGAGCATTCATTCACCAGTACCTAAACCCAGCTATGCCCACTAGGGCCTTGCACTTACATGTGGAAAACACCTCACTGTAAGTGCTGTTGCTCTTTTCATTGTGTGTATGTAACCACACACACACATTTTTCTGTAAGCATCTAGTAGGCCTGAGGCTGGCTCTTTAAATGTAAATGTGGAAAGCCGTATTGAAGGTTGCTATTTAAAATGTCATTTTGGAGCTCTACCAAAACCAAGCAGAAAATAAAAATTACATTGTTAGAAACAGCCTGATGTAGCTGTTGCAACACTGCTGTTGTAAGGTACCTCCCACCCTCTGAAGATGCATTGAACCTGCAGCACAAGAACGTATCAATGGCTGACAACCCATCCCACCAGCAGACCTCACAGCAACAGCCTGAAAGCCTCAGCTTGAGGCAGCAACTCTGCAGGAACACCAGGACCAGCAGAGCAGGAACACAAGGAAAAGTTTTTCCAACATGAAGGTAAGACCTGGAGAGCAAAGTTATTCACTTATACTCAGGAAAAAGATTTGTTTCAGGCAAGCTGTCAAACCCCATAGAGCCCTCTGTCCTCGTAAGGCTCTACCTGCGGGTAATTAGACCATCGTGTCTCCACGTGCACACAGCTCTGGTAGGTAGTGCCCTTCAGCCGTATCAAGCACACAAAGGGGCCACAGGGCAGCGGCACTCTTCTAATGACCTAAACTATGGGCACATGTCCTTTTCCTGACCCAGAGTTTAACACTCACAGCCAACTCTGCACCTCATGGTTTTCACTTTACCTTGATCTGCAGGCTACGTGGCATGTGTGAGCACTCCCCAGTTCACTCCAGGTTAAGTATCCCAGCTGAAACCACAATTTCCAGTTGTATAAACTAACCTGGTTAATTTTCCTTCAAACAATTTAAAGAGCCAGGAAGCAATAACCTCTGAGGAGGGCAGTAATTTCTTCTATTGGCACATCTGGATACAGAGAATGATAAACCCTCTTCTAGACATAAAGGTGAAAGATCTGCAAATCCATGGAACTCTTCCATACCCTAAGCAGAAGTCTGAGTTGTTTTCCCGCGAGATATCTCCCATCCTAAGCTCAAATGGAAATCAGACATCACCATTCCTGACCCCACTGAAGTCAAAGGCAGTTTTGTCATTGACTTTAACAAAACTAGGATTCACCCTAGGGTAAGGGGCATTGTGTTTTTCAGCAGCCACCCATGTGGAAATTTTGCTTAGATGACTGACTGCCTGGAAGGTAGCAGTGCTAGGCCACAAAATACCAGAAACGTTTGTGTTAACCCACTTACTCCAGCATTTGAAACTGCAGATATTGGAATACACTCTTGTCCTCTAGAAAGAGTATGTTCCTATACCCTTGGCTTCTTTACTCCACCTGAAGCTGGTTATGCACCCGATGTACCTAACCTGTTGTTCAGCTGTGCTACTGGGTCTGACTGTTTATCAGGAAACATCATAGAGGTTTTATGTTCTCACATTGTAAATAATGTGACAGACCTTGAAAATATAATATGTCTTTTTATAGCTACTGTATGCATTGTGAATGAAAACAACTCCTGAAAATAGAGTTGAAAATAGGCTATTACATTCATACTTAATGTTCACTCAAATTCTGATTAAAAAATCCACTTACAATGTATGTTCAGAGCATAGGGAAATGGATAAAAATACAGGAAGCAGCAATCTAAAAAAAGGATCCAAAAGCACAAAACCAAAAATAAAAATCAGAGATGGAAGCAAAGCATCAGAAAGTGCAGAAGGGTTATGAAGAAGGAGGAAAGACAGAGAGATCCAAATTTCAGACTTTGTATCTTGGGCTTCTTTCTAGGTCAGAAATATCCACAAAACCTTCCACAAGGTGAGTTGCTTCTTTCAGTTTCTTTAGTCAAGAAATTAAAGCAGGTATCTAGTCACAGGAGAAAGGTTGCCTCGTGAAATTTCCACTATTTCCTGCTTCTCCCACCTGCAATGGGCTCCTTCAAAGCACTTCTGGGCTTCTACTTTTGGGCCAAGACACAAGGTGGTTCAGCTATCTAAAAAAATTAAATCTATTGTAGCAGCTAGAAGTGAGCAGCCCTCTCCACGTAAGATGTAGTGAATGCCAAATGGTATGGTTCTGAAGTGAGCCAAAAGGGAGTTTGGGGATAGAAAATAAGTCAGCCTCCTTTGCTGTATCTGCCTGCAGGCACTGATCTGAAGGGCAGGATTTATGGCTGTGATTGCCCCTGTGCATTTTGCACAAAAAGGAAGAGAAATTTTCTGCAGCTACACACAGGCCAGTCACGGTCTTGCCAGGTGGAGCTATCATTGGCACCAAGTACTACACCACCGCCTTGAGCTCCTCCGGCATCGCCCGTCAGTGGGTCTCAGAGAGCGTTAGAGTTCTCAGAGAACGAACGGATGGAGAATGACTCAGTGCCTTTTCAAATGACAAAATGTTATTTTCATTTTACAGATGTGAGGGCTGAGGCTAAAGGACCCTGAGTGACTTTGGCTCATGGAACAGGGCCAGAAGTAACCTCAAATTTCCTGAACATCATTCCTAAAGCACAGGAAGGGCCACCTGGCTCCTTCCCTTTCCTCACACCCACAAAGAATTTTTCCATCACACCACAAATCAGGGAAGATACTCTTAAACATCCCTATTCCCACTTACAAACTGCCTTTCTTTGAGGTACTTTTATTTGTTTCCATCCTCCCTCTTTAGCTGGCAAAAAGCTTTCTACCTCAGTACAAGTGCCTTACAAAGCAACCGCAAAATCCTGCAGTACAGCAGAGCAGGGATTATATGGCCAAGACAACTGCTATTTTCATCAATTCTTCAGCAAACCAGCTGATCGTAAAAGCTATTCTTGACTAGCCTGCCTTTGTAACACCAGTCACCAGGAGAACACAGCACATACTATTGGCTGTGGCCCTCACTAAAAATACACTGCATTCTTGCACAACAACAAAAACTCCCACTAGGGCCAATGGACAGCAGACTAAAAACAGTAACCAAAGGCTTTAAATTGCACAAATTACAAAGGTAGAAGAACTGAAAGCAGCATGCCACTAAAAGCCATCTGCCATCTTGGCCCGCCCATGTGTCCCTTCTCCCCAGCAGTGTTTTATATTAGTAATGATGTCTCTGTATTATGTATGACAGAGTCTCTGCTGCTTTGAGCAAGCAATAATATAGATGCTCCTTCAGTCTGGTGCTTTGCATATACACACTAGCTGGGGGAGCAGAAGATCTGCCTTCCAGTCAATCTCTCCGGATATAGTTCAGTTGGAAGGTGATATTCACATGCATATATTCTCCAAATCACATGTACATGCTGTATTATCAGGACTCCCATGCACATTAAAAATCCACAAAACACCACAGAAATAAGCACGGATTCAGCCATGATGTGGATTAGATAAGAGTGGACAATGTAGAAATACAGGAAGAAAATCAGCAAATGGTTAGTCTGATTATGGGCCTGTTTACAGGATATAAAACATGTTTTGATTTTTATAAATTACTTTTATTAGTAGGTTAGTGACTTTACCTGTCACTGAGGCTGTCATTTACAAGGGTCTTTGAAGTGAAGTCTCAAAAGAGTTTTGAAGGAACAGGAAGATGAGGCCAGCCATTGGGATAGCCTGAAAGAAGCTGCAGAGATGGATATGGAGACAAAGCTGGGACACAGCAGTACAGAGAAATAACCTGAGATAACTCTCAGTGATCAAGCACAGGTACAAGAAACAGCCTTCTCCGGTTAACACACCCTGTGAAGAAAAAGATAAAAAAGAGAGCATTTTTTAGCCCAGGAAAGACAACACACTAGTCTGTAAAAACTGCTTGCACTACCTGAGCTAACAAGCTAACTCAGGTGTCTTCATGCAGCCCTGCAAATGACACCCGAGTCAACAGGTACTGGGAAAAGACAATGACCAGGGACCAGAGAAAAGGTGAGAACAACCCATGTGAATAGGCAGACCATATTATGAATCAAAGAAAAGAGCTTATCAGGAGCTGGTTCAAGTGAAATGACTACTTTTGCAGCCAACTTCAGAAACCACTGGAGGGAAATGTAGTGGGTTGTTGGAAAGTTGTGGAAAAGTTTATTTGTTAATTATACAAGTTCATTCATTCAGAGCATTTCACAGAATACTCTGTGTAACTCACTTTCAGCTGATGCATGTTAGAGGTATGTGAATACAAAATGGTTTATCTAGGGCTCAGTGGGTGTTCTCATCATTTACGGTGCTTGCAGCACTCCATTACCCACTCCATTACCACTTGAGTACAGATGTCAGTTAGTTGACCTTTGACTTTCTGCTCATAGGGATCTCCCCCTGCTCCAGTTACTTCCTCAACTTTCCCAGGGGCACTTGCAAAGACCCTGGCAGGCATGTGGGTAACTGGGAGGTTGTGTAAGGGATATCCCATTACCACAGTTCAGCATTTCTTAGGAGGCAGGTTGAAGGGAAAGAATATAAGAGGATACCCAGGATGAAAGCAGGGAGGACTGAAGTGGTGCACAGCACACAGAAGAGGTGAAAAGGTATAAAAGAAAAGGAAGGAGGAGACAAGGAAACCATTTAGAGAGAAAAGTGGAGGGAGAGGAACTAGCAGAAAAGAAGGAAAACAGAAAACCAAATCCTGGCAGGTAAGTCAGATGTAACTGTGGTTTACCAGCAGGTTAGGGAAGACCAACGTCTACATATAACAGGAGGAAGAGATGGCCCCATGGAATAGTTGAGCCCATGAGGGACAGGAGAGTAGAATGAGCTGTCCAGGTTCAGAAAGATAACAGCAAAGGATATGTAGTAAATGTATTTTTCTTTCTCCCTGTTAGAGCATTTATCACTGTTAGAGCAGACAGATGATAGCACATGAGAATTATTCCACAGATGAGTTGGGGATCCCAAGCCAGTGCAATCTGTATTTCAGCACAGGATGTTATATATTAGCAGACATTCTGACTTTCAGAAATCCTGAATTCCCAATCACAAGTCTCACAGCTATCAAAGGCAGCTGCTTTCCCCTGAAAAGCTGTCCTACAATATCTGAAATTTGAAATCTGAAACAAATCTGAAAGTTCTTTTACTGGACTTCTACTCATTATTTGGGTGCATCAGGCCTCAGCTGGGAGGACTGCTGGACAAGAACAGCTATTTGGCTAGGACATGGTATGGGAAAAAGGAAAGGTGAATCTGTTCTTGGAGTAAACATGTTTCAGGTATTCTCCCAGACAAACTGCTCAGCTGTATGGTGCCTCATACATGTGAGATGAGAACATCCAATTCCATAATTCCTGGGAATATTGGCCTGGGTGTATAAAGTGCAATAAAATCCTCAGAAGAAAGGACTAATTTTAAGTCCAGAAAGTTGACATTTACTTGTTTTTTCCCAATCTGCTGTTTCTTAGAACTCCAAATCTAAAGGGATGGGATGGTGCAGGCAACTGGCGATATCATTGTCATAATAGCGACATCATGGCACAGACAGCCCCAGCTCATAAGGCAGTAGGAAGCACACGAGTTGGTATATAAAAAAGGACTGGCAGCACAATGCAGTGTGCGGGTGCCAGATTCATTGCTCACTGAAAGCTGCATTTTCAAATCCAGCATTTGCCTCATGTCTGAGTTTAAGCTGACTGCTACAGAAAAAAAAAAAAAAAAACAAAACCAAAACTAAAAAAGAATTCTAAGCCTGAACCTTTGCATTCTTTGCCTTGATTTTTGCAGCATAAGGGGGAAAGCAGAGTTTCTTCACTGAAATACCATTGAAGTGTTTGAACTGAGCTTACTCTTGGCATTCTGGCTGCTCTTGCCTTTGCAAAAACTATCAGGCAAGGGGTTGTTTCTTTGTGAGAGATTTAATGAAGCTGCAGACATCCATTTTTGCTGAAGTGATTTCATCTGTTTTTCCTCCAAGGCTGCCCAGTTGAAGAAGTATCATCAGAATTTTTCTCATTGCAATTTCTAATGTCACTGGTTGGTACCAACCTATTATTCACTTCTTCCAGCCCCCAGCCCCACACCCCCAACTTGTAATCATTAAACAATGTTCAGATGTTGATCAGATTAAAAAAAAAAAAAAAAGTATATCTAAAAACTAATAGAGAAAATAAAAACTCAAGCTACGTTTCAGGGATCTGAACACATTCTGCTTCACACCAAAGCTATCCAAGAGAGAACCTACAGGCTACTTCCTGAATTCTACGGATGCTGAGATTGACTCATGCTTTGGTCTCATTTTTAGCCAGGATAGCACAACTACAGAACAGAAGAATTGCCTAAGGATCTGATTACAGGACTGAGAGCCAGGAAACCATGAATATCAACATTATCACCAGAATTTTCACTTGTAAATCACTGAGTTTCAATGCCTTCTCATTCCTCTGTCTGTATGAGGGCAGACAGTTGTCTACTCTTAAATAAGTCACAGTTACTGGCAGAGAAAACTGTAGGCCAAAAAGTGAATTTGATTCTTGGCCACTTGTTAGGAGGTCAGTATTTAAAGTCCTGAGATTTGAAAGAGGAATTTCAGGCAAAAGGGGACCTGTTCTTAGGCTCTGAAGATGTTTCATGGAAGCCTGAACAAGTTCAAACTTGATCTTGTAGGCAGGGAAATACTTTCTTACTAGCTTGAGATTAACGTTCTTACACTGGACCAAAGCTAGAAGCATTTCTTTTCTGCCATTTGGGCATGCAAAAAAGGTTTCATGGAAAATTGTTCACTCAACAGTCAAAACATTTTTTTGGCACTGAGAAACATAATAAATGTTGAGTGAAAAAGTCCTAAAAAATAGAAATAGTTCATTTCTTTACATAGGGCTCTATCTCTGACCAGAAAAAACAAAATTAGGCTCAATATTGGACAAGACTACTATTCTTTAACTCTTATGGAGTATTACAAGGAGTTAATGCATGGCCTGTGATATTACAAGCTGTGGAGGCTTAATTTGAGATAGGAAATTTGCAGAACAAAACAAAAACTAAGAATAATAATTAAGAAAAAATAAAGCAAGCTTGTCAACCATCATCCATTTTTACCTAGTCAAAAACTGGCCCAAGAGATGTGAACTTTACCTGTTGTATTCAGTGCAGAATGCCTGAACTGTTAACGAAAATAATTACAAAGTAGGGGGAATCTATAGAAATTCATAATAACATAATCATTTGGCAAGATTCATTGCTTTTTTTAAGGATATGTTACAAAGTGGCTTTGCTTGATGTAAGGTACAGTTAAAAGCAGTTATTTGAACAACGTAAAAACATGGATCATCAATCCACCAGCATCAGAGACATCATGATTTACTTAAATCAGTTGCACTGCCAAAAGATGTCTTCAAAGTTCACAATGATTAGGTGCTGTCCATATGCAAGAGGAGCACCCAGCCGTGTTTTCATTAAGATCCCTAAATGAAGCAGGAAGACCCAGATGATGATGCTGGAAATTGTGTGCAGCTTATTTACATCCTAGTAGCATTTGCTTAGGAGTGACAATAACTGTAGAAGCCAATTTGAAACTAATGGAAAGTTTGCTTCACAAATTTACTTTTCATCATGTAGTGTTAAATTTGCAAAGATACCGTCCAAGTGTGAAATACTAGTGGGGTGTAAAAATACCCCTTGCACATTTGGAGAGGAATCCACCTTACATCAATGCAATGTGGAGAAATATAAAACACATAACAGTGCAGATCTCTTGCTTATTTAAATGAGCTGTATTCCAAACCACAGAGAGGTAGTTAATAATTCTGTAAAGATGGTCCAGAGAAACAGAATTAAACTCCAAAACAAGATATAGTTATCACTTATTGGAGAAATGTTTGCTGAAAACAAAAGACCGGTTTCTCCAGCAGTGTTGCAAAAAGACATAGACATCAAAATAAAAAGCAATATTCAACAGGATGAAAACCATAAGCAAAAAGCAAAAGATTATGTTCTAGCCTGAGATGAAGCGTTTAGATAACAGGCAAAATAGCACTTTGTGATACATGTAATTGCTTCCAAAACGCACAAGCAGAATGTGAGGTTATGAAATCATCCCAGAAATATGGAAGGGCTAACAGGAGACATTGCTCAGCGTAATAAAGTATTTGCAGTAATCACTATTCTTAAAGCATAGATGTCCAGAAAGAGTTCAAAACATTCCAATTTTATTGGGCATAACACCTCTAGTTTTCTAGGTCTTCAGAGGACCCCCAGTAGCTGCTACCTCAGCCAAACTCATGGAAAATTATTTAAAAAGTGAACACATATTAAACTAAAAATGAAAAGTGAGTTGAAGAGTCTTTAAATCAAATTAATAGTAACTACTCACTGGGATTAGAAAGTACATATTCAAAAGCTCTAAAACAAAGACATTACTGAGTTAATGATGGAGGCCTGTAACCAAGTTCTCAATTCTGCCTTAATATCTTGAGAAAGAAAAGGTGAAAAATGTGAAAAGTTTGCAGTTTTTCCTAAGAGCTCTATAGAAGACTGAGGGAATGATGAATCAGTAAACCTGACCTCTACAGCAGATAAATTGCTAGAAACCAAAAAAAAGAATAACATTCATATACACATATAAATATGATATGCTGGGGAAGGATCAGTTTCTGCAAAAAGAAGTCATGTCTCACAAATTTTTTAAAGTATTCAATGAGCATATGGCCTAGGACACTACCTGATCAATACAGCGTGAACATCTCTGCTTGCAATGAAGTTAAGCATTCTGAGAATAAGAAGAAATTAGTTAACAGGAAACAAACAGTACAATTAGTTTTCCCAATGGAAAAAGGTTTCAGATATGTTGTCCACTATATTCATAAACAACCTGGGAAAGCAAGTGAGGTGACAAAGTTTGTTGATGGCACAGCAATGCTCAGAACAGTCAAAGCTGAAGCTAATTGTGAAAGGCTGCAGAAGGATGTCTTGAACTAAGACAAAATTCATTGGTGGTGTATGCCAACTAATGCATGTGGGGAAAAATAACACTAGCTATAGGTACATGATGATCAACTCTGCTCAGGAGAGAAATCTTGGAGTCACTTTGAATAATTAGAAAAGGTCACCCCAGTGTTCAGCTGCTGTCAGAAATGCCCAGAGGGGCCTTTAGGAACTGCTAGGAAAGAAAATGAGAGAAAAACAGAATGGAAAAAAAAAATACCATCTTGCTGGATAAATCCACAATGCACCTGAATCTTGAATACTTCTACTCTCTATCTCAGAGCGTAGAATGCATATAAATGTTAAAAGAGGGGTGCAAAAGCTGACCACAGGCACAGAAGAGCTTTCTTGCTGTGAGGAACAAGACTGTAGCTCATCAGACTGGAAAAAAGACGGCAAAAGAGGAATGTGATAAAGTTTACAAAAGCATGAATGGTATTAAGAAGGTGAACAGGGAATGATTATGTTAATACACAAAGTTGGAGGCATTCAGTGAAATTATCAAGTAGAAAAATTAGAATAAACAAAAGGAAATTCTTCTTCATGCAGCACAACTAAATTGTGGGGATTGCTGTGACAGGATGTTATATACAGACGTATAAATGGGTTCAAAAAGGGATTAGACAAATTAATGGAGAAATAGGTCTATCAGGGACTATTAAATACAATGCAGCCACCAGTTCAGAAAGTTTCTAAAGTCCTGATTGCTGAAAGCTTGGAGGGTAAATCTTCATGTGCCTCTGAGATTTCAGAAGGTGATGCTGTTATTGCTTTATATTATGGTTGCTCCTTGAAGGTCACAAGTAGATGTGGGGTATCTCTTATGCTAAGCATGTACTCACATAACAAAGAGACATTCTTTGCCCTCAAAAATATATGCTCTGTGTGCTAATTACTGGGACCAAAGCTCTAAAAGTCAGGATACTCAGCTCCAACTTGCTGCTGAATCTGAGAAAGCATAACTCTGGGTTTAAATACACTTTGCACCCTGAATTTCTCTATTAACACTGAAGGAGTTACAATGACTGAACACAAACTCCAAATTAGTTGAAAGATTGAAATGAGCAGAGACTAAAAAGGGAAGGTGCTTATATTTTTTAGAGTCTGCCTTTAAAATATAAATAAAGCACTATTCATTGGAAACTTGCCATGTCTAAGACAGTCTAACGTCACCAGCCTTAACTCTAAATGGCAACTTTAGTTATAATATTCTAAAAAAATCTTCTGCATGCATCAGAGGCAGGTTAAACAATATTGCTATATTACATAAGCTAATAATTTTCAGTGTGGTTGTACTAGGTAATCTAGTAATACTAGATTTTCTAGTGTACTAGAAATGGGATTGGATAAAGGATAGCAAGATTTTGCAAAGGGGATCACTCCCAAGAGCATCAAGGAGATGCATTTAGCTTGGACATTTCAAGAAATAAGAGAAAAGATCAATGCATAGGAATGTTTTACACCACGATAAAATCTGAAGCAGCAAATCTGTAGTTCAACAGTGTGAATGAAGGAACCATCTCAGGTCAGGACTGGCTGATGCCGAGTGACCCATGTTTTAGTACATACAATGAAGTGCCTTATATGCTACTTTTGTGATGCAAAGAAAAACTATGCAAAGCCAAAAGCTCTCAGTTCAGAGAACAGCATCTAAGCTGAGTAGCATCCAGCAGGGACACTTCCACTCACCATCAGCTAGCAATGGACAGGCTTCATTGAGCATGGAGATTCCATCTCAAGGAATGCACCAGAGTGAAGGCAGTGCTGCTAAGGATAGTAGCAGGCACACTTATCCCAGAGAGATATTGGAGGCAAGCGTGAGTGAATCCCCAGGCTGTAGGTCCAGAGGTGCTTGCTGACACAGAGCTGCAGGCATGATTTGAAGCAAGGGGAATGGAGAATCAGCCTGGTATTGGGACGTCTCTTATTGGCAGCTTGCCATGGGAGGTAAGGCATCTGCAGAAGCTGAGGCTAACATGAGTGCCGGTTTCACCCATCGTTTGCAGGTACAGTTGCTGCATGTTCAGAGGAATGCTCTGTTCCCTGCTCCCTGGGAGGATTTTCTAGTGTTGTAGCCAGAAGTAAGACCATTAGCATGTTTCAAACAGACCACAGGTGATGCATGGAGAAATAAGCAACTTTGGAACTCATCAGAAGGGAATCTAAACAGTATAATCCACCTAGCAACAGATAGGGAAGTAAAAGAAGGAGCCTCCTGCTCTATGTCACATCTTCTGTCACCTCTTGCCCTCCACTATTAATCATTTCCCATGCACATCATCCTCTTACTTCCTTGCTCAGTATCTGATATCACTTATGCCTTACTGACAGGTAAACACTCACCATCTTAGATTCTCCAGGGTGGATTCCAACTAATGACCTGGAGAAAAAGGTTTCTAAGTCTCTTAAAATGCCCTAAGCTACTTTGCCCTTCCTATATTTAGTTTATCTGCACTGCAAGGCAGTACTTGTTCTGTTTCCAAACACAGAAATCATTAAAGGCGGCAAACAAATAAATCATGATAGAAGACAATGGAGAAATCAGAATCTTTCTTCAGTATCAGGACCATTTACAATGTCAAGAGAAACTTGAGTTCATGTGGATAAAAGCAATGTATCGGGAGAAACTGCATCTGAAACAGCATGAGCAATGAATGGAAGAACTTGTATTTCCATGCTGCCTTTCATCCCTGGTGAGCACAGACTGTCTTATAAGCAGAAAAAAACCCCATTCATTTCCACTGATGTGTCATTGCTTCTGGGGTGGACCACGTACAGGCCTCACAAGTTACTTGTTTGCAATAGCACTAAAAAATGGGTTTGGAACAAAACATCAAAACGTGAGGAGCATCAGTTCAGCTCAAATTGCAACTACACTTCATTGACTTGGCCCAAAACACACCTGACATCTGTCAGAAATACCACAGGGTCTGTACTAACTACCGACAGCACCTTAACTCTTACTGCAAGAAAAGTCCAAGGTGTACTGTGAGAAGGGAAAGCAAAGAAGACAAGTTTCCTTCGTGGGAGGAAGCTGAGTCCTGCAGTCCTGCATTGCCTCCCACTCCATGATTCAGCCAGCACCCCTAACAACCTCTGTAGCTGCACCACAGCTCCCTCTTTCACTCTGCTTCCTTATTTGCCTCACATGCCACATACCAGAGACCCCTTTTCTAACTCTCCCAGATATGAGTGAATGTGAAATACCTGTACGTCTTTCTTGTGCACAGCCAGAGCATTTAACAAATATTCATACAGGACCAATCTAGGAATAGTCACAATATAGATTTGAAGTATAGGCATAGGTATTATCATGCATTTTTCAATAGCTTCAATCATTGCAAGCACCTGAAGGTTTTAGTTGACAATTTCAGAGTTGCATATTAGCGTTTTGGAAGCATACAGCCAAATCACAGGCACAGCACAGGCAACAGAGTCCCAGCTGCAGCAAGAGAGCAGCTAGAGATGGATGAGAAAATACTTCTTACTACACATAGGAATGGAGTTCTTAAGGGAGCTGCCGTAAATATTTCCACCATAAGATTTTGACCCTTGTATTTTTGCACCCTTCAGGGTCAATGTCCCCACAAAATGCATTGAAAAAAATGGCATTTTGGCAAAGAAAACATCAGGAAGTCAGATTTAGAGTGTTTCAAAACCACATTTCATATCAGGATAGGTCTGATCTCATTAGGGAAAAGGAACCCATTTTACAGAGAAAAGCTCACAAGCCATGCCAGCGTGTGTGGTAGAGAAAAAGAAAGAGGCCTATTTTCAAGTTCAAAACATCATACAAAAGCAAGGTCGTGTTTCCAGCAGTTTTGTTGGGGTTGGGTTACATCCAGTTCCAACAACGCTATACAAGGCATATCAGACATTAAAATGATACCTCACTTGATCTTACTCAATAGAAAAGGCAAACCACATAAAACAGGTGCTAGACAGAGATGCAGCCTCCCCATAGTTATCTGGTTTACAAACAGCAAACTCTTTAGCCCTATTATTGTTTTTCTCATTTGCCACATTCTAGCTCCAAAAAAGCACTCTAGTTCTCTAAATTGTTAGCAGCTTTTATAGCCAAAGATAAGTATCCATCACTTTTAATTTTCATCATTGCATCTGTTTTGTCATTTAGCTGCAGCAGGTTGTATTACAATGATTAATGAGGAAATGGATACAAACATTTTTATTTCAAATAGTATCTCTCGGACAAGATCTGGAAAACAGAACCAAGCCATATGATTGTAAAAAAAAAAAAAAATATTAAAAAAATTACACACAAACCTAAACAAGTGAGCATTGTGCCACTATCTGTGAACACCATAGAAATACAAATATATCTAGCAAGAGAGAAAAAGGTGTATTTTTCACATTTGCCTGTGTGATGGTTTGTTGGGGGGGGGGGCGTGTCTTGTTTTACAATTAATTTGGCCCTTTTTATTTCACATAAATGTCCAGCTCAAGTGTGGCACATCAACAAATAGGTTCATTTATCTTTCAGGGAAAAGCCAAACACTGCATTTCTATTCAGAAAAGGCAGCATATATAAACTGTACTGCTAATAAGAGAGGCCTTTAGAATGAAAAATAATATTTTTTATTGCTCTCTTTAGGATATTTGCTGTAAACATGGTTCATCTGTAATTATATTCAAAAATAATTATTATTTAGTATTACAGCTACCTACAAACCTAGAAGCCCCAAAAAATATTTCACAGTTCCTGCTGGATGGGGAAAGACAGCTTTCTGCAGAAAGCAGAAAAGTCAGATTAAACCCCCTTCAGAACAATCCTTCAATTCAGAAGAATTAATGTAATCTCTTTAATACTAGTATGATATTAACTTATTTGTAAGATTTTTCTAGGAAAACAAGAGAAACCAAGAAAATTTCTTAAAAAAATATAGTTACATGAAACAACTATTCATCTAACAAACAGAATGTGAAAAAGCACAGATGAAGACTATAATATTAGACTGAGATAAATAATCTAGCTGGAGACCTATTGGATTCTACACTTTCATGTCAATGAAGCATTTGGCCTACCGATGTATTTTTGCCTACTCTGCCAGGCATGGCTCAGGCTCTGCAGGAGAATACAGCCGTGGATCTCTGCAGGAAGAGAAGACCTTTTTTTTCCAAGTAAAATGTTCCCTAACTCTGCAAGGGAGGTTGGCAGTAGATCTCAAACTCTGGCCTGTCTTTTTAATACCCCTACAATAGCTCAGTTGGATAGAGACCAGCTGTTGGTGCATTACCATTTGTAAATGCTTAAAGCAACTACTCCTTGTTTTCTTGGCAACATGTACTGTGGAGGAAAAAAAAAAAAAAAAAAAAAAAAGAGAGAGCACTTTCATTCAGACATTAAGAATTGCTGGATGCCAGCTTTGGCTTACACAAGCTATTGTTTGCACAGCTCTCTTCAACAAGTTTTCACCAAAAAAAAAAATATCCTGTAGGGATAAATTGAGCCCCTACAATTCTGATTTACACCAACCACTCAGCCTTCATTGGAAACAAGATTCCTTTTTTAATCCAACCATTTCAGGTCACAGGTCTTTCTGGGTTTCAGTTTCCGCAACACCCCCACAAAATCACCCAGATTGTCTTAGGAATGACAGCTATAACTTCCTTACTCACTGTTTAAAAATAACAGTGATTTTTTTTGCCTGCTAATGTAAACATAAGAAAGAGATCTGAGCTTTCATTAACATGTTCTAAAATCAGACTTTCAACATTGAAAGCTTGGGGGGGAAAGAAACAAAATTACATTTGAATTATACTTCAGCACTTGAGAAATACTGAGTCTCAAAATACCAGAGATATCCTTGATTAGGTTGCCACGGTAAAAAGAGCCTAGTCATAGCAGAGAACATACACCAACATTTTTTATTACTATTATTCAGATGAAAACAGCTCCAGTGACCTTTCATTGCTTCATCCTTTCCAACCACCCCTACTACAGCTTGGTATACTGGAAGTGTCTAAGCATGAATGCTAGCATCTCGGTGGTTGCAGCTGCTAGTACAATAGGATTAATTTGCCATCTACCAACTCTAATGCCCTTCTGTTTCATCTTCTTTCCCCACCAGGGGCAGTGGTGACAGCATCTGTTCCACTGTTATTTTAGTGGCGCCTTTCGTGCTGTTATAGTTAAGGGTCTGTCAGCATTTCCATTACACACACGCACGCACGTATGCACGTATTTCTTGAGGGAAGGGACAGCTCAAACCAACCTCCAGGGAAAAAAAAAAGAATTAATGCATTGGGGCTGAAAATGGTATGAGTCTTAGAAGAAAGCATATATTTGATTTTATGGTATTATTTGAGAGAGAGAAATTGAGATACAAGAGGTTCCAAGTAACCTATTTTATGTTTATTAATGGAGAATAATGGTGGAAGTTGATTCAGATTATTCTATGACCTTAGAGAAAGCAACCATGCCAAAAAGAACACGGGGGGAGTGGGGAGGAGGGGGTGGGGACGGGGCTGACACACGACTAAAACAGGTAATTGTTCCCTACCAAACAACTTCTTTTACTAGTTTCTAGGTAACTAATTTAGATGACAGAATATTACTTTAAAAGTATTCCAGAAAAGATCTGATGAACCAGACATCGATTGTGGGTGACCAGCTCTAAATACATAACAGAAGCTTCAGATCTCTAAGTTGAGGGTGATAATGAGGAGAGGAACATGGTTATCTGCAGGCAGTCAAGCATACCAAGGGGGAAAGGACATCTCCACTACCAGAAGTGGTTTGGGAGCCTACAGGTGGGCTGTAGGCCCAGCCCTGCTGATATGTGTGGGGTATGAAGAGTAATGCTCACTGCAGTCTGCAAGACACAGGCCAATCCCACCATCGCTTTGTTTGAGCTGTTACCCATGAGTACTTTCAACTACTGAGCATTGCTTTCTATGCACAAAAGTGGACAGAAAAAAAGCAAGTTCTGGGGCAATTAGAGAACAAATCATCTTATTTCATCAATGAAAACCCTCTGGAAGATGACAAGTATGATGTTAACCAACACAGGGCTGCTTCACAGACCCCGCAGGTGTTTTCCCTCTTCAGGATACGCCAGCCTTTCTACCTGAAATTGTTGTGCATGTGCAGGTTTCCACCTAATCCAGGAGAACTTTGAATTAGCATAACTCATCTGAATTCTCAGGATAAACCTCCTCTTGCTCGGTATGCTTCACTACTGCAGAGAGGTATGACTTCTGCAATAGAAGGAAAGAATTACATTTTTCCAGAAACCTCTTCTTACAGAGAGAAATTTGCAGACAATTTAGAGGGCCAGCATGGGTCTTCGTTAGCCTCAGAGTACTCACCATAGATCGACATAACCTGTAATGCCAGATGTGAGCCTTCTATTGAAATTTGCCTCCAGTCCTACCAACACATTACCATTTACAGCACTTTCTGTAAACCTCTTCAACATTCTGAAATAACAGTGATGCATCTGTCTTCTTGAAAAATACACAAACAAAGGAGATTCAGAGGTGATTGTGGATTTTCAAACTCACAGCATACTAGATAAAAAAAAAAAAACAACCACCAAACAGTCAAGCAATAAATTTTGAGGCAAGGCTTCGAAGACGTGCAAATTTCTTTAGTTGCATTGATGGTAAGCACAGTCCAGTCACTCTGATGGGAAATGGATTAATAACATGCTGTTTCTTTTTCAAGTTACATTATCAAATACCTAGGTGTCCTTTGTCACATCACTTAACTGCTCTGCATTTCAGCATCCTCATCTGTGAAATGGAATAGGTAATTAAACACTCATGAATGCTTTGGGACTCTTTGGTGGAAAGAATTATTATGGTGTCTTATTACTGTGACACAACATGCAATTGTCTCAGGTCTCTGTAACAGCTGAGCCTAAATGGTAAAGGAAAAAAAAAAATCTAAAAGCTCAACTGAGATCTTCTGCCCTGTCCTTTGCAAGATGCAGCTACTACTTCAGTCTATTTTCCATGCTGGAGAAATCTTTCTGAGGCTGATCACGCTGCAAAAATATTATCACGTTACAGTACTTGCAGAACTAGTCTGGGTTAGAAATGAGGAAGAGAAAGGAGACAAGAAGAAACATCTCCCAGAAATATTACATTAATGAACTGTAGGAATTATTTAAGATATGACTGAAAGAGAAAACTCAAAAGAAGGGCACAAAATATAAAGCCTTCCCCTCACAAAAAACCACCCTAAAACCAGCAGAAACCCGCCCCCCACAGTGCAATTCCCCAAAAGCCCATGGCAATGAAAAATACTTTGTATTTCCCAAAACTTGCCAGCAGAGAGAACTAGGTGGCTAGTGCCCACCTCACAACACTGAAAAAGCAAGTGCCCAGTGGGTATCATTCTCCATTATCTCTCAAACCTTTGCCACCAGTGTACAGATAGAAGCAACGGAAAAATGAAAAGTGTGTATATTGTAAGCGTTGGTTAAACAACCCCACAGTAATTCTTATTTGCTGGAGGTTTTAGAGAGCAGATGTAGGATTGGCAGGGGCTTGGAGCTGGCTATATTGTTCTAGCACATTTAGAGCCAACACGGAAAGAACACGGAAAGCGGCAATTTTTTGTGTGTGTGCTTGTGAATGTGTGTGTGTGCGTGCGTGCGTGTGTGTTTGCCTTTTGCCATAGACTCATCTAAGGTTTCTTGGATTCACACTGACACATAACAAAAAAAAACACTAGGTTGGTTCTCTTCCAAAAGAAATATGACTTATATCAGCTGCTGCATGAGAGTCTCTCAATTGCCACTACTAAGCTGCCTATTTTGCAGTAGCAAGTGGCCATGTGCTGTAACACACTGATTGCCTGCTTTGGTGGTATCGGTTGCTAGAATAAGGGCAAACAAATGGGGAACCAAATATAAAAAGCAGCCAGCAGCACTGAAGAAGCATTACAGCTGCCAGGCAATAACTTAGATAGTTACAGCTGCCATCACCTAGTTCACGCAAGCTTTTTAATATCTTTTGGCAGCGCTTGGTGTCACAGCACAAAAGGAAAGTTGGCACTTCCTAGCATACTTTGTTTGACATAACTGTAGGCAGAACCCAGCTGATACCTTCATCAATGTGTATGTGTTTGCTCTTAAGGTACGTTTTAGCAGATCAAACACTGTTTTTCTCTTTCTGTTGCACACACCACTGTTAAATCATAGGTTGGGAACCACACCAGATAAATAGGAAAGAGCTCAGTAAGCTGGAGCACACGGCCAGTCCCAGCAGCACCTCAGATAAGGAATACAAAAAAAATCCTAAAAAAAAGAAAAATATAGTGCAGCAGGAGGGGCTGTGGAGGGAGGTTTAAAAAAAATAAATATACTGCTTTGCCAAAATGTTCTCCTGCCTCGCCAGTAGCAGCAGCAGCCTCAGAGCCAGGCCAGATTCTCTTCTCCATTTACCGTACTTATAAAAAACCCACAAGCACAAACACATAGACCATCACATACACATAATTAAAGCATCGACATCTCTTACTGTGATTTACAATCCACACCACCAGAAGTACACAGGCGCTCCCAGGATTTCATCAATGTCTCATCTGGTGCTCTTGGCAAACCAACCTCTTCCTTAGACACAGTGCATGCTGCACCTCGTTCTCTCAGAAATGGGGATGCAGAGCTCTTCCCCGTATGTGAACTGGGGAAGACGAGCACTAAATGTGTCAGCGCTGGGTGATTTGCTGCTGTGGGACCTCATTTTGCAGGAGATTAATAAAAGACTAGCCTGCAGCATCGACTCTTGAGACCGCATTCTATCATCACAAGCCTTCTATGTGGCCCACGAATTTGGGTTACAATATTGTACAAGAACTGGACAGCCTCTGCATAATTATATTATCTTACAGCTCTTAAAAGCAAATATACAGAGAGAGAAGACTCTACCCCCAGGAGCTTCCACTGGCTATGAACAAAGCAAGCCCATAAACCTCTACCTGAAGTCAGCTCAGGTTTCTAATAATGTATTGAGCTAGTTTATTTGTAATTCATCCCATAAAACGAATGCACTTATCTCTTAGGCCTCTGGCACTTTAACAGGCATCAAAAAAATACAGTATTGAGACAAACAGATTTACAAGGTTTTTCAGATGTAAGACCATGAGGAAGAGTAGCAGTTAAACTGACAGGAGCTATAAAGGAGACAGCAAGTATCATTATCTTCATTTTAAAAACGGGAAACTCGGGCACATGAAGGTGAGATGGTTACTCTAAGCCTGACCCAGGCAATGGAGGCAGGGCCAGGAAATCAATGTTGAACATGCTGGATTCACATTCAACACCTCAATCCACAGGCTAATTGTGCCGCTGAACCACAGGGTGAAGTGGGCTCCCCTCTGGGGAACAGAAATGGCTCCCTGACCCAGCCTGCCTACGGCTCCACAGGAGCTGAGGGCTCGAGCTGAACATGGCTGGCTGAATCCAACTCCAGAAGTACCAAAGGGACACTAGGGAAGTGCTTGTATATTTTCCTAATGCACGGTATCTATAATGGACATTCTTTAGGTAGGTCGATATTGACAAATACATGTAAAGGCATGTGAAGATGCACATGAATCTGAATTATTTATTTGAAGCTGAACTAGGAACAAACTAGTTTAATGGCAGCATACAGTACAAGGGAAATGACTGTGCCTAGGAATGGGTAAAATACTTATGTTGGGCCTAGATAAAAGGTGCCCCATGGGAAGGTTGAGAAGTTTTTTGCTTTGGGACCCCAGATGACCCTTTTGCAGTGGCAGAAAAGGCAAGCTGATCCACATAATGTGCATGTGTGTCCCCAGGATGGTCCAGGCTATGAATACATTTTGGAAGCTCCTAATACACTGTATAAAGAAACAGTGATTCATGTACATGCACACAGAAGGACAGTCCCAGATTTACAGCCACCCACCAAGGTAGAACAGGTGGCTGTAATGTAGTAAAAATGTATTGCAAGGAACTTGTCATGAATTTTAAAAACAAAGATGCCTACAGACATAATAAAATTGATATGACATTTAGTTAAATCTAAAGCTTTCACCTATCTTAAAATGACAATGCAGGGGAATTCAAGGAAAGGGACTTCCCATCATCATTCACACAACAAAGTGTTTCATTCAGTTTGTGCAAATAATGTCATTGATCTGAACAATCAGTGGTATGGCTTACACCTGACACACAGGCAGGAAATCAGGACCAAAGGCACCCAAAAAATCACTCTCAAACAATTGTTGTAGAAAATAAATGCTTCAAGGTCCTGGCAAAGAAAGCCAAGTCCTTTCCTTCCTCTACCACAGGATGTGGCATCTTCTTTTCCTTGATTATTTTAAACATATCAGGGGAGCTAATTCCAACTGTTAGCCAAGAATTGCTTCCTCTTTCTTTTTTTTCCCAGTTTTTAATGGCAGCATAGAAATTTGGTTATACTATAAATCCAAGTCACTTTTCAGTAGTATGGGCACAATAAATGGACAGACTTCTCTACTAGCCCCAAAAACAAAAGAGGGAAAAGAAAGAAAATTTAAACTTTGCAGGCAAGATATATCCATCCCTATTAAAGATGTGAATCCACAAGTTAGCCAGCCCAACAGCAGTTTACTAGATGTTTTAACTGGGGGAAAAAAAAAAGTTCAGGTGCAGTGGGATAGAGAACAGAAAGAAACTGGGATAAAGAATGAAACAAGGATAAATAGTCAATTATGATAAACTGGTTTCCCTGGTAACTATATTTATAACTGTAATGACGTTGCTATTCTTTTAGTAATGAACAGAAAGTTTTAATACAAAGTTATATAATTCAGGCATACAAACCAGCATCTGTTCCATTGATAAAGCTGAATCCATGTCTTAATGGAAGATAAAAAACCTCAAAAGATTTGTAAATGATTTTAAACAGCTTCTAAACGTTTGTAAACTTCCTCCAAAGGACAGGTGAGCTCAAAGTGCTGAATTTCTACCTTCCACATCTGTGCTTGGCTTTATGCAATTACCTCATAATCTTTGCGCCTGGAAAAAGCGCCCCAGCTCGAAGAGACAGTGGGCATAGGAGCAAAGGAGAGAAAAAGAAAAAAAATCAAATGAGAAATCTTGGGGATGATATTTGACTTGTGGAGCACGTAAATGCGTGTGACCTTTACCAAATGCATGTGCTCAGTTGCCATAATTATACATTGCATCCTGACTGCTTCCAAAAATTATGTTGGTAAACAGCCTCTTCTCTTAGAAAATTCACTTGGATTTCCACTACTGACACCTAAAAATGAAGTCTAGTGGTACCTCTCTCTGCCATTTGAACTGTTTTGGGGAGTCCACTGAAATCCAGATATAAATTACACTCCACCCTATAAAGGGTCCTCCCAAGGAGTCACTTTAAAAACAACTGGGGGCAGCACCTGAATGAAGGCTGTGTACACCCTGCCATCACAAATCTCTGATCCTGAGAGCAGACCATGTACAGGATTTGGCTTCCTCCCTCATGTTCCCAGATTTCCCCCCCAATGAGTGCCAGGATTTGGGGATAAGGGAGGGATGAAGCCCTCCAGATCTCATCCAGAGTTGCCATCAGGACGCAGCTGGGGAACACTCCTGGGTCCCACAGTTTAGACACATCTGCTAGCACCAGGCTGGGCCCCAGCAGTGATGATCCCTCCAGGAGCTCAGGAGGGTGACAGAGCTGCTTCGGTACTGCTTCTCCACAGTCCTTCAGTCTGGCATCCCCTGTGATCAGGCACTTATTACATATTTCTACTCTGCAACACCCTTAATCAGGTTCTTGGACAGTTGGTGTTATTGATGCCCTCCGTTCACATGAAAGAGGAATGGAAATGAAAACAGCAAAGCAAACCAAATCCTCCAGCAAAATATAGGCAATGCTCAGTTTCTATTCGGAAGGAAATAATCCTCCTGGTGAACTACACTCTGAGATGGGGGCTGCCTGTCTGTCTGTGTGAAATACAAGCCTTCCTTGCCTGTCTGAGGCAGGCTTTTCAGTTAGATGTTCAGTACTGATTAATGGAAATACTACAGCTACAGCACCATAATGCTCACAGATTTTACCCTCTGCTGTCTCTTTAGGCCATTGCCCCAAAGGCTTTCATGTTCCTAAAGCTGTCATTTAAAACATTTGTGAATCAGGATGTGTGGACAATGGAAGAAGCTGGTAGAGCCAGGGAGTGCAGATGTGAAATAATTTAATCAACAGCAATTTTTCCATTTACTTCAATGGGCTTTGGATCACCCGCCTCATGAGTGGAACATGTATTGAGGAGGAAGCAACCCGAGCCAGATAAAGAGCCAAGATACCAAAGTAACAGAGTTCCACCAAACAAGAGGGTCCACAGCAGCTGCAGCCTGAGATGTATGATGTAAACACAGACCTAGACTCAGCTAGCAGACTGGGAAAAAGATGCAAGAGAAAACTGAAAATAAGCAAGGATTTAGCCATCAAAGGACAGTGCCACATGATTTACTACTAAAATTTTTGTGGGAGGAAACATATTACATAAAGTACTAGTATATTCAGAGAGCTTTGCAGATTTTATCTGAAGAGGAAATGAAGGCACAAAGAAACAAACTGTGCCTCTGCGAAAAACTCAGAATGCAGAATTTTCAGCCAAATCAGAAAAAAAAAAAAAAAGAAAGCTTTTTATTCCCTATATGGCATAAGTATCAGGCTATGATGCTCACTGTAATAGTTATATCACACTGTGGTGCTGAGATCATTGTGTGCTAGTTGACAATGCTTGCCCTAATTGGTGCTATTAAGTAATAAAATAATAATTGTACCTCAGATCATTGGCACTTCAGAAACAGCCATTTCCAAGCACAAGCGGTGGTGTGTCCCTGGTGCACAGTTCAGTGCTGAAATGGTTAACACCATATATTATATGTCAGTAATGAAAACTAGCACTCAAGCAAGGAAATTCAAAGCTAAGGCTGACACACCATCGTTAACGCAGCCCTTTGTGCTTAGCTACCACGGGAGTCTTGGAGCAGCACATGGTGTTGTACCCCACACAATATGTGCTACTACAATACCGCATTCACAACACAATGAATCGAGGTCAAGTGAGTGACCTTAAAAAGAGCTTTCTTTTAATTCTTTAAAGAAACACCCCATGATATGTAGGAGCCCATTAAACAAAGCTGCAAGAAGATACAGTAAACTTTAATTAGCAGTGAAGGCAATAACCTCACTTTATACTTCATAATTTCTCCCACCATGTTTTATTACATGGAACAGTCATTTTAGTACCTTTGTACCTAAGGCAGCATCCATGTGGTGTGGAAAGGGATGTGTTGTTGGATATTTATTGTAATGGGGCTTCATGTGGTTGGAGGTCAAAGTGTAGGACTTTCATTTGTACATCACTGCTCTACTATCTGCTCATGTCTCTGGGTAACCTGATGTTCAAACCTTTTGTAAGGCAATTGCTGAGGAGGTTGTTCTTATTGTTACGAGAACTTGGAGAAAGGATGCTGGGCCCTGGCTTTGGCACAAGCCTACTGTGTGACATAGGGTACTCCGCCAAAATTTTTCTAGCACTGATCTCAGATGCTTCCATTTTTAGGGGACTCAGGTGCAGCTCCTAGGGTCTGGTCTCAGAAAGTCTGGGAATCCATAGCTGCTATTGGCTTCCCAGGGCCATTCAGAACCAAGTTTGGGAAAATCACAAATTTGTCTCCCCACAAATTACCTGCAATTTTGAAATACTGGCCTTTTACCTTTCTGTCCTTCAAAACATCCCACATCAAGTTCTAATGGTATTTACCTACCAGCTTGTAGACTGAAAGGGACACTGTTAACTTTTCTTTGTCCTTTTTATGCTAGATATTTATCTGATAATAGGGCATAATACCTGAACTCCTAGGGGAGGTAAGGACACTATCTGCATTTTACTGGTGGAAGACTCTAATACACAGAGATTCTGGACCAGACCCACAGCAGGGCTTAGGCAGCTATATCTAGCCTGCATGGAAAAAGACATAATCCTCAGAACACCCAGGAGTCTTTTGGCATATCAATCGATTGCATTACATTTTCCCCAGTTTCTACAATTTTGCTTCTGTACATGCCTAGAAATGATGTCTTGAAAAGGCTCAGTCACTCAGTGGTCATCAAGTACTTATGCCCCAGCAGGCATCCACACACCTCTGTCTATCTCAGAACAGCTTGGTCTTATAGATACCTTTGGAACATGTCTACTGGACATGGTTCCATACAAAACCATCACTGCTCTCCATTTCCTATACATCACAGCTAAAGGAGGAAACCATTCTTAGCAGTAATGGCAGCATTTGATTTCTATTACTTGCTTCACAGTCTTTGCCACACAAAATTCCTTTCCCGGATGTGTGTGCTAACTACTGTGCTACAGAGTCAAGTGATTGTTACACCCTTTTTCTGCAGGAGCCAAGGTAGAAGAAAAGGAAAGTGAACTCAGATGTCTTAGATGAATGTGCTAACCAGTAAAGTATCAGATAAAGTACTGCTGTCTCCTTGTTGGTTCTTGAAAGAAAAGTGAGACACTGAACTCCAGGAGAGACTTTAAAGCTGCAAAGCCCAAGTACAGGGAGGCAACAAATAGTGTTGATTAAAAGAGTCTATGCCTAGAGTGAAGCACCTTGCAATGGTCTCTCACTGGCCAGCTTCTGAACTCCATATAGATTTTATAGCAAGTCTATGTACCTACCTCCAGGCTGCTAATTTCAGTGTGGGCACTAGGCCACTGGAAGTAGGTGTTGTGACACTTGACATTGTGGCTACTCAGTGTTGTCGTATCTGTGCACTAGGGCAAAAAGACCTTGCCAAAACTAGTGCAGAAAATTTTCCCAAGGGATGAGTGATCTGAATCCAAATGTCCCAGTGCCATGGCTGAGACTTAGATACTGGGTCAATCTTTCCTCCCTGCAGCTCGTTCCTTTTTCTTGTACACACAGTTGTGAACAAAATTTTGCTTGTAAGATTGGGAATTGACTCACTCATTCTTCTCTAAATATGTGTCTACTTTCTGCATTTGATGAACTAGTTCCTAGTCCACTTAATACTTTCTCATTATGTAACTACTTTTTCCAGATGCTTTTCACACAAAAGGAAAGGAAAAATACTTAAAGACAAGAGGAGCTGGCAACCATAATACCCAAAAGTTACTGGGAGGCCTAAGAAGTAGGTCTTGGAACTGAACGTGTTTTATTTAATTTGTTTATACTGACTGATCAGGCTGATGGTGTCATTTGGCATTAATTTCTGTTTTTAAGAAAATAAAGATTTCACTCAAGCACAAAATGTCAGTATTTTTCTTGTCAAATCATACATGTTTGATGTATCCTGAACTTACAGGGCTCCCCATTCCCTTATTCCTGTCTGAAAATATCTGAAAACAGCAACATATGCAGCATCAATGCCAAATAACATACCATTAGGCCTGATTCCCTTCCCCCCCCATGCCGTTCAGTACCTTATTCCAGGAGGATATCCCACAGAAAGACTCATGTGGGACTTGAGAGGGACTAAGAACCTCAAAGACAGACAGCTACCGACTGCCCCACATTTGAGTTTGCTGATGTTTTGCATCTTGTGGAAAAGAAGAACTAGTCCTCTCCAGTTTCATACCAATCAGGTACCAACACCTCTTGTAGGTCCAAGCCTGGATTCACAGTCCTTTAGGAGTTTAGAAGAACATGGCCCTCATGAAATAACAGGAGATGGATATACCTGTGCACTCCATGCCATCCAGGATCATCTTTCCCAATAGCTGTACCTATACCATCTGAAGGCCAGACTTTTCAGAGTTCAAGGATGGACACATGTGGTTCTACACAGGAACATGTCAGGAGCTTCACCCATCTGGTAGACACACACACAAAGCCTGTGGAACCTCCAGAGACATGGTGCAGCTGGTTGGGAGTGGGACACAGGTTCCTGGATTTAGAGCCCCTCTGAAGGCTGTTTGCTCTTAGCACGGCTGACATAATCACTGAATCCACTCACAGGTCTGCCTTGGTACAGAAACTCGAGTGATACCTTGCAATCTCAGGTAAATGCATGAGTTAAAAACAATATTTAGGACAATACTATGATGTGCAAGAAAAGCAGAAAGGCACTTTTAATAATGTACCATCCATCACTCCAGTAGGTGTTACCTACATACCACAAACTGTAATACATTCCCACCAGGCTAGCACTGAAAGGGAGAATGCCTCCCAGGGCCCTACGATTAATTAAATGAAAAACAGTCAACATTATAAGAGGGGAGCCTTGAGGTTAGAGAAGAAAACAAAATGTAACCTATAGATGTTAACCGTTTACATCTCTTACTTTGCTTTTAAACACTTCATTTTTAGAATTCCTCTAAGTTTTCTGCTGCAAGTCATGCAAGGATTAAAAACAGTAGAGGAGGAGAAAATACAGAAATACATCTGATGCTCCTTTGCCTTTTTTCATTCCTCCTGACAAAATACAGTCAAAACCCTCAGTAATAGGAATGGGTGAAATATTTACAGTCTTTCTCTTCAGTTCAGGCAAGGCTAGGACTGTAGTGCTGCTTGGCTTCATCTGACAGAAACACTGCAAGCAGCACCTAGAATAAAACTGGAAGATTTATACAGTTTCCACACAAACCAAGAGGCGAGGCATCCTCACCTCCCTTTGACTTAGAAAAGCAGAACTCCTCTGAGCATCTGGAAGGCTACACACTACAACTAGCACATCAACAGCATGTAGACCTGCATTAACAGCAAGTGCAGAGCACGGGTGCAGCATGCTCTCAGCAGCATGCCCTCGGTGAACGCTGGGCAGGATGCTCTGCTCCAGCACAGGCTTCTGAATTGCCTTTAAAAGTAGCTCTTGTCTGAGCATGTTACAGCAGTCTAGATGCACAGTGACACACAGCTAATTTCACAGCTTTAAGTTAGCGGGAAGGGCAAAATCTAGACTACCCAACACAGACACAACAGGTGTGTTGATATGGAAGCAAGTAAGAAAATTCAGCAGAATTATCACAAAATGTGTTAACACTTCGTCCTTCATAGGTTAGGCAAAAGGAGGAGTAATAATTAATGGTAGGTTTATTTATCTGGTTTATTTTTCCCACTTTATGAAAGGCACTGCAGTGACTCACTAGGTGCCAAGTGAGAGTCCTATTGCGAGAGTCTTTTCAAAATCTGCGTTGTTTGCCTAAATCTTTCTTGCAATCTCAGCAGGCCAAGTACCTACACAGTACTGTTAGCTCATACAAAAATTATTTGTAGAACTCTGCAAGTTCCAAAAACACAAGACAAATTCCACTATAAAACAGTAACATCAATAACTCCCTTTCACACAACACTTTTATTCCCAGAAATTATTAAAATATACTCATTTATATTCACCTTTAATGCAGCACTACCAAATTTGGCTGTGGTAAATTTACATCAGGTGTGATTTTGGCCCTAGGACAGCATTCAAGAAAATTTCAATGCATTGAGGCTTAAATACACCAAGAGGACAAACAACCAATCAGCTTCAGAAATTCCAGGGATGCCTTCATCTCTGTGTTTTCCCTGTGCTTTATAGTATATTGTTGCATATGAGTTACAAATGTGTGAAAACATTAAAGTTGAGCCAACTACAAAATAAGCTAATATCTTGTGTTTTCTGAAAAATGCAAGCCTAATTAGAGTTTAGGTAATTAAAGCTTTCACAGTTATAAAAAATACAATACATTCATTTATGCAAATCTGTCACTGAGTGTGATTTCAGTAAAATACCATGTAATGCGCATAACGTCAGAATTTTACTTACAATTGAAACGTTTGCAAAGCAAGTTCTCTTCCTAAATTTCAGGCACATGCACTGTAATTCTCTTGCATTATGGATTTAAAATTCAGATTGCTTTGTCTTCATTTAAAAATGATTAGCAGTTTACATCGGATTTATGTGCTGGCATAGCCTTTGTATCATTGAACAACTACAAGCTGATTTACAAAAGCCTAGATACACTATGTGTATATCTATGTAACTACAAAGTAATATGTGATGGCAGGCATAACCAGCACATGTAATTTATAATTAAGTGATTAGCAATATAAGCCACTATTATTAATTAATGTGTAATGCTGACATTGTGCTTGAGGGTGTATAAACTACAAGTGTAAGGCAATCTCTGCCTTGGAGTGCTAAGAGGCTAAAATGACAGGCATCATCTCCCAGCCCCACAGCTTCTGGGGAGCTGGGAGGAGAAAGTGCCCAGTGGGAGTCCTGAAGCCAGCTCTGCACAGCCAGGGAGAGGCCACTGCAGGCTGCCACAGCTGCTGACACCTCTGAAATAACAGCAACAGCAAAAGCTAAGACTCCAGTTCTCTAGTCAGAAAGCAATAGAGCAATACCAAACACCGAAGTGTCCCCCAGCCTCTATAAACCTGAGGCAAAGACCCAGCAAATCTTAACAAAGAGCAAGGCAGGCCTAGCACTATAGCCCCTGCTTGTTGGGGAGCAAGTGGGGACAAGTCTCTGCGGCTTGCTGGAGGACTTTTGCTCCACTCTGTCACTCTGCAGTGTTGAGATCAGCTCCTGGGAGCACAAAACCTAACTGCACTTCCCAAGGGATCGAGGATTCACAGGATATGAGGTTCCCCAACACCATGACAGTGAGTTCTCATGAAACAGCACCCAAGGCACATCTGGACAGCAAAACAGGAGTGAGGAAGGTGGTTCAGAAATACTGCCCCAAAAGTAAGACGCCAGAACCAGGGTAGTTAAATTATCAGGATACGTAGGATTGCAAGAACAGCCACCAAATGGTTGAGGGAGAGGGAACTTTTCAGACTGCACACATTTGGATTTGACAATTTCTTTCCAATGTAGATTGAGATTTTAACAGAAGCAGCACATAAAAGAGCTAGATCTAGTTCACAGCACTCACAGTGTTGCTCTGTCAGTAGTCACATTTCCTTGAATATGCAGAAGGACAAGAGGCATGAAACTTCTTGCCATGAAAGCAGTATAGCTCCACCAATGGTTAACACCCAAGGAATAAATATCTATTTCCATACAAAGAAGGGTGGGGAAAGTTTTTAATACCTGCCCTATAAATTATCCAGATGAAGTTTGAAAATTGGGTTTAAAACTTTTTGGGGGTAATTAGGCTTTGAAAAACAGCTCTAACAGATATTGTCATTAGTTTTGGAAATCCTCTACTTCTTTCATGCTCAGCAGTCTAAATGGGAAAAAATCCAACGGGGAAGTGTCCTTCATTAATATTTACATAGAGCCTTACCTGCTCTTTTGTTGATAAATCGAAAAGCTGTATTTGCAGCAAAATAATGATAATATACAGCTGCATGGACAGATTACGAAAAGCAAAGCAACCAGACAATTATTTACTGTGCTACTATAAGGCAGGTACTAACTTTCTTTACATCAACAAGTTTTAAAACTGTCACGCAGCTTTTAATTGCCATTAATAAGGTAAAGATAAAGCCCTCTGGGTCTTAATCCCGTCATCGTGGTGTTGCAAGTTAATGATATGTTAGCCAGTGCTTTATATCGCTAGCTTACAGAAGGGTCAGAAGGAACATTTCATCCTAGGCCATCAAGGCTGTATTCCATGGGTAACCTCTAACCTGTTGGGGCTGTCAATCAATGAGCAGTATGCATGAACACCATGCTTCTGGTAAATCTCCTTTCACACCTATGAATTTTGTCAGTCATCATCCATTATTAACAGTTCTTGCTACAACTAGACTGAGTTTTCAGATCTTTTCAGGATAGCGGAGGGCAATTTGCTATTCATCTTAATCTCAGAGAATCAGTGATCTACTCATGGCTTTGGCTAGCTGATGGCACTGTGAAAGGTAGAAGATTGTTTGGCTTGCTGTGCAGAACCTCAGAAGATTACAAGAATACAAGAACTGTAAGAAACCTGTAAAATATTAAAGGGGCTATCAATGAAACAGCTTCAGATGGATTTAGCTAAGAGATGAACTGGGATCATAAAAGTCAGGTCATGGAAAGTAGCTGGGCCCCAGTAATGAGAAGGACCTCTGAGAGGTATTGTCATACAGATAATAAGAGATCTGCATCCAACCTACCGCAAGATTCATTGGCGCTTTGATAGGATCTATGTCTCCTGTATAGATAAGGGCAAACAAAGAATCCAAAGGAAAGGCCATTTTCCCTAGCTTTCTATTGAAGTCTTTTTACAGGAAAACACTCTAGAGACCAGGGGCTCTATTGAATAGTTTTACATAGGAAATAGAACTGGAAGAGTCCT
This sequence comes from Falco biarmicus, assembly GCF_023638135.1. Classification (NCBI taxonomy): domain Eukaryota; kingdom Metazoa; phylum Chordata; class Aves; order Falconiformes; family Falconidae; genus Falco; species Falco biarmicus. Next base: position 11,268,660 of record NC_079299.1, read on the forward strand.
CCCAGGTCATCCCCTGCTATGTCTGACACATCATATCTCATTGATATCACAACATCACAACCTCATTGATAAATTTCCCAAGTTTTTTTCTTGAAACCAGGTAGTTTTCTTGCCCCTGTGACTCCTATTGGAAAGCTGCTCCAAAACGTAATGATATTAAAAATCATCATCCCTTTTCCAAAGAACATTTATTCAGTCGGCTCCTATCAATTTTGCCTGTGGTATTCAGTATACCCTTAATTTAATCAGTTCTCTGTTACCACTCACCCTGATGATGTATTTATAGGGAGCAATGTACCCCTACTCAGTTTTAGTTTTGTTAAACTAAAGACACAGTCTTTTATTTCACATTTCCTATCTCAATTTAATAGCCCTTTTTCTGGACTCTGTCTTTTTCTGCATCTCCCCAGTGCCTTGTACAAAACTAGTCAGGAATCCCACATGTTTCCTGGATATGCTTCCCCTGATGCAACATCCAGGAGAACATCTCAGGGAATATTTCCCTTCCCTGCTGTTGCAGAGCTCCAGCAGTTGTCAGCCATTGTGAGATTCAGCAAAACACTTCTCTGTTACTTCCAGTCGATGAGCCTCCTGCTCAGAGCAAAAAAACATCTGCATGACCTTGTGGGTTATTAGTACTTAATTTTATCCGTTTTCCATTTCTCCTGTTTTCACGGTCAGTCCTTCTCTGAATTGTCAAGGCCTCTCAGCTTTCTGTCTCTTACAGACTTTGCATTTGCACACATTTTCTGCTTTGGCCACAAATAAAAATGTTCAGATAAGTCAGAAGACTGATCATAATAAACTCTGTTAGTTACTGTTCTTGCCCCTTGACAGTTCTTTCAGCTCAGTTCTCAGCAATCCTCCTATAGTCATCTCTTTACATTCATTGTGCCCTATGCTCTCCAGCCCAAATTATTTTCTTTCATGTAGAACCACATTACACATTTTAGAGAAATCTTGATGAATTAGAGCTACTATATTTCTCTTTGTCACAAACTTAGAGAAAGATAGCACAGCAATCTGACACAATTTATCTTTGGTAGCATGTCTAGTGCTACAGTATTTGCTAATTAATCTTTCTTCCAACAGATCTACACAAAGTTCAGTGTCCATGTATTACAATGACAACAAAGATCAGCTCCCCACAGTCTCACTCTACGAGAAATGAAGAGCTTAAAAAGTTAGTGAAATTACTTCAGTACGAAAAAGATGTAAGACCTGATCTGCCTTGGAACATAAGCCATGGTGTAAACTCGTTACAGTAATAGAGATTCAAAGGATTAGCCATCTCAGAATTATGACACTATCTATACAGAATCAAAATAATTTGAAAAGTCCCCCCAGCTTTTGACAGGTTTTGAGTTTTATGGCAGGAAGCATCATTGGTCACTGTTGTTGAGCTAAGAAAATATGGTTCAGTTGCATACAGCTACTTGCCCTGGAGTTTGCAATGAGAGTGTAGCAAAATTTACTGTGTTGTCCTAAATCATCCTTAACTTTGCCTCAGCATTTATACCTTAGTGTAGATATCTTAATGGAAATGGGACTTTGCAAGGAAAGAAACGCCTTCATTGTTTCTTTAGCATGGCAGGACACACAAGTTGGCAGAATTCCCAGGTGCCAGACCAACTATAATTATGACCTTGTTCTGCAGGACAGTGACTTCAATATTAGAAATGTGCACAGAGCCCATGCTGCTGGGGGCTCTTTCAGACAGCTAGTCATGATGTCTGATGGAAACATAATAATATGGACAACTGGCTGAAAATTACATTCCTTTGTGAACTCCACTGTCTCACTAGGTCAATTTAATTATTTGGAGAAGATTAACAAAGAGAGAAAAGAGTACCATTGCTAGACTCCAAACCATGTGCCATGTCCCTCTGGCAGGAGAGAGGATGACTTTGTGACTAAAACAGAGCAGAGAGACTTACAATGGGACTCTGGATGTTCTTCATGACATTGGACAAGTCACTTGAGTTCTTTGGGCCTCAGTTTCCCCACCTGTAAAGTCTCCATCACATTCATTTTGAGACCTTACCTATTAGGGCTTTTGAGACACCTTTAGATCCTTAGATGAGAGTTGCTAGAAACTAGCATCGATTCAGTAAGTACATTTGGAAGCAACTATTCTCTATTTCAGCTGAGCCAGTAGGGCTGCTCTTCATATAAAGCTCTTACTTAGTAGTTCTTCTGGGTTTAGAGAGCCTGAGTTTAAGTCTTGAGGTAGCATGAGAAAAGGATAGCAGTGTGCACAGCACATTAAGTGTTGTCACGCTCTTGTCATTGGAAGCTGGCAGATTTAGGCGAACATGAAGGTGACAGCAGACAGATACCCCAAACCCTGACAGAAATAAATGGTAAGAAATGGATCAGGGATTTTCCCATAGGGCCGACACTACGAAATGCAGGGCCGTTCTACGAGAGCTGTTCATCTAACCATTAGTATTGATTCACTCAAAGCTGCCTAAACAGTCTAAACCGTTATCTTTAAAGTTATGCAATTTCTTTAGTTAGCTTCTCAGACCTGTGCCTGTATGAAATCCAAGGACAGCCGCCAAAACCTCCACATGTAGCTTTCAGACATCTGTAGTATGCTTGACTTGCTTCCTACTAGGTGTGCATAACTACAGTTGTCCAGTCTTCCCTAGAGAAAGAGAACAAGAGGAAAGTTCATTGTTTCCCCAACAATTTGCAAGAATATCTGAATTAAAAATGGAAGTTTTGTCATTTGCATAGCAAAGAGAGCAGGGAAATAGAGGAAGTATTGTTAGGTATTGGTAATGTAAAAACATAAGTATGCTGTTATTTATGTAATTAGTTATTGCTTTCATTATGGGTGCAGTCTTAATGGTTATAGTATTTATGTATAATTACCTTAATATTCACTGAAATTTCCAAGTAGCTCCCTAATTAACTGTCTCAAATATATAATTACATTGCATCTTTACGCAAGACTTGCCTAATTAATGTAGTTACACCACTTCTTTGTGAATGTGCATTATTAAATGCTCTTCGCATCATTCTTCTGACTTCTTGTAATTCACGCTTTACAAAAATTAAGACCCTGAATTAGAAACCTTCATGAGCAACCAGCTCCAAAAGCAAGCACCAGATGATCTTTTCTTAACAAAAAAACAAATCTTACTAAGCCTCATTACCACTCCCTTTAACAAAAGCTTTCCATCTGGATCTAAAAGAAATCCCAGGTACCATTGTCTTGTAAGAGGTCATAGAAAATACATTATACATTTAAAGAGAAGACTTTGCTGCCATCAAGGGTCCAAACCCCTTAACTCTTAACTCATCTGCCAACAAGCCCTTCTGGTAAAGGAATCAGGTGACAGCATGATAGCATCCCAATAACTTAACAGTGTCAGGTGGAATTTTCAAAATACAAAAAGTAACAAGGGATTTTGGAAGACTATCATTGGTGAGACCATCCTCCAAAATCATGTGTTCCATGCTTATAAACCAAGAGCTTTGAAATCCTTTTTGCCAAGGGTTCCACTTCTGCACTTGGCACACTACCTGCCACTCTGAAGTGCCTTGCATGTCACAAGTTACCAGTGGTATCACAACTTCGGAGCTCTTGCTCTAGCAATGCAGCTCCTAGCTCCATGGGGAAAAGACTGAATGCCACCATCAGTCAGCAACATATGTAAAGTGAAATTTTTTGCTCTGAAGAATTCAGTTGCATTTATAGACTTAATTCCTCTGATATTCAGCATCCTGGTATTGACCTGAGAAGAAAGGGACTAAAGAAATTCTGGGATCCTGTCTTGTGGCAAAGTTTTTCTCAGGAGTTATTTATGCCCACCTTCATCTGCCAGTAAGGACATTGCCAAGCTACTGAAGTGGCAGAAACATTAGGCCAGAAGCAGTTTCTCTAAACAGGAGGAGATGCACTTGAAAAGTAGCAGACCTAAGGAAAACTCAGCAGAGGTCTTACATAACAGAACTAAATCTGAATTCAATGAAAGGTAAGGACAAGATTTCTCAGACTGCAGTCAGGCCAGATGCCAACAAGAAATTTCATTCTGCTGGTTTCATAGGTCAAACTTCCCCTAAGCTGGACCCACTCAGCAAACCCTGTTGGCCATATGGGCATCACAAGCCTATTAGCGCATTCCAGCAGCACTGAACTCAATATTTACGTGGGGTCAGCCTGTTCAAAGGCAGTATGGTTTTCATACCCTGGGTTTTTTTAAGCAGTTGGGTATGCAGCACAGGTGTTTTCCAAGTACTTATGTACTGGTTAAATAGTTACTCCAACAGTTAGGATTTGGGAGAAAATCTTGCCATGTATACTTGTAGGTTCTACAACTGCTTCAGCTAGTGACACCCATCCAAAATGCAAGTGAAGTGGGGGAAGAAACATGCTTCAAGGTCGTTTACTTAGGAAATGTTCACTTGCAGAACTGAGCTGAAGGCTGACAGAACTACGATAAAGATAGTTACTGTGTGTTTCAAATAATCTTTCACATTATTTCTCCATTTCCATTGTGAAATATTGCTTTATACATATGCATGGCAGCTAAATCTCAGAGGTAAATGGACAAAACCTCTGGAACTCAGGACCCAGGTTTATCTGTATTTACCACTGCAAAGTTTTCAGCAACCAGCTGTCAAAGACAGGCAATACAGATATGTAAAACTAAGGAGATCATCCCATTTCAGCTCCCACAGCGATCACTACATATTAGTACAAGGGTGTACTATATATAAACTATGCCATACAGGAAAAGAACCTAACCCTGATAACTCTGCATGGATATAGATTTACTTTGGTAAGCAAAGAGTTGGCATGGCTGAGCTTTACCATGCAGGCTGACATTTTCAATTGTAGAAATGTGCAATTAGGCACCTAAATAAATTGCCTGACTTTCAGAAGTGCCAAACATTGGGAAGTTAGAATAAGAGCTACTGCATGCATCTTCAAATATCCTGCCCTATGTCTATATTTTTTGCCATTAAATAAGTACATTGTGGTTTTCCATAGAACTCTGCAGTGCTAAACTACCTATATCAAACAAATCTGTGATTAAACAGGTTCAAGCACTCAATAAATATCAAATCCATCATTGCTAGCAAATTGTTACTATTTTAAAACAGCTTCTTGCTTCTTGAATTAACAGATGACAAATCATATACTGAATGGATATAATAATTAAGTACTTTGTAATGCAATATTTTAGATAGATTTTTAGCGTATAAGTTGAACATGTTTGAGCCAACATGTGACATGTGTATGGAAAATACACTATCATTCCAAAATGGGTTTTTTCCACTTGCATTTTTTTTTTCAATTTTGTAGTACGCAAAGAGTTACTGAAATAGCTGGCCATACAACATCTGGGAGACAAAAAACACCCACAGGAAAATGCAGCAGAAGGGGAAGATTCATGAAAACAGGAAACATTAAGAGGAGAGTGAAAATATGTCAAAACAAAGGAGGTAATAGACTGTCAGAACGAATGAGTTCACCAATCGGCACAAGTTCCTCAAGAGCCTTCAGAGACCAGCAAGGTGACGTATGCTGCTCCTAACACAAAAGGACAGCAACCTTTTTAACCTCTGTTTTGCACACATACAAAGTATGGTGGTCTGCCCATAGACATGCTAGCTCCACACAGAAAGGTCCATTTTCCAAGCCTGTGCCTTACTCTGATAGGAAACACCAGCATTTAAAGAACACTGCTAATAACAAATGCAGACGCTTATGGCTACAGGTGCCCAGCCTAGGTGCTTAGACCTAGTTAAAGCATCACTTGCAAACATGCACGTTCCAGAAGACTTTTTGCTCCAACGGTGTCCATAGCCGTTTCACCAATATTCACACAAATAGCCTTTTTTTTGCCCAAAGCTTTGCCAGTGCTTCTGTATTTCCAGGCAGACAAGAGTATTCATTTGCATCCTTCACCTTCCCTCGTGTTTCCATTCAGAACAGTAGAGTCATTCACTCAAATGCTATCAATAATATTCTGTGCATTGGGATAGTTTCACAACAAAATAAAAAATAGTAAATACCCAAGGTGAGCAGCCCTGACTGCACTGTTCACCCAAGCTGCTCAGGCAACATTTCAGTGACAAATACAAGTGTAGAAATCAGGACATGTTGCAACATGAGGAGCTGTGAAAGCAAAGGCCGTTCTGCAAGAGATTACACAGACTTTAAAGCCTGTCAAAGCAAAGCTCCCCCTGCCTTTCTGAGGGGACCCTCAGATAGAGGGAGCCTTTGTAACACATCATCAGCTCTTGAATCTCTCTAACTGTAGACGAAAAGCAGTCAGGTATCGTCTGTACAAAGACAAGTTCCTTGTATGGATTTTCTGTCTTCTTATCACAAAACCATCTAGGAGGATTTTGACTGAGGAGATGAGGTATTGCAATGCTTTGTAACAAACCACACTGCAGCCTGTGAAAAATGAAGGCTGTTAGGGTAATTTAAACAAAAAAAGCCAATAAAAAACCCAAAACAGTTCAGTGTAGCCTCACCCATTGGCTTTCTTTATCACTTGCAGCAGATATGTGGGTTCTCCCCATTTCAGGGTGATTATTTCCCTCAGACACAAAAGCCATTTAGATGCATAACTCCTGTTGACTTTCGAAAGAGAGGTAAGCACTTAAATGCAGTTGTGCCTTCGAAAATCTCCCCCTAGTGACACAGTAGTAAAATTAAGTCTCCAAGACTTGCAATAAAATGCATTCACTGGTGCCCTATGAAACACCCCAAATAAAAATCATACTTGCTCATGGGAATGCAAGCAGCATACGGAGCACAGTGTTACTTTTGCTTTTCCAGCAGGCCCAGCCTTCCTCTTTCTTCACTGACAGGAATGGGGAGATGCTGCTCGTACAGGGCAGGGGGAGACATTGGATGTGCCCTGCTGCTCCTCAGGGACATGATGCTCCTTCCCCTTCTGCCCAGGGAGTGGAGAGGGGAAACCCTGGCACCAAAGCTACAGCGGGCCATGGACATCATGGAGGGGCTGAGGGGAGTACAAGGGGGACAAGATGGCCACCAGAGGCTGTGCAACAGGGGTTCTGGCCAAAAATTTCCATCAGCTTCTGTCCAAAAGTAAAGTTGCAATCTGAAGGGTACACGACCTTCATGAACCTGTATCAACACATGGCCTCTAAAAAGACAACAGGTGGTATCTCAGGTTCTTTGGGATAGCTGTCCCCAAGGTACAATGCAGATGTCAGGCTCGGCAAGAAGTGGGTCTCAGGCATGTCTCCTTGGAAACTATGAGCCTAAGCTCTCCCTCTGGCATTGCAACTGCGCTGACATACCCGTGGGTGTTTCCATTTACTTTGAAAAAATATTAACATCTTTTACAAACTCCAGGTTTGGCTTCAAAAGTACCTAGAAAATCTGCATCGTGCACTCAAGACCTAAACACGATTGAAGAGTGAAGCAGCATTCCTGGGCATCTGTAAGGCTACAACAGATGTTGGGCCAAAAAAGAAATGAATACAGACTCTGAAAGTTCATTGTGATCCAGGACCACATCTTATTACATAAAGACCTACCCCTCTCTGATCACAGATCCCCACAATAACTGGGCAAACAAGGAATACCCCAACTCCCCCAGCTGAAAGACCTTTAGCAGCTGCCAAGGCTCTCCTGCAAATACAGCAATACACACTTCAGACCCAGCAATCAGAAAGTATGTGCGACCCTGTGCCAGCCTCCATGAGTGAGCAGTACTCTGGAACAGTACTGTGCTCAGTGGGACACCCAGGAAGTGAATCCCTAACCACACATCTCATTTTAAAAAAGTTAATGTTAACCATTACCTGAAAGGCAGCTCTTCCACTAAGTGTTGATCATTCGCAAAACCAATGAAATTAGGAAACATAGAGGAGTTCTGCAAAAAAGAAGGGGGAAAAAAAAGGCACTTAATTACATACGGTGCTGCATGACTTCACAGAGCAAAGCTTTTCTTTAAGATCTTAAGACCACCCACAAGCATAACACATGGCCTGGAACCTGAAGAGAATATCTGAACAGGGGTCTCAGCATAAGGATGGGAGGCGGGCAGTTTTGCTTGGGCATATGCAAATGTTTGTTTCTATGGGATCAAATAAAAATTAACTATTTGTTGTGTCTGGTTATCATTTGTCAGAGCTGGGGGCTTCTTGATAAAACAGGGAGAAATAAACCTTTAAAACCTGTGACACAGGAGGATTATTTGTCTGTGCAAGGCTTTAGTCTCAGTTTTTGGTATTTTATGTATGGATGTTGTGTGGGAATAGGACAACAAGGGCTTTGTTCAACTTGATCATCTCATCAAACAAGGCTAAAAGAATAAAAGTTGGGAAGCAAGACTAAATGGATATGATCTGAATGCATATTTGTGTTACATCTAATACAACTAGCATCATAGATGAACAAGATCAAATAAATGGTAAAACCTGACAAAGAGAAGAATAGATGGTGTGTGGAGCCATCTGTTTTGGAGGACACCCAAATCTGTCTGAATCAGGAAGGCCAAACTACCAGCTATTCTAAGATCCTCCATTCCAAGAGTGGCCTAATACGCAACTACACAATCAGCTTCTCTCACCATCACTTTGGCTGCAACTTTTTTGTGCAATTAAGTAATTTATTCCTTTCTTCATCCTCCTGATTCTAATGAATCCAAGCCACAAACAAGCCCCAGTTGCTCCTATTCAAGGAGTCTGATTGCATCTGGCAGTAATTGCTGAAAATCCTGAAGAGGAAACAGGGAAGGAAAGCATATTGTTTGTGGGGGTAATAGGTGAAGACCTGCCTCTCTTGACCTATAATACATTAGTGTCAGTGAACATTTGGCAGCCTTCAGATGATTAGCAATGAAGATGAATCAAGCAAAAAAAGAGGTAGAAATCTGCCTCATCTGAATCGCCAGAACTGCATAAATTTGCATGTTGATTAGCTGTTCTTTTGTCTGTGTTCCTAATTATTATGACACATTATGTCTTCATCATGCAAGATTCTGATCTGTCTTGTTCAAAATGCATGTAGAAAAAAGTACTGTTTATTGATTCAACATGTAACTTTAATTTTTATGTTTGCTTTAATTAAATACATATTTGATTGCCTTTGACTGGTGTCTCAGATTTTTTTAACTCTTATTTACTTCATCCTGTTGACAAACAAACAGGTAACCTTTCTTTATTCTCAGATCACTTGCTGATTAAAATCCTCCCCACCCCCATCCTCATTTTTGCTCACAACAACCTTTGCTTCCTTGTTAGAGCAAAGATTACCAAAAAAAGAGTACTTAGGTGGTGAAGCATGGTATCTACAGCACTGAGCAGGATTGCAAGGACCTTAACGATGTTAACAATAGCAAAGAAGGGCATGTACTACAGGGTCAAGGTAATTTTCTTATACCATAGATTCACTGGCAATAAGACCAGTAAAGCACCTGAATATGCAGGCCTTCTGATTCACAGGATTAGTTACAATGGGCCAGATCCTACCCACACATTTTTACATTGACTTTCATGGTAGAAAGATTAAACTCCAAAGTTCCTGGCCCTAGAGGGGTCCTCACCATCCCATTGACTCTTCTACCTGAAGCCAACAATCAACACATCTTATTGTTTCCAGCAACAAAGAAACTTGAAATTGACACTTCTTCATACAAGATTTGTTCAAGTGGTTATAAGAAGCCAAATCAAATCGAAGCCAAATAAAGAAATAACATGTAATCATTTGTTGCTTTGATCTAAAACAAATTTACAGAAAGTTTTCTTTGGTTTTTTTTTTAAAAGAAAGTTTTAGGAAAAAAAAATTGGAAAATTATACCATTTCAGCAAAACATTTTATTCACTCCAAAACAATAGTTTAGTTCAAGTTTTATCTGTTTCTTTTTAACTTTTTTAAAGCAAACTGAAGTAATTCTCAAAATCAAACAATATTTGAAATTGAGAAATCAAAGTATTTAGTTGTAGAACATGTTGGAATGTTTAGAAATGCTGAAAGGGAACAGGGAAGGGTGGGATTTTTTTACCTTTTTCCCCAAATTAAAACAATTCACTAAAAGCAGCAAAAATTTGTGACTCATTTTGTTTGACAGAAAACTGCACATTTTAATGACGAACTTAGTTTCAGATTAAATATTTGACCCTCTCCACTGCCTGCTAATATTAGTTTACCTTCATTACACATATGCTTATTACGAACTCTGACCTGTTTGTGCTGGGGCAAACAATACTTTGCTGGAATTTGTGTTTGTTAAATAAAAATAAACATAGTCAGTGTTGTAATTTGGAAAACTAAATAGCTCACAGAACTTTGCAAATAATTCTTCAGATTGTGGGTCAAACACAAGTATTATCAAATTTGAGTGACTTCCTTTAAACATAAAAATTAGGTAATTCTTTTTTATTACTATTACTTTCTAAAATCCACCCCTTCAAGAAAAGTAGTGAATTACCTACTAGATTTTCTCTAATGGCAATAGGAACATGCCCATCAGTGTACGTCTATTAATCAAAATTGTGCTGATAAAGATGCCTGAGGGTGAAAAAAACTGTATATTCAAGCAATTGATTTAGCTGTTATTTTTTTACTATTGTACCCTTGCCAAACCAAACGAGATTTGAAACAACAATGCCTGCCGTTTTTCACTGTTAATGGCACATGATTGGCTGCAAGTGTAATCAGTTGCTTGGTACCCACTAATCATCTTGAAACACAGGTAAATGTAAATCGGTATTTGTAAAAATATAAACGTGGAATTAACACATAGCTACAGAGAAACTACTGGAACATAAAGACTTAAAGGCTTTGACTTACACCCATAAGTCAGGAAGGAAAAAGTTGTTGCATATTCAGGCTATTCACATTTATTTTCCTTCAGTGCCAAGAGCGTTTGTTTCCAACCTAGCAGTAAACAGTAACCACTACCATGGACCTCCATTACAGTATCAACATCCAGAAGTAACCAAAGAGCCAAAAGAAATCTCACACATAGACATAAATAATCATAGGGAGCTAAATCAAGGCAGCTAACAGACTACCTTTTCTGTTATTCTCTTCCCAAGGCACTTCAGCACACACTGATCTGCACAGAGGCATGACGGCTCTGGGCTTACCCAGCCTCCACAGCAGCTGAGCACAGCTGGAGCTGGCTAAGTATGCTGCAGGTCAGGGTGAAGGGCAATGGACAAGTGGGTCCTGCTGGTGTGGGTGATGTGCGAGCCAGCACTCCTTGCCTCTGCCCTGCAGCACTGGCCTGAGGACAGTTACTCTAACTCGCACTGTTACCAGCACCACCCTGGGGCCAGGACCACCTCTGTGCACTGTGGTCACCAGTAGATACATCTACTGTGAGTATCACAGCAGACACCTAGTTGTCATTCACCATAGGAGAGATTGTACTAATGAATGGATGCAATGCCGTCCCCTCTTATAGTCCTTTCCTACAATTTAATTAACAGGAGGGATCTGTCACTTCCTCAGCTTCATCACTGGATCCAAAGACCAAATAGTTATATCTTCTATAAATGCTTTCCATCCCCTCCTCTTCCTGTGAAAAAGCAAGGGAATTCTTCTACAACTAGACAAACTTGTCTTTATTTTAAAATCATAGAAAGTGCTCCCAGCTGACCAGAGGAATAGGCATTTACTAATGTGTTGACAGGACAGGGCTTCTGGCTGCAGTGGCTACACCTCAGAACTTGCTCTGAGTATCCATTTGTCCTGGATTTAACCCGGCAATACTGTCTGGCTTCCTCACGCTGCCATCTGTCCAGGATTGCTCCAGAGCCCAATGCAGAAGGCTGAAGTCTTGAAAGAGGGGAGACAGAGGACACCAACCAAGAATTACCAACATGTTGGGAACTGACTGTCACTCAGCCTCAAGGAAATCTACCCTGCAGACATGAGTTCTTCCTAACTAACATCCAAGATGGTTCCCAATTCCCAAGAAATCTCCTACAGCTGCTAGCCAAAGAACAGCTTGGACTAAACCTGCTAGAAGTGAATCTTTGAGATCTGGCATGGTCTAGATTCAAGCCAGGTTGTGGAACTGGAGCTGTTCGACTGGCATTGATGGATGATGCCCTCCTGTCAGTGGGGAGAGGGCAGACATCCATCCTCATCCTCCTTGACTTCAGCATTAACCATGAGATATTGCTGTCTCGCTTGATGGGTGGCAGAAGTCCAGGGTAACGTACTAAAATTATTTTGAGTCAATCCTACTGGGAAACACCCCATGACTTGTGAAAAAATGCTGTCTCCAGCATGACACTCCTCCCTCCTGTGGACTTGTGATCTGTATTCTTTGCGGTGCCTCCCTGTGTCTACACAGAGCTGCTAGGTGATACGGCATGGACTGAATTGCCAGAAACAGGCAGGTGAAATACAGCAATACCTAAATTTCTGTGTATATACACATGCTGCTACAACCAACATAGCAGTGGAAGAAAAGTAACTGGTTAAATCCAAGCAAAACAGAGGTAAGACAGATGTGAGGCAGGGAAGCATCTTTAAGAGCTTGTCACTTGAGTGCACTATGCCTGGCATGATGGTGCATTTCCACAATTGGTGTGTTTGTTTCATAATTTAGAAGCGCTCTTGAATTTGCTACTGATGCTAAGTTTTCCATAGCAGCCTCTGCAAGTAACACTTCTGTTCTCTTCCATTAGCTAGGAGGCTTTCTGCCACCCTGGCAGGTGATGACCTTGTCTCCGTTATTCATGGCTGTGTCACTTCTCAGCTGGACTATAGTGATTTGAAATATGCAAGCACGCAGCATTCATGCTTAGAAAACTTCATTTACTGCTGCAATGCAACTCTTCAGTGACAAAGGCATATCAAATCTGGCATTGGGCCTGGCACCAGCTTCCCATGGAATTCCTAATTGAGTTCCCGGTCTTCGTTCTTACTATCCTCGTCACATCTAACACTTTGTATAAACGTTTCCTTCGCTGCAGCTTTGACAGATTCACTTCACTAGCCCTGTGAGGTCTCTGCAGAAAGAATCATACACATCTGTCCAGAGCCCTCAGCCTGTGCATCGAACATCTTCAGGGAATGCAAGCCTTCACCAAACTTCCCCTCCATCATAAGGCATGTTTCTCTGACTTGCATAAATAATAACATCAGAAACACAAAACCAAGATGCTCTATTACATCCACTTCTCCCTTGGCAGGAAGGTGGGAGAGGAAATCGCTGCATGACATGCACAGGTACAAAGCTCACTGGTGCAGGGAGCGGGCTATTATGGGGATGAACCATGTGAGCTCACTCTCCACCAGCTCACTACTGACCTCAGCCACCAACAACCCTTTCCTAGGCCTCACTCCCTGCAAAAATCTCCTCGTTTTGCTGCATAATCCCATCAGAAGGCACTGACAAACAGTGCAGGGTCCCTTCCTAGAGGATTTTTTCCATAACACCTGATCCCCACAGAATCACAGAATGGTCAGGGTTGGAAGGGATATCTGGAGATATCTCGTCCAACCTCCTGCTGGAGCGGGTTCACCTATAGCAGGTTACACAGAATCGCATCCAGGCAGTTTTTGAATGTCTCCAGAGAAGGAGGCTCCACCTCTCTGGGCAGCCTGTTCCAGTGCTCTGCCACCCTCAAAGTAAAGAAGCTCTTCCTCATATTCAGATGGAACTTACTCTGCTGCAGTTTGTGCCTGTTGCCCCCTGTCCTCCCACTTGGCACTCTGAAAAGAGCCTGGCCCCATCCTCTCGACACTCTGCCTTAAGATATTTGTATACATTGATAAGATATATATGACAGACCATGATCAATCCTCACTCTGTAGGTAGCACTAGTCCCACCAGCAAAGCCAAAGTCTGGTCAGCATGGTACAGTTGGCTTGGCATGGCCCTGGCACCAGCTGTGCTCTGCCTCCCGGGGCAAGGTGGCTATGCAAAGGGAGCCAAAGTGCAGGGCACACACTCAGGTCAGCAGTCCATGTTGGACCTGTCATGCCTGGGAATTAACCTGGCTCTGACAGAGTATCACTCAGATACTAAAGTGCATTCACCATCTCTATTTTTATTGTATATATTGTGTCCATTCAAATAAGGAATTTGTGTTAATTCTATACCTTGCCAGCTCCTCAGCATAGATATTATTATAATTGTTTAAACTGAGAGTTTATACATTCTTCTCAGCATAGTAAACATGGTTTTAAAGGATGTTGGCAGGTCATTTGGCCTTTAAAATTACATGTTTTTCTCTGGAGTACAAACCTTAATCCAAATAAGACTTTTTAAAATTGATTTTTCAAGTGTTGCAGGTTTTTTTTAAAGCATTATTGTAAATCCCATCTTCAAGTAGTGAGCTACCTCTGAGTCTTGCAATCTGAAAAGACCACAGCAGGCCATGGTAACATGGTAGGTCATGCTACCAGGAAGCACATGGAAATTATTTACCATATAAAAACCAGGAAAAATAATGAAGATCTGCTTAAGGGATGAAAGCACTTTGCTTTAGAGCAGTGTTTGCTGAAACAAACTGGTTAAATTTTTGTGGCAAGAGTCACTTGTTAGAGGCTTCCTTCCCCATAGCTAACTTACAAGTCGCTCATAATGCAGCTATTACTAAATATGTCTATATCCAGGGAACTGAGTGTTGCATTGCACCTAAATTTTTGCAGCACATACTCTTTATCTTCAAGAAAGATTTTATGCTTGTTCCATACTCAGATTTCTACCAATATAATGGCTAGAAGTATTTATTTTTCCAATGTATTCAGACTAGCAGAACTCCTAATGTATACCAGAATAAAAGCATTTATACAGTACATCTCTACTTGCCTTGATTCTGTACTTGCAGTAAGAAATCACTAACAAAGTATCTTTCTGTCAGCTGAATTGCACCCACACAGTGGAGATTGTGTCAATTTCCATCAGGCCTGCATGGTCAAAGACAGATTAAGCAAAGCTTGCTTAAAGTGACTGCAGCTACCTACTTGTGAGAGTCCTTGGAGAAGAGGGATCACCAAAGCAACCACCAGCGCATGTGGCACAGATCTCTGCTGTGAAAACCAGAGAAGCAGATAGTCTTTGAACAGACACAGCAAAAGAAGTTGGCAGAGAAGCTAAAAGTCACAACAGGTTGTGTTTGACCATGCATATTTTCCAACTCTAACAGCCGCTCTAAGATTTCAGTGAACTGATTTTCTTTCAAGTTCAGGTTAGCTGGAGCATTTTCAACTATTTTTCTTAGTGTGACTTGCTGAAATTTCAAAATCAAATGAGACCAAAAAAAGGGACCTTTCCTCACAAAGGTGACTAGACTCACATTGCAACCTTTGAAAGCAGAAGTTGGCCATAAAGTTTACCAGATATGATGTACCCGCTCAAAAGAAAAAGGTCTAGGGGAAATGGCGCTTCCTGGTCTTCCTGTATTCCTGCATAAGGGCCTTACCCAGCTTTATCCTCTGTCAGTCTGTCAAAATTGCACACCTCTTCTCTTTTCCCAAAGCCTGGAACAGATCAGAGAATATGCAGCTGCTTCATTCTTGCTATAATCATTATCATTTTGTTACGGAGGCGAGGAGAGACCTCCAGGAATGCCTGGTGTAGGCCATGTCCCAACACCCCTGGCCCTGAGGCGGCCAGAGGGGCTCACCCCTGCCAGGGGCTGTAGCCCCCACGAGGAGGAGACAGGCCAGGGGGTTCACCTGCACCCAGCCTCCTTTCCTGAAATTTTGGGAGGAAATCAAAAAACACAAACCTGAGATTACTTCAGAAGTCAATGAGCACAAATGCCGCAGAAATCTGTGGGGTCATTGCCCATTACGGCTTTAAACATGGACTCTGGCAGGGGGCAGCTAAGACATTCTGAGGGAGGGAGTTGCAGACAGAAATATATATTGATAAGTGCTTGGCAGATTCCTTGGAAGTGGGGGATCTGAGGGGCACTACTCTCCTCTCAAGGGCCCCGGCAGCCCTGGCAGGAGGGTTACCTCAGCCGGCTGCGTGCCCGCGGGCGGGCGGGAAAGGGCCAAGGGCAGCAGGGCTCCTGCCATCGGCCCGCGGCTCCCTGACAGGAACACCGCTTTGGGTACGGATTATTGTTCCTCCTATTCCTTTGTTTGTCATTGTAATCTCCGTAGTCATTCTCCTTGATAAACAAACAAGTGAAAAGATGCAATGAGGTGTAAGAATAGATTTGCACAGGGCAGACAACTGAACATTTAATTTATTTACCTCTCCTAACAGATACCTGGGGTGACATTTATTAATAAACGGCATTATCAGGTGTCTGATATGTAGCTCACAGAAATTAATTACCCAGCCCATGGTAAAACCATAACAAGCCTGCAGTGCTGTAACATTTGTGCTAATTGAAAATGAGATAAGTGCTGTGGGTGCAATTTGCATTCAATGCAGTGTATTAATTATCTTCAGTTCTCTTCATGATAAATATACCTGACTGAACCACTCTGCTAATTTACTGGGTAATAGAGTCATAAGTGGATTCCCTTAGGTGACCAACTACAGGCATTGGGCTCTTTGCAACATCAAGGCCTTCCTCTTTTCCAAGTACTTAAATGGGTTAGCAAACACCGTGCACTTCCCTTGCAGGCTGCATTGGAAGTACATGGCAGCAAACTCTTTTTGTGACAGCACAGCTGCTCAGTATAAAATTAGGAAATGACACCCCCTCAGCCCCAGACTTCTGTACTTTGTGAAGCTGAAGAGCAGGCCACTCGCCTCCGCTGATGGCACACCACGCGTTGGGTGCCAGCTCCACCAGGAAAGGCCTTTCCCCCACTGCTCCTCATCGCCGCCCCCCCCCCCCCCACTTCATTTCACAGTCAGGTTATCATGGGATTTAATTACATTTTGTGTGAAATATAAATTAATTGATTCTTGTAATACCCGTAATGATCAGGAAAATTCAGATTTAAAGATACTGTGTAGTTCCAGTAGATTAAGGCACTAATCGTTCCGCTCTCACCAACTATGATTTATGTGGGGATCAGGTTACAAAACCAATATGTGCTCGAGTTAAAGCTCTGTGGTACCATACAATTAGGACTAGAGCTTTTTGTAAATGGGCCCAATAATGCAAAAAGCTCTTCACTAATCCTGGTCTTTTTAATTTAGAGGTCACGCATTGTCTAAGGCAACTGCTTATGCTGTACGCAACCAGTGTCCTTTATTCACTCTCCTCCTATGTAGCTTGGGTATCTGAATTTGCCACTAACCTTGGACGTGCTGTTACTAATTTCAGGGTAGGTGATGGCAATGCAAGAAGATCAGGGCCAGCGCTTTGCTGTGCTGCCCCTGGAGCAGCCTGGGCACGTTGTGACTGAGAGGTGATATCTGCCTCCCCCGGCTCCCCTTCAGTTTGCAGGCTGCGGACGGGGTCAGCTTTTGGGCTCTGCTGTCAAGTAAGCAGACATCCGGGGCAGCAGAGGGATGGAGGTGACAGTCACTCTCACAGCTGAAGGGGCCAGGAGGTGGTGCAGGCAGGAAGAAGGGGCAGCAGCAGAGGAGGGGGGACACGCTCTGCTCCCCTTCATCCCACCTACTCCACAGCCAGAAGCACTTTGTTAACTTTATGCAGCCGGGTGCCTTTCCATCCTTTTGTCCTTGTCCGTGGGGTGCTAAAATTCAGCTTAGTTTTCCCTGCTGAGTGTTACCAGGAAAGCTTTCCACCACTTTCCATCACGTATGGGATAACCAGTGTTGTGAATGTGTGCTCAGAGAGCAGGAGGAGGCATTGGACGGGCATGCAGTGAGTGTGCCAGAGCAACTAAGAGGTGAGAAAGATCAATTCAATGCCAGAAGAATCAGTTGGCTTTTTCAAAAGAGCATCTAAATGCAAAAGAGCTGGAGAGAAGGTGCATATCTGCCAAAGACATGTTCACGTGTTCCCTTTTAAATCAGAAAAGGCTCTCCAAGCTCTTACTCTGTCTGTTTCTAAACACACCAACTGCAAATAGAAATCAGTTTCCCAAAACATTTTGTATGGCTGCCCAAATACTCTTTGCTTCTTGAGTTTGGTCAGTTTACTACCAAAGGAGAGCTGTAACAATTTAGAGCTATTTTTTTAACATGCTGATATGATCTGTGCCAGAGACCTTAGCAGTAACATCTACAAAGGCATCAATTATATCCCCCCCCCCCCCCCCCCCCCCGCCAGCCCTTTTCTCATTCTCTAGTAAGGAATTCTTTGCAAAGATAAAACCAAAGAAATCTTGTTTCTTAGAAAACCGGGTGGGTTACCTTAGCAGTATCATTTGATTCAGATAATAGCCAAAAATTAAAATTCTTATTTTTCTGGCAGAGGAAAGGAAAACTTGGTGGAATACTGGTTCTCCCAACCCAAAGCTTTCCAAAAATAGTTACATCACTACAGGGACAGTAGGGACTACCTGGTGAAGAGGATCGTGTAGTGGTAGCGTACTGGGCTGGCTCCTCAGTCCAGGGCAAGGGCAGAATTATTCCACCCAAAACAAGAGCTGTCTGACATCACTGACTTCTGGAAACAAGCAGACATGGGGCAACATGCACTGCAGCCACCTTTGCTTTTACCATCCACCCCTTATTATTGCCCAGGCCAAAGCTGGGCTCCTCTCAGCTGTAATTCCCTATATGGGCTATAAATTATTTTTCTGAAAGGGGAAAATAGGCTCACTGGGGCAGGGGAGCCGGAGTACATCTACAGCACTGATGACTGAGTCAGCATCCGTAGAAAAATGTGCTTCAACACATGCATCTTTCACCACCACACAGCCCACCTGCATCTCCTACCACCATGCAGTCCACCAGCAGCTTCAGCAGTCGCAGCCCATCCTTGTTCGAGCAGGACAGCTGCTGCGGTGTGCTGCAAGTGTCAGCATCCTTAATCCCTTGGGCAAACAGGACACAGCAGAGCGCAGGCATGCAGCTTGCCCAGCAGTGCCCAGCAGGCTGGGGCAGGGCTAAAGCAAAACCCTGCTCTCCCACACCCTCGTTTTGTGCTCAATGTACTAGGCCCCACTGCCTTTGCACAAGTGCAGTGGCTAAAACACTTTCCTGCTCTTTCAGAAAATCCAGTGCTGCATAGAATAGGACAGGAGGTGCAATAGCAGCAGAAGGGGGGAAAACATGAACAAAAAAAGTCTTAACTTTTTGTGTGAAGCAAACATTTGCTAAATAGAATCCTAATGGCATTATTGTAGCTAAAAACGGAGACTTGAAAATGCTGTATACATTATTATGCTCATTATCTACCAACTGCAAGAATGCTGTGCTAAAACTAACTCAAAACACCTCAGGTAAGGTAATTGCTACTAATGGATTTGAAGTGTGCAAAATTGAGCATTATTACACAGACATCACATTCTCAACTTGGTGAAGCTGTTGGATATTGTAGTTACCAGCTCACTCATCTCTCGATCAGGGAGAGATTTGAGGAAAAGGGCAAGCTCTCTTTCATTCGGCACTGGAAGGAAAATTCAACAACACAATATTACGGCAGCCTGTTTGTACCTCTGTGGTTAAGATAGGGTCAGTGCTTGCTTTCTAAGCCACTGCTTCAGAAAAACATCTACAAAAATTTGCTCCAGAAGTAAATCTCTTGGGAAAGATCTGAGAGTAAACTTTGCCTTTGTAAACTTTTGCATCTTGTAGGTCTAAAGGAAAGAATAGGACAGGACCCTGCAAAATTATTCTGAATGAGGACAACCATGAGTCCAAGCAATATATTTTGATGCAAATTAAGGTCTGTCTCTTCAACATATCCTAAGCCACTACAAAGCTCCGCTGCCTAAAGACAGAAGACAGAAAACGATCTTAATACATCCCCTCCTATGTAGGGGGACGTCTGCAGGTCAATGACTGCAAATCTGAACTTTGCCAAAGCCCAGGTGTGTTTGAAACAAGATATTTGATTCACCTGCTTCAAAAATCCCATATAACAAAATATATCTAATACATTTAGTTTGTTTGATATCTTGGCTTTCAGGGATGGCAAGATTCATTTTTTAAATGAGTGACTCTGCATAAAGATCCATGATTCCAAACACCAATTTAACTTTTTGTAGCTACATCAGCAGCCTCGAGGTTATCCTCAAAACAAGTGGCTCCCAGGAGTTTCACTCTCTTTCATGAAAACTAAAAATAAACTACACCAGATCAAATGCTTCTCTAATCTTTGAGAAGTTAGGGTAAGGTCGTTTCTTATTTTAGTTATAACACCAAAGCTACAAATTGGTGTTTGGGTACAATTATGTAAATGATTGTCATTTCTGTTAATATGTAGAAAGAATACGTGGCCAGTAACTAATACATTTCAGTTACTTCTGACTATCTTGGAGGAAAGAAATTAAAAAGGCTGTATATGAACAGGATTAAAGCAGTCTCTATCTGAGTAAAGAAAGCACAAAGAAATTTGAACTCACAGCTGCAACCGAAGGCAATAGGAGCTGTGCTTTGAACAGATAACAAGCTAAGTCCTCTGAAAAATCAGACCATGCATCTCAGATTGGGAACTTAAAATTAGTGAATACTTTTGTACTTAATCTCTTTCTGCCTCAGTTCTTCATCATGAAATGGGGATAATACTACCACCCAATGCCTCACTGCAGTGCAGTGAAAATAAGTTCATTAATGTTTATGAAACATTCAGTTACCATAGTGATGAGTTCTATAGAAAAGCCCATGTGGAAATTAATATTTCTGTCTTCAGAGCAGGGTTTGAATAGAGCACATTTAGTAAGGCCTGAGGCCACACAATGAGGAGAAAAGAAAACAGTAAATAACTTGCCATTGAAAAATAAAAACAATAATCAAATCAAAATGGCTTGTTAAACAAAATAATTTTTTACAGAAATTTTTCATTTTGGTAAAAGTTATTTGGTAAAAAATCCAAGGTTTTTTGCTTTTAACTTTCACTCCTCTAGTTTTCTACTTTTGTCTTCCTCGCATGGGGGAAAGGGGTTTTTTTTAAGATTATTTGAAGAATCTGGAAACCACTATCTTCCAGTTTTCAAAAATCAAAAATTTTACCAGCTTGCTTTGGCAAAAAACCGAAAAATTAATGGCATTGGAGACCCCAAGATTTCTAAATTGGGCTCCTGAACAATCTTGACCTGTTTGATCCAGCAATTCTCATCGTACTTTCACAAGTCAGCTCGCAGAGGAAGTGATGTGGGTTTCATATTTTGAGCCCTAAAGCCAGGCACTTGATTTGGGTTGGTTGCTGGTATATCAGGTGCTGGTTGGGGCTGTCATACCGTCATGGCAATCAATACAATTAATCTCTGAATTCAAGTCGTTAACATCTTGGTAACAAGTAAATCACAGGGAAGCACAAACTTACTTTGTGTAACCTGTGCAGATAAATATGAAGATGGCAAGACACCTCATTTCAAGAAGACAGATGACTCTGGTAGGAAAAGAGTCTTACCAACAAACTGCCCCCAGAGTCAATGGCAGTTCCTATGGCAGGCACCAAGTCACCCATGGCAAGCAAAACTCAGGGACAAGCTTGACCAGGACTACTCTTGTCACCATTCCAGTAGCTGCTGTTGAAACTAGAAGCCTTTTTCTTTTCTTTTTTTTTTTTTTTTTTCCTTCAAATTGTTTTACAGTCAAAAACGTAGTCTTTCCTTTAGGAGAGAACTTTTGCCAAAAAGCAAGGAAGAGAAACCTGAATTCCCCATCAGAATACACCTACCTTTCATTGAAATCAATTATTCAGGTCTTTCCCCCTCTTCTCTACTTTGGTCTTTGCTCTCTTCTGCCGTTACACCCAATAGAAATATAATGGGACAGTCTTCTGTAGCAGCTTTATTTTCATAGGGCAACCATGATTTTTTTCTGAAAAATGAAGCTTCAAAATATTACCGAATTACAAGATTGAGGTGGAGAGAATAAACTGCTGGAATTATTTATTGTTTCATTTATTGAATTTGATACCAAGCAGGGTTGCTTGCCTGCTTTTTCTTTCTGATGCATAACACTGTTGTCCTGTTAAGTAGCAGTTATTTTAAAACTATGATTACTAATTTTAAAATGTAGAATAACAGAATTCATATAATATATTTCTAACGTTCTTATAATAGGAAGCAGAGGAACCTGTTCAATCATGCTGAACTTCCACAAAACAGAACCCCCAAGGTGTGTGGCTACAAGCGCTATGAAACCCTGGTGAGCCTTACTTCACCGTACTGGGAGGTGCCTCTGCCCCCTTCACTAGCACAGGCTGCCTCTCCTAACACACACAGGCGGCTGTGGAGCTGAGCCTGGGAGCCAGCACTCCAAGCAAAAGACAGTATTTCTAGTTGAGCACAGTGTCAAATGGGCTCGTGCAATCCACAGTCACAAAATCCTGTTAAAAGCAAGACATTAACAGGATTTTGAAAACTACAGACAACTATTTTAAACCAAATAAATTTTAACAACAGTTCAAGTGGATCTAGTTAAAGCCATTCAACTAAACAAAGGTAAGATGGGTATAATATTTTACATTTCAAATCCAAGTCTGAAACTAATTGGACTTTGCAGGAAACTCCACCTACGAGAAAATTATGTCATGGTTCCTTATTAAATAGATGCAATTCTCAGGCAGGCTTGGTGCTAAAAAACAGTGAGGGTAAATTCAGTGAACACTGATTTTATTGCAGAATATCTATGTCTCTGTATGGCACCTCAAGCCAAGGAAGTGGCAGCATTACTAGTGCTGTGTGCTTGCTGGGACATGCTGGGAGAAAAAGAGCGGCTGTGCCTGGAGCCTTCAGCACCCGGTTGCAGGGGGTGCCTGCCTCACAGGCAAGGACCAAACCAGCCCCTGGCTATAAACCAGCCCCTTTGTGACAGAAAATAATGCTGGTTTTTTTCACAAACTTCAGGAAACTTCACCGAGACTACAGAAGCTTTAAAGTTTTCCTTTAGGAAAAGTTCTTCTAGACCGAGGAAGCCTAATTATGAGACCTGCAGTCTGCTACACAGAGCTCTTGTACCCAGAAATGACATGAGGGCCAATTGCCAGGACTAAACATTTAATGCATCAACAGGTGTTACATGTTATGCATCAATGAGGTGTACATCACTGAAACATAAAGACCTAGCAAGCCGGCAGCACAGCTATCAACCTGAACAACACAGCCATAAAATCCTAATTAGCCTCATACACTTATGTTATGGACATTTTTATTTATTGACATGGTCAAATTAACAGGCAGCAGCATTTTAACGATAGCCTTGAAATCAGCCCAGAAAGAAAGTTAGCATTAATGTTCAGATACTGCATGCCATCCACATTTAGCCAGAAAAATGTATATTTTAAAGTAAGAATTAAATTTTGTCACCCTAATTAAGTTACCTTGAGCAAGTGAGAGAAATCAAGTTCTTAATAAATGTGTATCTATCTTGTTTGTTCTATTCCCAAGCTGTACAGAAAAATTACCCGGCAGCAGAAACTCAGCAAGCTTCACGGTTTTAAGCATACACAGCCACAGGCCTGATCCCTGCCTGCTGGAAGGAGTAAATCCAGGCAAGCAGAAGCAAGAAAGCCAGGAATAAATAGTCTTTATCCAAACACTGCCAGACAGAAGGGGTATCTGAAAAGTGCCCACAAGTTGGTGAACAAGATTAGTTGCCCCCAGAGGAATACTATACTTACTTATATAAATCCAAAAAGCAAGTGCTTTGCTGAATGATGAGCTGTGGCTATAAAGATTTGTGTCCGTCACCACAGAGTGGCAGGTTCCTGCAGACAATATGCAATGGCCATTAAATAGTGGTGCTAGCTCGGCCGTGCAACAGTTTACAAAACAGGAGGGAATATCTCAGTGTATTTATTATTGCAGTGGGGAACTTAGATGGTCAGACTAATCGCTCCTTGAGACAGGTAAAGGAACTGGGCAGTGTTACAGTTATCGACGAGGTTAGAGAAAGCACACAGAATAAAGGAGAATGAAGAGCATTTTACAAGGTATTTTAAGCACGTTTGCATTTTGCTGCAGATAGTAGAAGTTTTTGGAAATGAAGCACATTTGGAAATTAAATCATTGCTTCATGCATTTAAAATGTAGTCAGTATAGGTGCCTTCGCAAACCAGATTCCCCATTTTAAACCTTCTGATTTATCCACGTTAAACAAGAACATTCCATAAATTGCAAAGGAAAACTGGCAAATGATCTGTGTGTAATACCTGAACCAAGTAAATTCATGCATATTTTGCATGAATTACTGTAATGTGCTCTGCTTGTTGGTAATTTCTGTTGTATGCGAAGGATCACACTTGCAAGAAGTACCAACAACCCATATTCAAAAGTGATTCGGGGGTCTAATTTCATAGACCAAAATGCCGAGGCACTTAAAAAATACAGCTGAAACCATCATTCACTTCATAGCACTTGAAATTTTTACACTAAATCCTGCTCTGTAGCTTAGCTGCAGGCTGAAAATTGGAGGAAGAGAAAAGCACTTTTAGTGGCTCCTTGGTTCTTTTGACCTGGCACTTACACATATGCATACAGATAAACCCACCTGAAGCTATTTTTAAAACGAAAAAAACAGCAAAAGAACCATAAAATCAATGTTCATTGAAAGACTTGAGTTTTCAGGGAAGAGCGGGCCTGAAAGCTTACCTGGGAAAAAGTTTCACACAGGATTTTTTATAAAAAAAAGATCATCAATGATCTTCAACAGCGAAGATGGGAGAAGGGTGTAATTTGTGCCCACAAGGGAGAAGGATGAGGGCAGGGTGGGCATCTCAGGGTGCAACCACAGGCACAGGACAGAGCATGGGCAGGCAGGGAAGCTGCACAGCTCCCAGCCACTGTCCCAGTGTCCACAGGGGCTCTGAGGGGGACTGAATTACTGTCCCCAGGGCACCTCCCATCCTGGCCATGTGAGGATACATCTTTATAGCCTTTCTTCAAGTGACAGCAAAATCACGGGAAGGGCCAAAAATGGGGGGGGGGAGGGAAGGCAGTTTCCAGTATTTGTCATTATTATAGGTTATATATACAGGAAGAAAGTTAATTAAGCTTTAAAAAAATCCATCACACATCAATGGGTGCATTTTAATGAGTACAAAAAGTTGAGGTGTTTACTGCCAATTAAAGTGGTTTTTAAATAAGCATTAATTAACACAGAAATTTAGAAGAAAGTTATACCTTGTCAAAGAAAGGCCAGTACAGTCTATGCCCACTTCTGCTCCCATTCATACTCAGATAGTAATTACCACCAACCCTATATTTTCCATAATAATGAGGAGAGGCTGTCATGGCTGTCAAACAAAAACAAAACAAAAAAAAAAAAAAGTAGTGCACAAAAATACCCTCAAACTGAAGTAAACTTTTTTTAGAGCCGAAGCTGCAGGAGACGGCAGTGTGGAGCAAGGCAAGCGGGACAGTCAGATGGCTGTGCCATGGGCAGCTGCCCATGCATGGCTCCCTCCTGGGGAGCAGAGCCTTCGCCACGTGGGGAGAAGCCTCCCCAAATGGTATCAGTCCACATGAAGAAAGACTGAAGAAAGGCCAAGGAACATGCGGTTTCATCCCTAGCATTTCACCTCGTGGAGGAGCTGGTTCCCCTGTGAAAGCCAGAGTTGTTTTTTTCCACAAGCAAGTGCTGACAGACTCACTCCCTGCTTCCCAAAGTCAGGTCAAAGCAACCATTGAAAATAGTTCCGTTTGCATATGTACTTCCAGCTGGTGTAACTGGTGACATGGGAAGCAGTACGGTCATCACTTTTCCATTCTTTAAGGTTTTCTTAATAATTTTCAGGAGTTTCAGTTCTACTTCAGATAGTGTCTGCCGCTGAGCAAGGAGCAAATTAAGTGAATTCTCTCATTGTTAGTCAGGTATATGTTTAAATACCTCAGGAAAACCTTCCCTCTGCAAAAGTACATCTTAGGCACCAAATAAGGGTTTAAAACTGCCTTAGTAAGAATGGTTTCCCTCCTCAGCTCCCTAGCTGTGGACAGACAAAATCTGCACTGCCTTTTCAGCAGACAGCAGAGGCAGGCCCCGTTCCCAGTCTCCTAACAAGCTTTAGGCAAATTTTTGGTGTAGTGTTTTTAAAGTTAATTAAAAAAAACATAGAAAAGAAGGATGTAGATATGCACAGACTCCTGTTCATCATGTCCCTGTCCTTGGCAGGTTCCTCATGTGAGTTGTGTCACTCAGACAGTGTGCAGTGTCTCTGCAGAGTGTATAGCTTGCACCTATCGGGGAGTATCTGGGTGCCTTTTTCCTATACCGTGTCCTCAGGCGATATCAGTAGTCAAATAAAAGAACAACATTAAAGCTGATGGAGATTTTGTTGAACTGAGCTGGACAGGGCCTTCAGAACTTGCACTAATCTTTCTAACATATCTGATGGGGCTAGAAAGGAATATTTTATTGCTAGAAATAGTTGAGCGATTACTTCAGAGAAAGGACGGACGTAACACAAAAGAGTTTCCAAGTACCGACAGGAAGGAGTGTTGCTCATGCGAAATTCCACATTAGGCACTACAATAATAATAAAAAACCCACCGGCCCTTGTGATGTCTGAACTCCCCGACACTGATATATGGAGAGGGGAACAGAGGAGGAAAAAGACAGAGAGAGCAAAGCAAATATGCCGGGATGCTTACGAGCAGAATACAGGAGCCAAGTGTCACAAGTTGACCCTTTGTGTTTGCATTGAAATTTGACCACTCCAGGCAAAATTCCTTCTGCGGTTTATACCTGGTTTGATTTTTGTTGATAATGGCTATTTCTCACAGCATTGTGACATTTAATGTCATTTAATCAAGACTTCAGAGAAGGAGTTACAATTTTAATTACTAAAAAAATCCATTGTAACACATTTATGTTTTCCTTAGATGGATTTGACCCAGCTCTGATTAAAGGCCGTAATAAATAAGCGTTGTGCGTACAGATACAGAGCAGGAATACAGCTTGCTTCGTAACAAATGAGCTGCGCACACCCAAGGAAAATGCTCACTCCCCAATGACTGCAGAAGAGCCCTGTCGCATCCCGTGCTAGAAAACCTCTCAGACTTCCTGGCAGCAGAGGTGCACAAGGCAACAATCTTGGTGGCCTCCCCAAAGTACCTGTGGTTGTGGTCCCCCACTGCTCGGGATAAATCTGCCGTATGTCATCCTCTGGGAATCCCACCACAGAGACACCTGGACAGCAGCACATTAGGGTTTTTCATCATTCTGGAGCAAGGAAAATAAGTGAGAAAACTGTGGTGGATATAAATCATCTACACCTTTCTTACTACGGTGAGCATGGCACTGGGCTGGGAAGTATCTGGTAAATACCAAGCACCTAAAGGAGAGATTGAAGTGCCCAGTCCCAGCAGGATCAATAGTACCAAACACTGTGGCTTCAGTCCCATTTTTTCAGGCTCTCTGGTGTGAGGCTGTTTGAACTGTCAGTTCTCTGAGGCTGAGGATGTTCCTTCTCTCAGGCTTGCACATGGGTTGTACAAGACCGCAACACAGTGGTATCTCTCTGACCACAGAACAGGATTCTTTCTCTCATCCACCAGCCTTTTGGCTTGGTGTCCTTCTCCAGCAGGTCCATTTCACGATGGGTTGGGATGGGGATCACACCAGCCACACTACAGGCAAGAGTCACTGGTACTCCAAAAAAAAGTTAGCTTACAGCTAAAAATCCTGTTTAGAAAAACAGTGGGGACACCAGCCATACTACCCACACCAGGGCTGAAAGGTGGAAACCTGAAGAAACCTGACCTGCTTTCAGCCATCTTCTGGAAGGTCTGTTGACTCTGCTCTGAAGATGGACTCCAAATTCAACCAACTCTGCTGGATCTCTGCAGTTACCTTTCCTTGGTCCCCCAAAAAGGCTAACTTGTCTGTTGGTTTTTATGGCTACAATGCACTTAAAAATTATTTAAGCAGACAACTGAAATATTTTATTAATTATATGTAAATATAGGTTTTTATTCCTCTTATAATGATGAAAGATGAAGGACAGAAGGTAAGTTTTTGTCTAAAAACACCTCTAGCTGAAGGCTGGCTTATGCCCTGAGCCAAAAGAGTTTGTATTACTTCCAAAGCTCCTAATTATATTCAAGGTGTTGCGTTTTTTTTAAGATTTCTCATTAATCTGGAAATATTTTCATTAGCCACATAAACTTGTACAACTCTCGGGCCTCAACATACAAGCTATAGGGTTGTATCAAAAAGAAGGGAACATGTTTTTAAAATGCTTGAACGAAATGAAAGCCAAAATTTCTGCAGCAAACCACCCTTTCAGTGGCTAGGAGGCGAGTCACAACCAAGTCCCCCTGGAAAAAGACTGAGAAATAACTGAGAGTGAAAATTGCTGTCACATGAGTGATAAAAACAGCATTCAATAAGTTACTTGGTTAATAACTGGAAAAACCCAAGAAGCATATCTATGGAGAGAGGATGAGGAGATAATTCCCTTGCAAGAAATGCAGGACCTCTTACGGCTCCTAAGACTTCGCCTAAGGCTGCTTGGCCTGGTCAACAGGCAAAGCTGTGCCATACTCATAAGACCATATACTTACGCTGGGTTGTTGGGGATTTTTTTGGCTAAATCAATGCAGAAAAGTAACTGTACACTCTGAAATCAATGGAAACCTGATTTCTTCTGCATGCTGATCTCTGCAGCCTCATCAGAAATAGCTGACCAGGCTAAGCGTTCTTCCATAGGAGATGCAGGATTTTTCACAAGTGTGCATCACACAAGTGTTTAACTTCATTATAACTAAGATCTTGCAGTGACATCGGTAATTCAAAAGTAAAAATGTCATATAACATCGGTTTTCCCTGCACATACTAGAAAACTGATTTAAAAAGTTTCAAAAACCAGCAGCACCATCAGGCTCAGCTCCATCAGTAGTTACAGCCATAGCGTAGACAGCTTGTCAGTTGCCAATGATTTCAAGCATCCACAGCCTTATATGTGATCCCCAAAGAAATGTCCATCTCCTTCATTGCCACATAAACAGACAGTGACCTATCTCTCTAAATACCAATTTGACATTTTAGTTTTAAGTTTTTGTCTGACTGAACAATAGGTTCCCATTTCAGTGAGACCTTCTCTCTTTTGGTCACCCCTCAATAATATACCTGTTGATTAGAACATTAGTCACACACCAAAAACATTTTGAAAGGACCGCAGAGACACTACGCTGTAAAGAGGGTCTGAAGAAAGTCTCAAAAGGCATGTCTTTTTTTTTCCCCATTGACTGTGTGGCAGAAGCCCTGACTTATATCACCCTCTCCCTATTTAAATGACAAAGGTCAATTTGAAATTTCCAAAACAGAAACAAATCTTTAATTTTAGGTACTATATTTCCAGAGATGAGGCCAACAATGTGACAAGATAGTATGCTGGTATGAAGGGAGATATTATTGTGAAATGGAAGGGAGGTCAAAAAGCCACCCCCTGAACTACAGACAGGAGGTGACCGGTAGCACAGGTTCCATACCCCCATGCCAGAAAAGCCAAACCAAAACACACATCCTCACGTGCCTCTGCACACGTGCTGCAAACCAAGCTGTGGGACCCCTAAAGGGGCCGGGGCCGGTGCTGATGGTATATCACAGACAGGACCTAAATTCTGCCAAGAGATCTGCTACCTGTATTGTAAAGCCAGCTTGCCAGATTTTTTATTTACAAATCAAAAACTACACACTTTTTAGAAAAAAAAAAAAAAAAAGACAAATTAATTCACCATAATAAAAAAGAGTTCTATATTTCTAAGAGGTTCTGAATAAAAAGGCACCCTGAAAACCTCATGTGAAACAGCTCTGAGCATTTACAGGTTTCTCATGCATCGTATTGTAAAACAGCAGCTCACTCTTTTCAGAGCTGCAGAGGTAAGAGCGCACAAATGATTAAACAAGCAGGTTTAACTATCTTGCAGTGACGAGGAATTTGTCAACATGGGCTCAGTATTTATGCATATCTGCAGCAAATACTGTACGGCTGCAGGAGTCAAACAGCTGTCTGTCAATAAAGCTATTCTCCTCGCTGGAACATAATAGCACAGACTCAACATGACCCTCAGAGGCCTCTTTAAGCTGCCTGGCTGTCTCCTCCTTCCCCATCCCTCCAGAGTCCTTCACCAGCAAGCTCTGAATTAAAAGGGAGGGGAAAAAAAACCCACGTATTAGAATCCTTTCTATCCATCTTAATATTAAAAGTGACTTAACCCTGGTCAAGTTAGTCTACACATACAATCCTGAGCTAAAGCAAAGTTAGGGAAAGACAGCTTTGATTCACAGCACGTGAAGGGCTACCAACAATCCCTTTTAATAGAGCTTGCAACATTAATGTAGCCAGAGCCACATGTGACACCCATTAGGGCCAGGGAGAGCTCCCACGCATATATTTCAAGGAAGCAGTAGATTTCCCGGTCCCAGAAGCTGTCTTCATTACAAAAGTCTAATGCATTTTTTATTATTCAGCCTTCAGTGGAAATGTCACCTTTCTAAAGCAAGCTGTTATCATGCGTTTCCCATGCCAAACACATGGCCTCTAAGGAGAGGGTTTTATCTCTACATTTTTAGTGATTTGTATTTCTCTTTCAAGGAGCTCCATGCCTTAAGGCACCTGAAACGCTCACAGCACAAGAAGGTAAGGTTACACGAGATGCTGCTGAAGAGGACAAAAAACACCCACGGTCAGGACTCGGCACAGCTTCCGATGGCAGCCGCTCTACCCGATAATTCACCTCCTTTAGTAGATTTAATTATTATCCGTTTCCTTGGTTGGGACCATATTCTCAAAGAAGCAGGGCGCCCATCAAGGGCTGCCGCCGCATGACAGGCAGCAGCACAGCCAGTACCACTGCCCCGGCGCCTGCCAACCAGCCAGATGCTGCCACATATTGGCATCTGGGGCCTGGAAAAGCAACTGCGGTCTCCGTTTGGCGGCGGATCCTGACCCCAACGACTGAAGGAGACAAAAGGAGGACAGACAGGAGAGGGGGCGGAAATCTCTCCTGACAATTTCACTGGTAAAGATTTAGACAAAAACCTATTGTTTAACTGCTCTCCAAATGAATAAGTTTTGAAGGAGGGGGGGAGCGTGGAACACACCCGGCATGTTCTAAATGCTGTCAGAGTCCAGGGTACAAGGACAAGGGATTATTTATGAAAAGAAATAATGAGGAAACCAGATGCCTGCCTTTCTCAGCCCTCTGTGCTCCAGTCACCCTAACGGGGCATGTGCAGCGCTGCTCATCAAAGACTTCACAGCCTTAAAACGCAGGGCAGGCGCTAACTAACTCTTCCCAGCTCTGCCACTTAGCAAAATGCCCTCCCTGTTTTACTGGGAGGCTCATACAGTCAATCAGCAGCACAGCAAAAGCTAAGGGAGAAGAGCTGCAGACCTCATCCCAGCCAGGGACAGTAACCGCGTAGCCATGTTAATTGCACCCGCCAGAACAGCAAATCAAAAAAAAAAAAAAAAAAAAAAAAAAAGGAAAGAAAAAAAAGAAGGAAAAAAAGCAACTTATTTCTCCAACACTGAGACAGAAACTACATGGGCTACACGGGTACGCTTAAAGTAGGAAAGCAAATAAGCTCTCTATACCTGTTTTCATGAAATTGGCTTCTCTCTGTAATTGAAGGGTAAGCTCCTGACCCCAGCAAAGTCAATGGGAAAACTCCCAGTGATGTTAATGGGGCTGGGACTTCACACTGTGTGCTTACTTTACCCTAGAAAGCCGATTAGCTCAGGACTCTCTGCAGTATTGCAAAGCACCTGCCAAGGCGCCTGCAAGGAGCTGAAGCAGCCAAGGCCCTTCTCACACGAACTCACCTCTCACTTCACCTTACTGAGTCTCAGCTCTGCTGGGCCTGGCAGGAGACCGTGAGACACCAGGGGCTGGTTGCAGGGGACTTCTCTGAGGTCAAAGCAGGCATGAGGTTGGAAAGGAAGGAGCCCAAGGAGGCAGAATAGCGGGGAAGGATGTAAAAATACTTTAAAGTCTGGAGAAAGGATATATGCCGCTTGGCTCGTGGCCCATGCTGTTGAAGTAGCTCTTCTCCGTGCCTGGTTCGTAAAGGAAGATTATGAGCTGGCAAACATCAGACCACAGCGCACAAGCAAGATTGCAAGCGGAGCGGAGCTAGCCAGTGCCATGCTCTAAATCATGGCGCAGCACCGGCCTCTCTCATGGAGGCTCCTTCCTCGTTATCCCACCACTGTGCGAGGCACCATAAAACTCTCGTTACTCGCACGCTGCTGGGGTAAGCAATTTCCTAACGCTTTTATGACCCCCATGCTTTCATTTTGTGGGAGTAATCCTCTCTCTTTGTTTTCATTGGTATGTGGGGATAACAGCTGCATCTAATAATCCACTCCTGGGTCTCAGCATTTTGGGGTGACATTGCAGAACCAAAGGCACAAAACCGGCAAGAAAATCTGTGACTGGGGCCGATGGATGCAACAACAGCTGGGCAAACCTAGAAAATACCCTGGGGATAAATGGCTCAGCTCATGGAAGGGGATGGGAGAAACTGGTAGAGGTGAGGCTGTACCAAGGCAAAACAGCTCTGCCTCCAAGGCAAAGCAAAATGAGGTTAGCAAGGCTTTGCTGAGGAGGACCGCTGACCCCCGCAACATCTGCTCTTTCCCTGGCTGGACCATCTCTACCCAGCTCCGCTGCTTGCCAATTGGCTTGCCTAGCTTACTGCCCCCAGAAGGACTTTTCCCAAACTTGCCAACCTTGGGATCTCAGCAGCGAAGCATCAAGGCCACTGCCTGCAGCCTTCCCAAGAGGACGCCAATTCCCTGCTGCCCAGCGTTGAAAGCTTCCCCAGCCCTCCTGCCCATCATGGTGCCACTGCAGCCCTCCAGCAGCAGCTCTAATCCCTCCTGATGAGTCCCTGGGCCAAGGAGATGGAGACAGAGCTGCCTTTGGAGAAGGAGAGCCTCTGGTCTGCCAAAAGGCAGTGAGGTCCTGTTGGGACAGCGTGTCAAGCTGTCACCTGCTGCTGGGAGACTGGAGCATCCTCCGCTGTGCCCTGATTAGCCTCCTCTGCCCTACAGCAGGGGTGCAGATTTCACCACACGGCACTAGCAGGAGGCGGGACCACTTCCACTGCTTCGCCACCCTGCTCAGAAGTTGGCATTTTCTTGAGGACATCTCACCTTTGTGCCAGGGCTCCCCAGCTCTGCTCCTGCAGATGGCTCAGGCAGCGACCAGCCCTCCACCAGCCCCGCTGCAGAGGAGACGGCCATGCGCTGCCAGTCTAAACCACCACTGCCAGCAGCAGCTTCTCAGCACCTTTTAAGCAAGTCCCATTTCCCCTCTGGGAGTTGGCTCTGCCACCCCTTCCCAAAATGCGGCTGGAGCAGCACAAGGCACCCTGTCCTGGGGGCTTCCTGAGCCCCTTACGCACAGCCCCCACCCCGCTGCTGCTGGCAGCATCCCCCACTGCTCGGCCAAGTCCTTCTTCCACCATCTCGTCTCCTCGCATGTCGCCCCACGTGCATTTGTGTAAGCAGGAGCTGCACCCCAGCCCCGTGCCCTTGTCCTCCTGCAGCGCCAAGGTGCGACACCCTCAGGGCGCCCAGCCCTCGGGGGGAGGCTGCAGGGAGAGTCCTCAGGCCCTCGGGTGGGCAAAGCTTCAGGCCCGCTCTGCTCCTCGCTGCACCCCAGCCTGCCGCTTGGTGGTGGGTACACCCTAAACGTGATTGATAACGGACACGGTGCCACGTACCACTGCAGAGCAGGCACCCGCGGGAGGCCCGGCCCACAGCGCTGCACAGGAGGCTGCCAGGCTGGAGCAGGGCAGGGGGAAGCAAAAGGCACTGGTTGGACAAAGGGCCCCCAGCAGCATCTCCGGCTGCACCCCCAGGACAGGCCGTCCGGGGGTAACGAGCCGCCGAGGCCAGGGAAGGGGCAGCGCTCAACAGGCCGCTGCTGCAGACAGGCAGAGAAACGGT
The DNA here is from genome assembly GCF_023638135.1 of Falco biarmicus. Classification (NCBI taxonomy): domain Eukaryota; kingdom Metazoa; phylum Chordata; class Aves; order Falconiformes; family Falconidae; genus Falco; species Falco biarmicus. The sequence goes on from NC_079299.1 coordinate 11,302,533, forward strand.
GCCCACCAGCCTCTGGGGCGTCAGAGCTGCGGGGCTGTGGCTGAAAAGCTGCACGCGAGCCGAGGGCCGCTGAGAGATGCTCTCCAGCCTGGCAGAGGCCATCGACACCCAGCCGGGGCCAAGTGGGCTGCGGGCAGGCTCACCAGCACGTGCTGCCGCCGGGGGAAAGGCCCCCTCATGCCGCATGGGGGGCTGGGCACCACAGATTGCAGCTCACAGCAAAGCCCATGCAGAAAGCACAGACCCAAAGAAATCAACAAATCTACTTTTTCATTCTATCGCTAAAATCCCTACCATAAATCTCACCAGGGAGGAAGTTTCTCTTTCTCCAGCTTCCTATGCAGTGTCCTTGAGAAAACAAATGACACCACACTCGGGGAAAAAAAAATAATCCTGTAGCAGTTTACTTCGCACTTCCCTGTACCTTGTTATGCTGAGTGCTTCATTTAGAGAAGGCTGACCTCCCCAGCCGCCTTCATCCCAGTGCCCTTCGCTGCGGGGACACACCAAGGAACAGGTTTAGCACTGGAGAGTGGAGCGGGGTGGATGTTGCGGTGCAGGTAACCCTGCCAACTCAGCATCCCAAAGGTGCGCGGAGAGTCAGCACGACAGTGACTGCTGTCTGAGAGGTGATTCTCTCAGGAGGTGTAGGAGCTGCACAACAAGCACAGAAGCTGTGGATACAGCCATTAAAAGCTAACAAAGTTACAGCCCTTGTTTTTCATGAGATGCGATTTCTTCCGTAGGTCTGGGCAGGGGCCCTGGCTCACCTCACAGCAATTCTACCCAGTGCCAGTCTTCAAACATTTTGTCTCCCCAGCTTTTCTTTGTAAGACAGAAAAAACGTTACAGAGCAGTTCATCAGGGTGCAATGAATTACCACTCTAAGATGCCCTAAGCACGTTACCTGCCTTACCCAACCACCCACAGGAGAACATGGAAATCTATAGGTTTGTTTCACTGTGTTTTACATAGACTCACTAATTCCTGTGAACAACATGGCACTGGTTTGTTTTGCTATCAGCCGTTAGGCGTAACAGAAGGAAGTTGGAACGGACTTTGCACTACTTAACAATTAGCAAAATAGAGGTGCGCACCACAGGGCTTCCTAAGAGCCACCAAAAAGCACGCATCTAGAACATTTCAAGTCATAAAAGCCAAGGACAAAAAGCATTGATTAGGTAGGAAGGATTGTCTTCAAGAACCAAATGTAAAGTTCAGAAACCCAAGGTCTGAATTAGGCTTAAAGGTTTTGTTTATTAAAGGAATACATTTGTCTTCAAGAACCAAATGTAAAGTTCAGAAACCCAAGGTCTGAATTAGGCTTAAAGGTTTTGTTTATTAAAGGAATACATGTAAACACCAATACAACATAATACATGTTAAAGGGCGGGGGGGGGGGGGAGGAAGGGGGGGAAAAAAGATAGAAGCAGGATTTCTTTGTGCAATTAGCTCCAGACTGTGCTTCCTTTAGCAAAATCATTATCTAAGTCAGTGGCAAGGTTATGAAAACCCGTAGCATCTCAAAGGCTCATTTTGGGCAAGCTGGCTTGCCAAGTGCTTTATTCCTTCTAGTCTCCATCTATTAGCATACTTGAAAAAGAAATACTTCTGTGTCATTAACTACACCAAATGCCTTGCAGTGAGAGTGACTGGTCATCTGGTTTCTGCTAGAACAGTGTTTTCCTGCTGCTGCTCGCAGAAACCAGCCTGTGCTCCTGTGCTATCTTATCCTGCCTTTACTTGCAACTGGCACATGGGCACAACCTAGAGAAATGAGCATTTTAAAGTAACATGGAAAATATTTTTCCTACAGTTATCACCAGGCAAATGCAGTGGGACAAGAGGATCAACATGAGCAATGACATTATCTGGTGGCCAGGCTAGGGAGCCCCAGGGATGGAGTCAGGTGGCCGAGGGAAGGGAGGCTTCCCTTGAGCAACGAGCCCTCTCCAAAGTCACAGCCAGGGCAGTGCTGGAAGGAAGCTCTGGATCAGCTCGGTCTCCGCATTAGAGATTTCCGACCCGCTCGGCGCAGGAAGTTGTTCCTGTGGCTCACCTGAGGGAGTTCCTGTTATGAAGCCACAGGGTGGTAGGTTGAAACACAGTTTCTGAGAGTGATGTAATCTTGGACAGCGCTCCGTAGGCAGTGATACTAGTGACCTGGTTACAACCTGCAGTGTTGTTACAGCCCCTCTGATGGCCTGGTGATCACAAGAAAGGGAAGAGGGGAGTGGAATAAATTAAAAAGGAAAAAAAGTTTCCAGATTTCCTTTGTTTAAGTGAAGCATTTTCCTTTTCCACTTTATTTGAATACACCGACCTGGTGTCTAACAGATGGAGACTGTACAGATGCACTTTTGGGAGTGCCCATAAAATACACTGCTAAAATACAAATGGAGGGATACTTTTTTTTTTTTTTTTAGTTGTAAATTCAATAATCATTTCTGTCACCTCACTTTCCCAAAGGAATTTGCCCTTTGTCCTCCGGATAAAGCTGGGGAGGAGAAGAAAAAGAAGAAGAAAAAAAAAAAAAAAAGTGAAAGCAAAGAGAACATTTAGGAAAAAACCCATAGATTCATAGTATGTACAAGCATCTCAGCGTACCGCGTTCGTACGTCAGGAACCCATACAAGCATGGCTGCTCAGCAGCAACAGCAGTGCACAGCAAAATACTCTGCATGTCTCATATTCTTCTCCCATTCTCCAGACCTTCCTAACAAACAAACAGGTCAGCGAATTGGCTCACACCCAAGTCTTACCCACTAGGGTTTGCTCAGAGATGTCACTTAGTCATTTGGCATGAGCGAATCCCAGGCTTCTTCCTGTTCAAGCAGCAGAGTGGGCGAAGGCTTTCTTTGATTTATTAAGACTATTAACAAACAAAAGGAGAGTTCAGAAGCTTCCTCAAGCAGAAGAACACAAGCAGAAAGGTTTTTTCCTGAAGTAGCAGCTAAAAATAGGACACTTAGAGGAAGTAAAGTTCATTAAGTGATAAAGTGGTGGCTGCAGTGATGAAAGAAGAGTTTTTCCTTTTTTAATCTATACATTTATTTAGTATTATGTTTTCTTGTTCCTTATTAGTGCTAAAGCAGTGTTTATCCAGCTGAGGAAAAGAAGATTTCCCTTTCTGTAGTGATTTTAACATGTAGCTCATCAAATACAATGGAGTCTAGAGTTTTAAATAGACATTGCCAGCCAACAAAGTACAACAACTGACAGCATTATTTGCCTTTTATATGCTCTTTCCACAGTGGGAAGTGATATGCCATTTTCAAGACACATTCCACAGTATTATGCAACAGCTTTCTTAATTTTTAATGGACATATTTTTAACGTGTCAACTTTTGCACAAAGCATTTTAGTGTTTTATTCAGCATATACCATTAATAAATTATTTGCTCCTTCCTCCCCCGGCTCCCCACCCCCCCACCCCACCCCCCCAAGCTGCACTTCGCACAGGGAAATGGTCTATTGACACTACAAAATATACTTCCAGCTGGCACAGACTATAGACAATTCCACCATCAGACAAAGCACCAGGAGCACATTCCTGTTTCTACTTACTGGACAAGCTGGCAGTGCTGAACATGCTGCCCAGGAGTTTCATCACAAACCACCCTTTGGTGAAAAGACTTACACACACCTAGCAACCAGTTGCCATAAAAATAAGCTAGCACCTTGTACAACCAGTGATTCCTGTTAAAAGTGTTCACTTTTGGCCTGATTGCTCCACCGTTCGTTAGTCATCACATCCAAATGGTTTGAGACATCCAAAGGAAGCAAGTCAGGGTGCTTCTGTGCCAGAGAAACTTGTCCACTTGACCTGAGTTTGTTCAGAGGGCACGCATCTCTCATCTCAGCAGATCTGCCCATTCTATAAGGGCAAAAAATGGATGAGATTTGATGTCTTCAACACCAGCAACGCCAGCACCAAGACGCTCCGCAGGATTAAACTGCAAAAGCTTGATATAAAAAGAAATATATATATATATGATTCAGTGAGTAAGAACAAAAACAACTGCTTAAAAGTTCCAGAAAGGTCTAAGGTAAGGGACATCCTACCGTTTTGCTCCTCTATGAATTACTTTCAAGAGTGCAAAAGCATACTTGAAATTCCTAAAATCCAGTAAATGGAAGAAGACTCTCCTTTCCTTGAGTCTCAGTGTTACAGTCTTCAGAGACTACTGATCACAGCATGCAATTCCCTGAAGCACTGCACACTGGGACTTCATTTCAAGTGTAACCTCATTTTAAAAAAAAAAAAAAAAAAAAAAAAAGAGACACACACACAGCAGCGAGAGCCTGCTTCAGTAGAACTCTGGACACTTCGTTTACTTCGTGTTAACCTTTGCTCACACCACTGCATTACAGCTACATTGGGGTCTGTAACCTTCCATTTCACAAATTGTGAGTTGGTCCTAAAATACCAGGATGTTACAGCCAGTTCTATATTTCCTAAAAAATAAAAATAAAGTTTTAAGGAGTCCTACAAATGGACTAAAACTGAAAAATCAAAACCCCAGTGAAAGAAAGAAAACAGCATAATGCCTTCATGGAAATTTCCTAAAATTCAGCACCTCGTTTACTTTTCAGTTGTACATCACATGCTGAATTAATGTGAAAAGGAAATCACAATATTTACATCTGTTTAAAGATACCAATACATATAAAAGGGAATGCAAAGGTAATACTCCAAAGAGACTAATAAAGACACATAAAAATATTCTGCGGTTTTAGAGAACTGTTTATACTCTATTCAATTGGAGCCAGTACAAAGGCATGATTTCTTGCTTGCTTTTTCTGCAACAGCTAATAGGGTAACTTCTCCCCGTTGTCACTTGGAACAATGTGTATTCACATCTTAATGCACTCAACATCTAAGTGAGTCCACATCCATAAACATAGGCATTTACACATTTTAAGATGGCTCTGCGATTTGCAGTCATAATGTCACATAGTAAAGGTAGCTTGGTGACAGTGAATAGTGCTGCTTTGATACCTTCCACAAGCCAGCAGAAACCAATGCAGCCAGGGTCTCTCTGCCTTGTGCTGAAATACAACCAGCAACAGCACAGGGAAAGTAAGAACGGACACTTATTTTCTGCAGATTTTACTTCCAGAACTTTACTCTCAGAAAGCAGATGCAACACAAACTGCAACAGATACCTGTTGAAAAGTCATGTTGCATATTTTGTTGGTAGTAAAGCCTGGAAGTGCCTGAAAAAAATACTGGATGCAAAATACCAAGCTAACATAAAAATAACAACTTCATCTTTCACCAGAAATAAACAGATCTCTGTTTTCTTAGAAGCTGGCTAAATGAAGTCACCTGCACTGGAAGCCACAGCAGGAGACAATGTCTGACAGAGTTTTCTGTATAGCTGAACACTGATCCCAGAGAGTTATTCTGTGATGCTTTGACCTGTTTACCCTTGGCAGTGGGGGGAAGGAAAGTCACAATGACAAATTGCTATCCATGCCAAGAGAGCTTTCTTCCTTTTCCTGACAAGGCTTCCTCAACAATGAATGGCAGCTTCCTTGGATAGTCACACAACAAAAATGTGATTTACTACTTCATATAGCCGAACCTCCACCAGATAAGCCACCACCCTACACTAGAAGGCCTAACCTAAGAGGCACGGGAGTGACTGTTCTCTGAACAGATATGGCCTTGTAATATATCTGCAAGTGGCAGAGATATATTTGCCACTTAAACTGCAAATGGCAAAAGAGCCACACTTTGGCATATTTGAAAATAAGACAATACATTAGTCTGCAGTGAAGAACAACCCACATTGGCAGGGAGAAGTGGACTGGGCCACTTCATTTGTCTTCACTTCTAATCTTAATGGAAGGAATTCCCTTCATCAAGTGTGTGGTTTTGCTTTCCCTTAGCCATTTGAGTCCTGCAGTACCTGCGAGTGAGGGTAACAATTTGCTACCGTCTTAACAACATAAATCCAGATTATACAAAAACGGGCTTTTTCTTTAGTCACTTTCCTTTCTACCTTTGCCAGAAATACACAGACATGTGCTTCCACTTTCAGTGATTTGATGTCACCTAGTCAAAATAGGAGGTCCAAGCATCTAGTTCCATTTCCATTAATTGTTTCACAGTAATGGCACAGAAATCAATCTGTCACTAGGTCTTTTGACTCACTGAATTTTCAAAATCTCTTTCCTTCATTTTCTTCAAGAACTGTTTTTTCTACTCTGTTCAAATCTACATCTAAGTGATGTCATTATTTATGCATTCACTAGTAATATGCTGCTCAAAGATGAACACCACAGTTCACATATATCACTTGTTTACTCAAGTGGCATAGGTCGGATCCAGGTTCCACGTTCTCAGTTGTGTCAAAATTAACTAGAAGGAAGACAGCATTACCTGAAATTCAAGACCCTGTACTACAAGTTTATTCTCTCAGTAGTCATGACTACCTAAAGCTAAGAGTAAACTAAAACCAGCAGTCAATACTATTCCCACTGATTTGAAAATGGTGTCTCAGGCTGGAAGGTTGTCTATATTTTAAGGTTTCCTACTCTGCCTTTTGTCCAACTGTATCTTCTTATTACCAAAGTCCTTGTATTCACAGTTTAAAGTACTTTTCTTAACAAATGGCATCCAGAAGGTTTCCTGGAGGACAGCTACAGATTTTCAACCACAGTAAGGTCATAACTTCTAATCAGTGTGTTACAGGTTTCTTTCTGGCTGAATTGGCATCAACATTTTTTAGTTTAATTCAATTAATTACAAATGTTTCCATGAACATTTAGGGCAGAATTCCTAAAATGTTCATCCCTCACCAGCATGTGTTTCCAAAGTACTCAGCATTGACCAAACCTGCTCTTTGAAGAAATGGCAAACACTCCAGTTTTCTACAGAGACACCTGGCAGCAGAAGTCAAAGTTTCCAGATGCAACAAGACAGCTGGGCAAAATTCATCAGTGCTGACAAAAGACCCACCCGCTTTCCTATCAGCAGCTTTCTGGTTTTACATTTACTTTACCAGAACTTAGGTCGTAAATATCGGTTCAGTCTATACGTGCACATATAGAAAACAAATTTTCCCCTCAATTACCTGCTGAATCAGTGATCTGGCCTCCTTTGATACATGGTCTGGTATACTCAAAGAAGTGTGAGTGTTTATTCCTGATGGATGGCACTCAAGCAGAGTCTGGAGAATAAAAAAAAAAAAAAAGAAAGAAAGAAAGAAAAATCAAAGCAGGCAGATACATTTACGAATTGAAAAAGTGTAGTGTTGGATTATCTCCTAGCACACATGCAAATTAACACACATAGAGCTAAAATTCCAGTGATTCCTAGTATGAAGTACAGATTCTGGGAGGAATGTCTACTGGCACTGATGTCCCTCTGGATATATGGTTTTAAAGTATTTATGTCTTTGTGCTTGTGCTCTACTGCTCAAATTTGAAGAATCTGGGAATTTGGTAGACTTTGCTTTCTTCATGCAAAACTGTCAACTAATCACCAATTTGATCTCAAAATACCAAATTAATGTGCAACAGCAACGTACAGCTTCTACACTGTCCCAGGAAATAATACTGAAACTATTAAGGCAAAAATTTGGCAAATGTACAGATGCAATGTTAGAGAACTTTGATTTCACTGTGGTTAAGACGGTAGCATGGGGTTTGGTTATTTTTACAGTCCTGAGCTTGATGCAGCTTCATAAAGTTGTTCTGCCGAAGCATATTTTGTTTCTCTGGTGTCATGCAGACCAAGCAAATTGAAGATGCTCAGGTCAGCAAAGCACATCTGAGAAAGACAAGTAAGGAAATCACAACTGGACACATCACTTGGGAGAAATTACTGGCCAAGAGGTCAGTTTTATCAAGTAACTTGCCCCCAGCCCTACCTTCCCAGTGAGGAGTTCAAAAAGAATGGCACCCAAGCTCCACCAGTCACAGGCTTCTGTCTCTTCTAGGATAGCGCCAACCTCTAAACATGAGACATTTCAATTAATATTAAAAAGGTCAGTTACACCTTCAGAATTAACATATATTTACAAGGTGACTGTTTAATGCTGACAGAACATATACTAAATACCACAGAGCTTTCATTATGCCTGCAATTTAGTTAGCCCTTTAGCCACCTACAGACTGCATTGTTCAAACACAGCAACCCTATAAATTTCATGCATAATCCGCCTTTTCTGTGCATACCTAGGCATTTTCAAGACTTAGGCTTTACATTTAGGATTATTCTCTACTGGACTAAAACTGGACAGTGACAGACATTAAATTAAAACATATTTAGAGAATTTACCCTGGTCAGAAGAGCTGGACTGACCAGAGTGGCCTGAAGCATCCCTAAAAGCAGCACAAGGGAGGTTATAATAGCCTACTGCATGCCTTAATTTTGTCTTAAGAGGGCAGGATTCATCTCATGGCTAACCCACACCCTTTGCTGGAATCACCATGGGAGGCTTTTCGCAATAGCCTCTCTTGTCTGTTGAGAACCAGAGAGAGAGATGCTAAATCTACTTCACATCGCCTAACCACAGCCAGCAGCTGCGTATTGCTACAGCTCAGCCCCAATTGTCCCTAGGTATGAAAAGTTGTTTTCCCTAGCGTCCAGCCAGCACCCTACACTCCCTTACTGCTGTCTGTGAACAAGAGCCAGCGGGCAGGTGAGATGGGAGTTACACAGTCCCTTGCCGTACACATCACTTATTCAATAGCATGATGCATGTAAAAAGCTTGGCCTTCACTGACTCAGGCATGAAACTACAAAAATTACTAAATACAAACACATCACACTGTCTGCTCTAAAACAGGCAGAAAAACAGATTGCAATGAAGATGAAATCTTCATTTTGACTGTCAAAAAAATGCAGAAGCTGCACTAAAATAGCTTTGGTGGCAAAAGCCACACCAGCTTCCCAGCCGAGGACAACAATTAGCATATAGTCATACAGTCGTTGCGGTGAAAAGCATTGTGGCATGTTCAAAAAATCTTGCTCATCATTTTATGGAGCTTAGCATGAGCGTGGCCAAGGAGAACTACAGATGAGTCACACGCCAGGGTCAGGGAAAGGAAGGCGGTAGCCTCAGACCTCCCCAGATGCAGAGCTGCACACACACGCTGAGCACGGGGATGTGCAGAGGGCTGCCCCCTTGGGCAGCTGCCACACAAACTGGAAGATGCTCAGCACCTTTTAGCACTAGGCTGAGGTTGCTGTTGCAAGAGCAACGAGGAAGGATGGCTCAGATATTGTTTCTTTAGGTAGGACATCCCTCACATTGAAAAGTTTATTAGTGTTAATGGTGCCTGAATGCCTAATACATCACTATAAGGGTACCACACGTTAGAATTTATTCCATTCTTTACAGATTAATACTTCTACCAGCACTGAGAAAGTTTTATAAAGATATAATGGCAGCCACAAGAGAAACTCTATCAGATTAATTACATGCATTTTTAAAATGTTTAAGATCCCAGGCAAGCATCCAGATGAAGCTGAGATTATGGTAAATTTGGGTAAATGAATGAGAATTTGGGTTAAAAAAAAAATCAAGATCAATTCTTGTAATTTAATTTTACATTCCTTCAGAAAGGCAGACCTTGTAGGTAACTGTCCTTTAAAAGAGAAAAAGAAAAAAAACCAAACTCAGGCCTTTCCACATGAACCAGCTGGCAAAAGGTTTTTATAGCATCTCATACTAAAGCCTACTGAATGGAAATGTCCTTCCAGGTCTGATTGTGATTTCCTAGTGCTGTATATTCCAAAAATGTACATTCAAAACCAAGATAACATTAATGGAAAGTAAAATCTAAAACCAAATATTTGAGGCTTCTTTAGAGCAGAGTTTTATTTCCCATGTGGCTTTAATCCTGTAGGTATTCCAGACTAAGAGAGCTTTCCTCCAAACAAGTGAAGATTTTTATGTTTAAATTCCACACTTATTCCAGAATAAGGACAGTAAAGCCAAGAGTTAATTGAATACTACATTCTCAGTTCCTACGCTACCATTAACTGCCCCACCCTGACACATCTTAAATTTTAGATTAATACCACAAAAGGAGATAATCCATTCTTCCACAAAGACATTCAGTGGAGACGGGCCTCTTGAGTTACAGCCCAACATAAAAAAATATTCTAAAGGTGAAAAAACCATCATTCTGAGCACAAGGAAAAGAAACATTTAAAAAAAAAAAAAAATCTGAGTTTTGGTATTATTTCCTTTTATATTGGAAATCAAAGATGCTGATCCAGTTCTCTAAAGCATCAAAGTTACTACACAGCCGCCTTTTACAGAATCACACACACTGTTCATTACAGGAAGTCGATACAACCTCAGTTACTCCACTGATGAAGAAAATGGACAGAATAAGAGTTAAAAAATAAACTAGAGTCCACTTCTTCAAAATCCAAGCTCACAATTTCAACTGTAAGAACACTTTCAATATATGCCAAGTCAAAACAAATGTCATTGCAGATGTTTTAAGAGAGCAGCACTGAACTCTTCCATCCACTTGTGACCGTGACCAAATTAACACAAGCGGGATAAATTAAGAACAGTCAAGTAACACAGATTTCTCCCTGGGCTGAAGGGCTCTGGCTGGGTTCCTATGCACACAGCAGAAACTGCATGGCAGGTCATCTGAACGAACACAGAACAGAAAATGGAAAACTCAGCTGAGGGGAACATCTGAATATCCTTTTTTTTTTTACAAAAACTAAATTTTGCCCAACTTTTCTCCTGTTACTCAATGTCTGCTTTCCTGCTGCCATCCGTAGGTCCCAAAGCTTCCTTACTTCAGATTAAAATAAATGTTTCCCTTAAAAAAAAAAAAAAAAGAGAGAGAGAAAAAAATCACTGTGAATACTACACATAAACATGTGTTGTTTACATTCCCTTACTTCAAACAGGTCACATTACTTCTGGTGCAATATGCTGATCATAATAAGTTGTCATGGTTTAACCCCAGCTGGCAACTGAGCACCACACAGCTGCTCGCTCACTCCCCTCATAGCAGGATGGGGGAGAGAATTGGAAGGGTAGAAGTGAGAAAACTTGTGGGTTGAGATAAAGAGAGTTTAATAGGTAAGGCAAAAGCCATGCACGCAAGCAAAGCAAAACATGGAATTCATTCACCGCTTCCCATGGGCAGGCGGGTGTTCGGCCATCCCCAGGGAAGCCGGGCTCCATCACGTGTAACAGTTACTCGGGAAGACAAACACCATCACTTCAAACGTCCCTCCTTCCTTCTCCTTCCCCCAGCTTTACATGCTGAGCATGACGCCATATGGCATGGGACATCCCCTTGGTCACTGGGGGCAGCTGTCCCAGCGGTGCCCCCCCCCAGCTCCTTGTGCACCCCCAGCCCCCTCGCTGCGGGGGCGGTGTGAGAGGCAGAAAAGCCCTTGGCTCTGGGTAGGCGCTGCTCAGCAGTAACGGGAACATCCCTGGGTTACCAGCGCTGTCTTCAGCACAGATCCGAAACAGCCCCATACCAGCTACTGGGAAGAAAATCAACTCTATCCCAGCCCAAAACAGCACAAAGGTTCAGGATATCACATCAATATTACTGCATTTTATCTTGACTACACATTATGGGAGAATTTAGAAACTATAGATTAAGAAGTGCTTTCAAGTGATACAGAGTAGCTAGCTAATGTAATATACCATACAGGGCATATGGTGTTTTCTTTAAGCTTTAATATTGCAATCAATCTGAACTACAATATCTGCCTTCACTAAGAAAACATTTTCATCTCCATCCATCAGCAAAGTAATACAGACAATAAATGGTAGCGACCCATAAGCTTAAGTGAACAACATGGGGATACTTGTGCCAATTCTTTACTTCATGAACCTTGAAATGAAAGGCCTCAGCCACATTTGTACAAACATAAATGTGCGCACACGCGTGCACAGTGTTGGTGTTTCTAGGACTAGCAGTACGAAATTTGCAGAAAAAATATTTCTATCATTCTCAGATACAAAATCCTTTTAAATCTGAGAAAAAAGTAGGATGAAAAAAAGCATCAGTAGTTCTTCCAACTTTACTGCAACAAGGGAGAGAGCTTTGTTTTTTCTCCCTTCCGGATGCGTGCCCATACAACACCTAGCACCAAGTAGTACATGTCAACAGCAGTGCTAAATTCCTGCACGGAAGCTATTTCAAGAGCAGCCGTTGGGGTAACCGAAGGGAAGGAGAGATCAGTAGAATGCTACCAGGTTCAGATAGAGACAGAAGCTACAGATAGACACCTTCACTACCCAGCACTGTCCTTTCCTTCCAGAGCAGTTGGTCTCAATTGAAAGGCCATTTCTTTATGGATTCCATACTTATCTCAATATTTGCATTATACACAGCAATACCTTACACTTCCTGATATGGGATACGTAGCTAAGAACATGCTGTATTTTAAACAAAAGTGCTATTTCTAAAGTAAAAAAGCAGAACCTCACCTCTCTTGAACACACATCCTCAGTAAAGTTATTAACTGTAACACCAACGCTGATTTTCTCATTCTTTCTACAGCACCTTAACCTGAAATATACCCCTCACGCTGAAGGATTTCAAAGGCTTTTACTACCACATCTCAAACATTTTCTCCCAAATAGTTCCCTCCAGGCCTGACAATAAGGCCTTCTGACCAGCACACACAAACACTAGTCAACACAGAAGAAACCAGGTTTAAAGGTGGACTTAGACATTCACTACGCAGCTCAGGCCAGATGGCTTGCAAACCACCAAAACTTAAAACTCCATCAAAAACTTTGTAGGATAAACTGTAACATCCAAAAAAGTGCATCTGAAGTCAGCTCACAAGAAAATAGACTCTAGGTGGAAGTGCTGCTTCTCCAAACACCTAAGAGTCACAAAGGACTTTGCATTCAGGGGGTTTTCCTGGAATTAAGGGAACCATTTCACTCCTGGTGACTGGTAAGAATTTCAAAAGCTGAGGAAGCCCTTTCCCTGCCACTGTGTTTCAAGCAGGAACAGCATACCTTCAGGTATCATTTCTGCATAGATAAGAAAACAAGGAGACCCTCCTGAACTACCATCAGGTGTCTGAAACCGTTCAGGAGGAAATGGACTTGTCCAACATCCTGAAAACATCAGCCACAATGTTTTCCCCTTCTGTGGCCATTTAGATAAACAGTATTGCATGAAAAACCATTAGAGTCGCTTCAGAAATTCTATTTACCTTACACTCATTTGACTCTAAAAGCTTACTCTTTTATCATATTTTAATATCTATATATGTAAAGAAGCATTTGCAGAGACTCAAGTAAAATGAGTCTCAAGCTAATTTACTCTAGGCGGACTCACTCAGCCAAGATATCGTAAGATACAGTCACTAAATAACACATCACACAAGCAATCTGGCCATAATGCTTTGCCTAAAATGCTTTAGCAATTTATAAAACACAGTATTGAACCATCTATAGGTACGTATAAAAAGTTTATCATGGTCTTTAAACAATAAAGTAGTGAGGCAAGTCCAATGAACATCTGCTAAGATCAAATGGAGTATGAAAATGGGAAGTTTCATCTTCAAGGTATTCAAAAAACACGTGAGCATCTATGTTCCTCTTCGGAAGAAATTTCCTCATGTCGCTAAAAGAAAAAAAAAAAAAGGAGAAAACTGTGTCCTTTCTTCCTTTTAGAAGCCCAAGATGGAATTAAAACTTCCTCTAAAATAATCAGGTGAAGAGAGACTAAGAAACGTTTCACTGCTCTGTTATCAAAACAAAGCAAAACAAAGCATAATTAACCTTTCAGCTACCTATGTTTATTTTCAAAAGGCATCTTCTATACTATCTTCAAGTTTTAACCCCACCTGTAATAACAAAATAATATATATAATATATATATAACAGCAATAATAATAATAAATAAAATTTTAAAAGAAAAATAAATAAAACCAAAACCAACCACACCACACAGGTCAATTACAGTTTCTTCCAGAGTTATTAACTGGCTTTTATGTCAGCCCGACTGAAATACCAGGGTTTGTTACAGATCACCAGCTTCAGTACATCTTACTGCTTGTTCTAGTTATGGAGCCTCTGAAAAACCACAAGAACACGTACTTCACCTCAAACATGCAGTGTACTTACAACAAGCCTGAGTGCCAAACCAGATCAGATTGTTTTCAGAAAACACCTGATTCTCTCACCAAACCTACGCTTTCAATTACCTACTCCAGGTTCATGGCATCTCGCTATTTGGGGAGCAGTCAGCTGTTACTATTTTCTGCGGGACACTCAGGTGTCTTTGGAGAGCTGTACTACTCCTAATGGTTGTTGCAGAGTTGTTACTCCCAGCCTCACAGTAATCTGTACTTTTTCTGCAGCTCCAGACCTTTCCTCGTCATTCATGCCAGCAATATATTTTTCACATTAATGTTTAGTCCTGTTTCCTATTGCCAGGGCTTTTCAAATCAAGCTAGCCCATCCTTCTGTCTTTGCTGCTCAAAGCTCATTCACCTGCCTTGTTTTTTCCTTTCATTTTTAAGATTATCCTGAGACATTAATGTCACACAAAAAGCTCGGACAGAGTCAGAGATACAAATCTGGGAAGACCAGTCTTACACTGTAACCACGAGACCAGCCCACCCCTTGACACCTCTCAGGGTCAATGGCACTTTAATCTACCACAGTTATTTTGCTTCTTAAACAATCTACTCAAATTCCTATAATACAGAATAGCAGATTTAATGAGCCTGCAAACTCCTACTGAAAAACACATACACAAAAAAATAGGCAGGTTTTCCAGCACCAAACATCTCTTTGGTAAATAGAGGCAAACCATTTTTCCCTTATTCAGTAACTAAAAATTATAGCATACAGGCTAATAATAGCAACCTAGCAATTTTTATTTTCATGCCATATGTTTTAGGTTATCAGCTGCACTTTGCATCTGTATTTTCAATTGTCTAAGAGCAGAAGTGACATCTTCATTTGGGAGTACAAAAATCAGGTCTTTTTCGGAACAAAATCCTTTACCCACAAAGCCTTCTTTTCACTTAGATTTTGAGCTGTGTTCAATTAGTAGCAAGTTAGATAAAACCAAATATACCATATATTTATGTGCAGGCTTCTGTGAAGGCTAGTTTGTGTAAATAAGGCTTGATTATATCACACAGCTTATGAAAGCATCAGAATAATACGATGCATTACTGATGGCCAGTTTCCTACTTACATTTTCTATGAAGCTAAGCTCCCTTTGGCTTTATGATCTCAACAAGCAAATCTCCAGTTTTAAGTAAACACAGTCTGGTGAAAAGTCATTGTTTGGACAAGAAAGAAAAAATATTCCAAAGGCAGCCCAGTTCTAAAATCTCATCCTCCAAAAACACTACAGGGATGCGACAGAACACATCCCTGCTGCTGGAACCAGAACTCAGAGTGTAAATAACACATCTCATTCATACATCATATTTACGTAATATGTTAGACCAGCAAGCTGCTTCTACAACACAACACTTCACCCGTTAAGATGGAAAAAGTACTTAAAAGATTTCTTTTTATGAGTAAATCCTCAATCTGTTTTAGTTGAAGACACTAGGCTGTGGCTGTAGACAATTTTGTCTTTCTCACAGGTATTAAGCATACTGTGAAGGATTTTTTTTTTAAAGAAGTTACTAATTTCATTTTAAAAATCATGACTATCAGGAATGGAATATAATTATTACTCCATTTAAAAGGTAACATCTCTTTATATTTAAGATCACAAAGTTGGCAAAACCAATACTTAAGTAACAGAAGGTGATCATTTGCATTTCAAAATTCATCTATCTTGCTTTTCCCTCAATTAGACCAAAACATGTTGATTCACAGGTTTGTGTGTGTGTTTGTTTCTTTTTTAAACTTATTTATAGAGCAGAATAATGGCCCCCCTGCTAGGCTGGCATTTGCTCAAGTTTCTGTCTGTGTAAATTGAATCTGTTACTGGAATTTTCCCCCCTTCAGAATACCAAGGCACATTAACCAAGAGATAAAGAGATACATTGCTGATACTATCAGCCAACAGGCAGGTGGATAACTAGGGATTTTTTGTTAGTTTTTGTGGGGTTTTTTGGACAAATATGTGATAAGAGTTCTCAGGGGGCATGGAGGGCAAAGGGCTATTTAAACAGAAGTGAATCATTCTCATCTGATCTGCTAATAACTTTGTATTCAGACATCAGCTGCTTAGCATACTTCAAAACATTCAGAAAACAAGATTACTATAAAGAGGAAAGTTAAAGAAAAAAAACCCACATAAACCTCACATTAGTCACCTTAACCGTATTAACACAGCAGAAATTCTCAGTTACAAGTGCTTAATTTCTTCTTTAAAAGCAAATAGGTTATTCTTGGCCAAAACCCCCACAGTTTTACTTGAAGTGGTGTTGAGTTTATAGGGGATGATTTATAATCCATCATTTCCCTTGTGGGTTACAGAAACAACATTTGACTTATCATAGGTGAACAGCAAAGATTTAGTTTGGCTGTTAATCAAAGTATAGCACAGGCGCTACTTTTAAGCATCTGCAGATAGCTTTGTTGTTGCAGGACTTGGTTCAGCATGAACTTTTTTTTGTTTTTTTATTGAGTAGAACTATGCAGCAGTAGAGTTATCCAGCTTTACCAACAGATTCAACAGCACTATAACACACCATGACTCTGAGCGTGCGAGTACAATTCTTGATATGCAAATCACTGCAAATAAACCGCATCTTTCGTCTCCAGTTCTCATGTGAAGTTAGGCAAATCAGAGCCAGAAAGTGCAACCGCAAAATCCATTAATGGTGCAATGCCACCTGCCGGCAGGAGTGGAGAAGTGCCGCTCCCTGCAACCCATTTAGCCCTGCGTTCAATTCATGCATAATATAGAACGACAATTTCTATTCCATACAAAATTAATTGTATTGATCGCAGGGCATGGTATACACATTTTTAAACTCTCTCTTCCCTCATCTTTTTGAATCTTCTCCATTTATAATGTTTGCATTTGTTTGATTATTTTATATATACACTGCATAAACTCTGTACGTATGCTGTCACGTTGCCTCTTCTCTTTTTGTAGGATAGCAAGAGCTGAGCAAGTCCTTGCTATTCACCATGGCAAGGATCTGATCGCTGTTTCGGTACCAATACTACCTTGCTTTGCTTTAATACAAGGTTACAACCTGGGGTACCGAAAGCCTCAAATACAAGCCCTAGATCCCGCAAGCAAGCTCCACGTAGTTGGACCCCTATTCTCCCCTGGGTCTGAAAAGCTTCAAAATTAATACTTTATTATCTCTAGCCCCTCCAGGAATTAGATTCTGATATATAAACTGTTGAATTTAGACTTCATGTTTTCCTGCAACCAATAAAGCAATTTAAAATTTAAATATGTCCTCAGGCACTTCACTGCTAAGCATTTTCTAACTTGTGCTGTAAAAAAGTAACACCTGAAACCTCATTCAATTAAGTAGATAAAATTGTTCCAAATACCTTTTTACACCTTTCACATAACGCTGCAATACAACTTCCTACCTATTTTAAATTGAAGATATCCTGCAATCTATTTAAATTTCACATTCATCCTCTCCTTTTCCTGCCTCCCAAATTCGCTCCTCAAAAATCAATGCAGAAAAAGAACTGCATCCCAACACTCATCATCTGTCCTCAGTCTCCAACACCAGATCCTAAAAAGCAGTGGTTTGATAGACATCCTCTTTCTTGCATACTTTTAATGAGTGCATTTAAATAACAAAAAGTTGAAATAGCATAACATAAGACATTATCACACCCAAATCCTATTCTATCCCAAACTCTGATGAAAACACACACCAAGCTAAATCACGGAGACAGAATTTTACAAGGCAAGTTTCACTGTGTCCTTCAGTTAAGTGAGAAAGGGAGAGGGAAGGCTGAGTACCGAAAGGTAGGGCAACACAGCACACAATACTGGAAATATCAGGAAAATTCAAAACAAGAGACTCACTTTGAGTCACTTTATTTGGTCACTGTGTTGCATTATGATAAGAAATCATATGCATTATGATAAGAAATCATAAGACCTGATGAAATTTTGTGAAGATCACTTCTTGACCTCTACAAAACTGCAGCCCTTATTTCAGCAGGAAAAAGCAAGCTGTGAGCAACATTTACAATCCGTTTTAAAAAGCAACGTAAAAATAATTAAAAAAAAAGAAGAAAGAACTTGCCAATTTCTCTTAGTGTACTGAACCGAAGCACAAGTATAATTTCAAAATCCTTATCCCATGAAGGAGCTTGAGGAGCAATTCTATCATGATACAGGGGAGACATGGGTTCCAGGGACATGGTGCACTCCTTAGAATGAAAAATGATCATCCAAATGACATGGGGGAGTTTTCCCCTGTAACATGGGAGTCTAAAGAAAGCCCACTAATATGATTATTTTTTTAATCCTGATCAAAAGTTCTAGAGCAAGATCTACCAGCAGCAGTAGCCTGAAGAAAGCTGCTTTGGACTCAGATAAACACCATTACTGAACGTACAGGTATTAAATCATTGCTTAGAATAGAATGGCACTTGAGTCCAAAATATATTTTGTATTGCTAAGTTATACCAATTATTACTCTCCTATGCAAAAATTAGCATGAAATAGCTATACTAAAATAAGAGCACACTTTGCAGAGATAACACCGAGATCAAGAAATATGAAAGGTAAGAATCATAGAGCAGTATCAATTCAGCCATCTTACATACATCTAATATACACATTTGCGAATTTTCATCTTGTAGCTTGCCAGTTACAGACACACAACACAAACTGCAGCCTGGGGTAAGGCAGAGAGGGTGGAGAGGAAAGGACAACTTCACCAAGAAAAGCCCGGATGGATAGCCCGGATGGATACCACGCCTGTGCTATGAGATGGAAGTAATGATGGTGCAGAAAACTTCACTCTTACATTTGGGGAACTTCTAAATATTATTTCAACTGCTTCCTAAACACTTAATCACTACTAGAGTTGGCTGGCTGGGGCTTAGGGGGCAAAAAAAACAAAAAACAAAAAAAAAACCAAACAAACAACAAAAAAAAAAAAACAAAAAAAAACCACTTCTCTTTGGATCCTCATTGAAATATAGAAAAATTAAGCTTTGACTTTCACAGCTCATTAACAATGACAGGGTGGGAAAAGGCTGCACTTTTCTTTGCTAGCACCATCTTTGCTGCTACTCAACTAGGAAGCGCTTTGAGGCTGGGTTAGGGAGGCAGGAAAACACCTCTTTCTAGCGGGACGTCACACACATTGGCAACCAGAATGCATTTCTATTTAAGAACCACAAGAATTGCTGGGATTACCCAATTTTCTTGTTCCTGAATAAACACAGGGTGAGGGTAGAATGAAGGTGTTGAGTTTGTTTGATAGGTAAAAAGAATTTTCTGTAATACCTGCCCTTTTGACTTGCACCTGGATAGAAAACATTTTATTTACTATTTATCTCAAAAGGCTGAATTTTTTGTTGTGATCCTACCACCTTTATTCAGAAAGTTCCTTACTGTATTACAGTTGCGGGACTAAGTCACAGAATAAACACCTGATGCCAAACTAAGTACAGAACTCCCATTGCTGGTACCTTTTATTTTAATTTTTTCTAAGCACATTTGCAAACTGTGAGCTTGAGGACTACCTGCACGCCAAGTTGCAATGCCTAGCCAGACCGCAGGCTCAGCAGAAAGAGTATGTTGGCATTTCAAACTCAGAATAAAAAAGAGAAACTGAAAATCTGAATAGTCTTCCAGTAGTCATTTCAACTCTAAAAGTAGGGGGGTTTAAGCTAGCTATGAAATTTTTAAAACATGAAGTTATAAGTAAAAAGACTTGATTTTTGGCTGTCACCACCATTTGACCACTGTATTAACAGAAAAAAAAATTGGAAAAAGGGAAAGGACGGCAAAGTTTCAAGTTCCATCCTTGCTATAAAAACCCAAGAGATATTGATTTTATCACCCTCAGGACTGATGAAAGCAGTTCTAAGAAAACAGCGCTCTAAACTATTTCAAAGCCCACTGTAGCTCATCACAAATGTCAGAGGCATCTCTGAGCCTATTAGGGTTGTACTTTTCAAACTGCTTTTTTATATGTTCTTTGCACATACAAATTTTTGTATTTTTAAGGCTCTTGGTGTCATCTTTTCAGTCTGCCCTTTCCCTTATTTGCTCTTTTCAGTTATCAAGATGTACTCACACATAGCAAATAACTGCAAGAAAGCAAAACATTCCTTAAATTTGCTTAAACAAGGCATTCAATACAATTGCACTTTATGGAAATGATCTAACAAACACCACCACAGTTCAACAATAAAGCAGTTATGGGCCCTCTAGCTTTTTAAAGGAAAAAGCAAAGAAAATTCAGATATTGCATGATGTTGAGCTCTATGCTATAAAGGCTCCGTGAGAAAATGAAAGCTGCTAATCTACTTTCCAAGTGAAACATTGTAGGTGATTGCTCTAACCTGGGGCACAGTACATTCTCTCTATGGCATCGTTGTCACAGGAATCTTCAACCTCCCTCCACCTGCTAAAATACGTTAGCTGAATGTGTCCTAAAAACAAAACGACAGGAGAAATCAAAACATTTTTCCCTTCCATTTTCTGCAGAAGTGAACTGTAATTACTCCTTTTGTAGCTAAAAACAGTATCATTAAGAATAATGGCATCATTAAGTACTAGAAGCTATTACTGGGGGTGAATTTGCTGCACTGATAATGAAGCTCTAGACAGGAAATGAAGATACTAATTACAAGATAAAACGCCTACTCAGTTAATTGGAAGCAACAGCGAATAAAAAGAAATGCATTTGCAAAAGTTCCTGACCTCTATCATTCAATAAGATGTTGTTTGGGTTCAAATCACGGCACACAATTCCTTCTCTATGTAAAGCATCAAGGGCTACAACCATTTCAGCTGCCCATCTTTGAATGCAATCCTCTGGGATATAAAACCTGGAGGTTATCGCTAATCTTTCGTCGAGGTCCTGAAAAATTTGATGTATTTCCTTCTCCCCTGCTACTGCTATTTTGTCTTCCCTCTTTGGTGCTGCCTTTTTACTTTCAGCTGCTGGTAACAAAGCCGAGTCCGTTTCCTCTTTCCCAAAGTCTTCAGTTTGATCGGAAAACAGGAATACTGCTTCATTTCTTAACGTGTCTCCATCCAAGCTAACATCTTGAGCACCTGAGAGCGGGCTGGAAACAAATAAACTTTCTTCTTTGCTTGTCACGTTTAAGGAGCAGGCTCCAAGCCCTTGAAACAGAGCCCCATCGTCTGAACTACCTACCTCTTGGTCAGACGTAAAGAGGGTCCCAAGAGCTCCCTGAGTGACACCACTTTGTCCATTTGCTTCCTCGCAGGAAGGCTCACCCAGTTCTGATGCCACATGATTTGGCTCTTGATCAAACACTTTGCATGGCTCTGCAGAATTATTTAATTGTAAGACATCAGGTGTTTCTAACAACTTTACTTCCAACATATCCCTATCAGTTTTTGTAAACTTTGTTGGCCTTGACACTGCTGCCTCTTCCGTTTCATCAGACATACCGGGTAAGTTTATCAGGAGATCAGGCCTTCCTTCATCAATGCTATTTACATCATCAAAAGCAGCATCCTTAAAGGAGATAACTGGCACAGAGTCATTTGAACCCCTGCTTACGGTGTCATGAGCTCCCACACCCATTTTGCTCTCTAGGGCATCCAAGCTGCTGTCATGAACTGGGTCAGAAAACAATGGCTTCAAAGGCTCTGATTTCAGGTTATATAATTTTTCTCCAAAATCAAGGCCCAGGAGCTCACTAGTGCTATCTTTGCTGTCTATCCTGAAGAGTTCCATGGGGCTGTTCTTTGATTTAGTTAATGAGTCCAATATCCTAGTAGGGCTAGCTATTTCTGACTCAGCATCATCAATGAAAACCTTTCGTTCCTGAGATGCCATCTGAGACGTGAAGCTGTCACTGCCAATGACACTGCATTTCTGTAAGCAGCTTCTCCCTTTGGTATTTAGACCTTCGCTCTCCAGTTTAACCACCGATTCCTCATTTAGAGAGCCAGAATCAATTTTTTCTTGCCCATATTCATTGCATAATGTTAAATAACTAGTAGTGCACTCTTCTTCTGAGCTGGATCCTGAGTCCATCCACTTTGAACTCTCTTGGCCATCTTCCTGGTTGCTGCTGTCATCCTGGGAGCTCGGCGTTAGGCTGCTCTTCAGTGGGACCACCTTCAGTGTGCCCTCGCCATAGCTTTCTCTGGAATCAGTGCTGCTACCAATTTCTTTAGGACTAGGTGTTGGCTGCTCCAGGTAAATTTTAGTTGAACTGGATGTTCTGGGTTCAGGAATTTCAAAGCTCTCTTCAGGACTTCTGTTTAAGAACTTACTGACATAAGACCACAGTTTTCCTCCTGCGAGAAAAGAGGGGAGGGGAGAAATCTCTTAATTTCACTCAAAACAGAATTGGTTTCATTACAAAACAGGAAAACACGTTCATTCTCACAATTCACTATACACTATATACTTATGCCCACTGAGCAAGTTGGATCCACTGCCTCAGGAGGAAAACATTACAGGGAACACAGCTTGCTTTTCAAGCAGATTCCTATTATTACATAAATAGTTAAAAGAGCTGCATCTGAGATTAAGTTGTTTTGGGTTTTTTTCTGAACTTCAGTGAAGTCTCATTTCAAAGTCTGTCTCAAGTTGCATGGTGGTCACTACTGTCTATCTACTGCCTCGAAAGAAAAAAAAAAAAACAAAACACCTAGGGAAGACCAAATTATTCAGTGCCCATCAGCAGTTCTGCCTGTACCGAATACTTCTGTATCACAGCTCCAAGCTCATGAGCAGCATTAGGAGAGACGGACTAAAAACAAATTAGCCAGTTTGGTAAGGGGAAGGGAATTACCTCATATTAGCAGGATATTTTAAAGATTCATTTCTCTCTTTGAAGTGGGTTTTGTTAGTTAAATATGGATCTAATTCTCCCTTTAACTTCAGAACTCAAGAAAGTTTGTTACACTTTGTTGCATTACACAAGGATTTGTCAATACTCTTAAGTTACACTTGCAAACCAGTTCCTTCATACTAAAGGCTCCAAGTTACAGATCCAAAAGTAACAGTTAAATTTAAAAAAAATACAAAATAGGGCTCTTCATGTTTCCAAATATTGTACATATTAAAAAAGCTTATAGATTACAAAACATCGTTTGCACAAAACAAATCAAGAAGTTACTGCCTCTCTTGAACATCCGAAAGAATTTGGCTTAAAGCTAGAAAGCCACCTTTGATAATTTATGGAAAAATGCAAAGTCAAGACATTTCAATTTAAAAGATTGTACAGAAATTCTGGAAAATGCAGGACTTCTAACAAAATCTTTGTAGAAGAAAAAAAATAAGTACCCAGCCCACTGGGAATCTGCAGAGTTTTGACTGGGGTGGGGTTTTTTTTGTTTTCTCTCTTTTTTCTAACTTAGTTTGATAAAACGAAGTTTTATACTTTTCCAGAATACAGTCTTTAATAGTTATTTTTAAACACACTCCATATCAGGCAAAATTCCTTTTAAAAGTACAATAAAAGAAGAAAGTATTTTTCATTGCCTAGGAACAGGTTTTATACATTCCCAGGTATTTCAAAAATAACTTATCAAAGGCAGAAAAAGCTTGATACTTTAAAAATGAATTTGAATAATACAATGTGGAGTTTTCTTGCCCTCCATCCCCCTGGCTAAGACAAGACTTATTTTTGAAGTGGGAAAAAAAAAATCTCATTGGTTGTGGTGAAACTAAGTATATTAAAAATATTATGAGGGAATTCTAACAGCCCGAGTTCAATGGTAAAAAAGACAATTTAAATCTATTAATCCATGTGGTTTCTGCCATAAGCTACAAATGGACTTAGTGAGACAGAGTGACGCTTACCACTTTCTAGAAGGTGATGAGAAAGGATGCAGGTAAATGAGCAGGAGCAAAAGGAAGCAATGCACGTACAGAAGGGAACAAGAACTGCTATGCTGACCACTGTATTGCATAAGCACTATAAATACTTACCCACAGATGCATTCAAAACACCTACAAGCGTGCCATCCCACAGTAGCAAGACATGGGTCATCAGTCACCCCAGCAGAGCAGCAGCCCTCAGCCCAACAAAGCAGGCTGTCTCCCCCGGGCGCGATTGATGCTCAGCTTCCCTGAACACAAGCAACCTGCTGCCCTGCATCGGTGGGACCAAGGGCCCTGGCCCTGCCAGCAGTGCCTGACCAACGGGACCTTGCCTCCATGAGAAGCAGTGAGGCCACGCAGACTCGTTATGATGAGGCCACTTGCCTTAAATACAATGCATTACACAGCTGTGCAGCAGGGCAAAGGCAGAGGCAGGGCACTGCTGTGCCTTCTGAGCCCTACAGCTTGCACAGGATTTCAGAATTACTGGTTTTAAACTGATTTGGTAAAACTAAAATTTGTTCATCCCATAATCGCCAATAATTCTTTTTCTAATGTTACGTTTTCATATTTATTCATGCTTTTGCTATGGAACAGCAGGGAAAGAAAACAACAGAAAAGAGAATGAGAAAGCAAGTGAGAACATACATATTTGTAATATATGTGATAAAGATAGCAGCACAAAAGTTTAATTTTACCCCAAGATTCTAATGGAACAATATTTTTACAATTATTTTTCTTTAAAAATGGAATTAAATTACTTTAAATAAACGGTACTTCCAAAATAACCTTGCCCAATTTATTAACTAGGCATGGAATTATTCAGAGTTGTTTCATACCAAACGATAAAATCTCATTTGACGACCACACCCCTGCTGCATTTAATAAAACACAAAGGCTCCCAATCCCACCTACATTATTTTAAGTAGTACAAGTAAATGCTAAATATTTCCGTCTTCATATTACTGGTGTTCATTATTTGTGCTTCACAAACTTCTTATGAAAACACAAATCTCAGGTTTCAAAGGGTGTTCACAGAACATGACCCATGAAGACCCACATTACATTTTTGCAGCTTTGGCCAGTGGCTGGCACAACAGCACCTCATCTTCCAGGCATGACTTTAATGCAAATAATAGGATCATCAGTCCCTCCTCAGATGCAAGTAGTAAGAGAAGGTCTTTCTAATGAAGGCCTAGGTTGAGCTTTGACCCAGGGATGCAGAAAACTCAAAACCTTATTTCTGTGATCTTTTGTCACCTTTTCTTCCTGTGTCATTACTGGACATCAGGTGTGCTTTTACATGTGACACCTGTACAGCTCTCATTGACCTAAAGGTTTCGTACCCCTCCATTAAGGTAAGAAGGAGCTGTGCTGCCCGGCAGTATGAGAACTGCAACAACTATCCCCATACAACTTAGCTTTTCACCTATAGACAGGTCAAGCTGCTCTCAGGACAACTCCTGTCTTCTGCTCCCTCCGCCTCACCTCATGCAAGATTTCATGCAGCCTCCACTAGATTTTGGGCTCTGCTCAATGTCTTAGTGCAGCTTAAGAAAGAAGGAGACCCAAGAAGGATTAAGGAAGGAAAACAGATGTGTTGATCTCAATCCTTCAAAACCCCACAGAAAAATCACTGGAAGAGTCAAAAAGTTCAGGCTATTTCAATTTCAAATACTTTAGGCAAACCTAGACTTTGCAAGTCACAAAAAAAAAAAATCTTTTTATCCTTACAGTATTCAGGAATTAACCACTGTCCACCTGTGAAAACAGACAGAACTGCAACAATGACTCATTTTCTATTTGCAAATGTATTACCATACTTTTTTAATAAAGAAGTTGCTCATTAATAATCACTTGGATTTAGAAATCACAGTGTAAATGACTACTTACTGCAACTCCAATTTAGAGTTAAATGCAAGTAAATGCAAAAAAAAAAATATCTAAATATGTTTACATACAAATATTTCAAGACTGGCCTCCTGGTCAAGTGGAAATACATAAATAAATGCTATTCAATAATTGTGTTCTATAGTGAAAAACAACAATTTTATTCCTTTCTGAAAATGTCCAATCCAGGGTCAAACAAGAGTGATATTTGTATCTGGGTATATAATTATGCCTTTATGAATGACATACTAATAATCTTTCCCCCTCTCCCCATGTGTTGTGTAAGATCAAGAAAACCCATTAGCAAGCCATGCTAATATAGTATCAGGAATCTATAAAAACTAAAATTACAGAAATCAATCCAAACAAGTAAGCTTCAGTCATTGCCAAATAGTCTAACATACTAAATAACTATAAAAGCTACCATTTTAAGCTAAAGTTCATTAGTGCTTAATACAATTTCAGAAGTACAGTATTAACATAACTAATTATTAAGATTATTTTCTTCTACCATGAATTGACTCTACAACCAGTCTAGCTCGCTCTTTCTGGTTTTATTAGGACATGAAAATCACCAAGCTCTAGATTCTTCTACATTTATTCAATGTAAAATTACTTATTAGAATTGCCTTGCTTAACTGCGTTTCCAGCACTCTGGAGGTTATACCTCTGCTTCTAGAAGCACAATCTAAAAAGTTAGTGATCAAAATAATCAACAGGAAATTGCAGCACAAATTAACCAAGTGATGAAGTTGACTAGGAATCTTGTTAGTTCCACAATATTTTTACATTCTTTCAAACATTTCTGCGTGTTTTTGTTAATGGCACTTGACACAGGAACATCAAAGAAGATACACAGGCTATACAGTACATATCATAGGATGAAATGAAACCTAATAGATCAGCAAATTTAGTCTCCTAAACATGTTTTTGTTCTAGCCAACAAGCAAAATTCATGACCTGTTGGAGTCTTCTTCACCTGGTGCTCAGACACTTACCAGGTCAGCTTGATATCCTGGCAAGACTGGCTGACTAAGGAGACATATTCCAAAATAAATCAAACTTTTGCTAGCTTGGCCCCTGAGTTCCCTCTGAAGGATGATATGCTCCAATTCCTGCAAAACTGGAATGCAGCTAAGAATACAGTAACCACAGTATTTAGGAAATCCCAAACAAAGTCAAAGTGAACAATCCAGGCTTCCAAATCACTGTGATCAGATAGGGAAGAAAAACACTGTACTGAAAGACATCTGCTTGAATTATTCTCCAAAACCAGGCCCAGCTCTCTATATCACTGCACAAGAATTCATTTATGGCCAGGAGTACCAATCATGCACCTCATGCAAACTAATATTCTTCCTTGCTAGAAAAAGAAGCACCTTTCGGTTTTCCTGGAATCACCGTCCTCCAGGTTAATACACAATGCGTAAAATTATGCTTGTACAGTTTCTTGGCCAGAAGGAAACCAGGCATGTAGGCACTACCATGATACGTTCCACAGCATCCCAACAGCAGCCCCAGTGGGCTTGCAGCGTACACACGAACTGGAAGCTAATCTCCAACCTAATCTCTAATGTGACAGTAGTTACAAACACCAGAGCCTTATATACATGGCTGCTTCCACTGCCACTGGTGAATCTCTGCTACAAAGTTTGCTAGTTTAGGCAAAGCTCCCACTTCCCAATGCACTTTGAGCAAAAGCTATGATTTCAAAGCCGCCTCCTGAAAAAGTCACTTGCCAAGGACCATATCACCTTTCCTACATTTTCCGATTGCTGTCGAATATTTACAGCTAGTACTATCTCCTTTCCTAACAACAAATCCCTAGCTCCGCAAGCCGGAACGCTACCGTGTTGTTGTCTATCAATTCCTGTGAGCAGCAAGCCTCTTCAGCATGAAGTTTCTTGAGTGCTCTCCAGATTGATAGGAAATCCAGCTTGTTTATGCTTAAAAGAGATTTGACAGCTTCTAACAGCCACTTAAACTTTGATGTCCCATGGAAGCCCCCCAGCCTATTTTTGAAGCATCTGTTTCTAAAATTTCTGGAGTTAGTAGTGCCAAGAAGAAGCGAGGCCTTATTAACATCAGATTGGCTCTCTACCACACTAAAATTTGCCAAGTGCTTTCCAACAACACTACAAGATAACTTCAGGGACTTTTGTGTTTCTAAGATACCCTTGAAGCCTCCGTGGCCATGAGAAAAGCCTGTAAGAGAACCCAAGACCTCACTCACCAATTCTCAAGCATGCAATGGCATCATAATTTACCAAAAGAAGGAAAAAAAAAAAAAAAGTCTTCATCTTGAGCAAGAGTCTGCAGTCAAGCTTGCAGAATTCCATACGAAATCCAATAGTGCACAGTTACACACAGTTAAAATTTACTACAAACAGGAACTAGTAAGCTGCTTAGCAAATATATAATGTCTGTACATAACATTAAAACTTTATCTAAATTTGCTATAATTCAAGCCAATGCCCACTTAAATTAATATTTTACCCTTGAACTTCCTGATGGTATGGCTAACATACCTAACAGAGTAAGTCACCACCACTTATAAATTTGACTGGCAGAATCTTCTGTCCTATTGGAATTGAACTACTTGGAGTATGAATGTTAAAAGCATTCATAAAGTCATGGAATAAAATTTCAGAATCTATCGCTCAAAAAGTACTGTCCCAGGAATGTTTTATCCTTTCCCAAAATTAACTAGAAGCACCTCCTCTATTTATATTTGGTCTGAGATGGACAAAATTTTGAGATAGCTTTACCTACAGGGAATCCCAATATTATTATCCTTGTAATATAAAGGATGAGTGCATAAGGCTGATGTGATCAAGACCATCATCAGTGAGGTGAGCAAGATTAGTCCCCGCATATTGTACAACATAACTTTAGCCCTACTTTTATTCATGTTTTATTCATGTAGAGCTAGAAAATGAGGCCTTTCTCCCGAACCGGCAGTGGTCTCCTGGGAGAAGGTGAGGTGCAGAGGCCATGCAGTTCTAGAAGCAACACAAAATTACTGCCCCAATTAGGGATTTGGGATCAGGTCCTACACCTGCAATACACGTTTTACATGCATTATTGGGCAATTTACGCCTCACCTTGTACCCCAGCTACCCCTCTTTAGAACAGAATATATCACTCCTTTTCCTCTCCCTTTGCCTGTTCCCCAGACAGTAAGTTCATGAAACCAGGAGACCATCCTTGATGAAATCCATAAAGAGATCAACCTCGTTAATTCCCCAACAATCAGGGAAAAGTCCTTATAGCATATTATCATTTTTGAATGGTTTGCAAAAAAGGATAGAGGTGAGAGGTGAATCCATTTCCAAACTGCTTGCTGCTTTATCAGAAGATGAGGGAAAACCCTATGCAGTTTATAACTTCTATTCACAAGTGTCCAAGTCAAGTGAACCCACGTACCATGCATAACCAACAACAGCCCTTGCACACCAAAATCCCTTCTGGACCCTGTAGCTCTCCTTCTCCCCAGAACAGCCTGCCAGTCCTCCATCCTCTCTGCAATGCTCCCCAGGCCTTCCCACATTCCCTACCCCCTGTTCCTCTTCAGAGCTCTCCCTGTAGAAAGTACTCGTACCTCTCCCAGCTCCACCTCAAAATAATCCACCTCCCTGCCACGTCTCCTGCTCGCATGGCTTTGACCCGCAGCTTGGAGAAAGGCACCATGAGCTGTGGCTGCCCCCTGGTACGTATGTGCTGCCTGGCCAGCCAAGATGAGGATACTTAACGAACACCACCTTCACTGTCGGCATATCAAACAAACGGTGTGGGGTGCTGCACAAGGCTGTGTGTTGCACAAACCTGATTTGGAAGGCACTCAGCAAATTAACAATCCTTCCCCCACAGAACTCCAAACATGTTACAGCTGATGTTTGTAAGAGCAAGACATTCAGGCCAAGCGATTTCACTGGATTTCTGACCATGTCAACCCGGAGACAGTCATTCCTTTTTAAAGACAACACCCCATCCACCACAAATGTTAAACTGAGGTTTCTGTTCTTAAAATGAAAGAGCTCTGACTGTGCAATGTCTCCATTTCTCTCACTGTTCTCACAATAAAATTATCACTTCCAGGAGATCATCTTTATCAACTGGTCTCATCAAGCCTTCCTTAAAATCTTTTTTTTCCTCCATCTGACCACTACTCCCCTCAAATTCCACTACTTCTTCACCCAGTTTTCCATCTGTTTTGACAAGGAACACTCTTCCCGAAGAGAAGAGCAAAACTGTAGGTCTTCAGAGCTTGCAGAAATATTAGGAACACTTTTTATAGCATGATTTTATCCTGTCTCTAATACTTTGATTATGCTAGTCTTAAGGGCACGTGGTATCTGACAAGGGTCATGGGTGGGTTTTTTGCTTGCTTTGGAGTTTGCTCTAGGTTTTCTTTTTTAAATATTATTTCTCCAAACAAAATGTACCAGCTTATGTGGAAACTACAGTTCAGGTGATAGTCTCCAAGTTATTCTGCTGAATTACACACACCTCAAGAAAAGTAGCATTGTACAAAGCCGCACTGTAAACCCTCGAGATCACCATCAGGCAGTACTGTAATGTGAGGCTTTTCTTCATGCACCACTGCTCATGGCAAAAATAAGTCACACACAGCAGAAATAGTCATTCGTGTTGTGAAGTTAACTTTAACTGGCCTCATGTGACAAATTGCTCACGAAAAAGCAAAAATCCAAGTTATTAGGAAAAAAAGAAATAATATTCAATTTAATAAAATTATCTTCTCTATCAGTTAGCTTAGTTCCTTTACATCATCCATTCCAACTGAATTATTAACATTTTACAAAAAGAGAACTTTTAGCTATCCCAAAATTTATATTCTGCACTCATTCTAAACAAATATGGGTAATTACATTTAGGGAATATTTAAATCCAGGTGTTAGACAAAAAAAATCAAGATGTAATTATTTTGTGCCACCTGTTCCCTGTGCATTTAACAGGAATTTTATAAACAGTTTGAAGGCAAAACTCTGTGGTTCTGCTTTGAACTCCTGTGTGATGCCACTAGCTATTTTCTTAAAAATCCAAATCAGAATAACTATGCAATATTAACAAAAAGGCAAATGTTCATGTTTTTTAGCAGAGTGTTATTAAATCCTTGTGTAAATACTTGTCATTTTAAGATGCTAAAAATATTTACTAGCCAAAGTTTATAAAAGTAGCCAAAGACTTTATCTCTGAGAGATGACTGTAAATAACTGCAGACAGTTGTTACAGTCAAAGCACTCACTCTCCTGTAGAAAATAAACAGTTGGAAGCTTTTAATATTGCTACAAGTAGCCGATCAGGATTTGAGGCCATTTGAAGCAAGAATCAGATCCACCACGGAACGAGGTGGGAAAAGGAAGAGGGACAGAGAATGGGAGTGGAGTGTCTTACATGACTTCTCTTAGGCACACTAAAAGTATTCTAATTAGATGTATAAGAGATTAATTTGACAATTTAATGTACCATTGATTAAAACTTAAACCTTTGACTTTTTTCAACAATATACTTATAACAAGAGACAAACCTTCTGCATGCTGTAACACGAGAAAGACAGACTCCTCAGAGATGATGTACTTGTGCAGACACACCATGTTGGGCACACAGCGGGGTATGATGGTCGTTCTGCTCCTGCTGTACTCACTACTTTTCCTTAGACCCTGACAGAGAACAAAAAGGTCAGTTGTACCCTCAGTTGCCTTTGGAGCCTGCTGTGCTCTGTGTTTATCAACCAAACTAATCTATCCGAGTTACTCTGGGCTTCAGAGAAACCACTCATCTGCTGCTCTATGCCCCTCGGTCCCCCGAGGCTGTGCTGATGGCATCTGGCGCATTTCCAGAGAACAGAAGATGGCACAAAGCTGCCATTAAAATCAATTACATGGGTCAATGTTTTTATTAGAATCTCTCTCAAACTAAGTCATCAGGATGACACTCAGTTATTTCCCTGTGACCTTTTTTTAAAATTTTATTTTTGTGTGTGACCAAAAGACACTATTAAAAAAAATTCAATTCAACTTCTAAAGACAAAAGAATGCCTTAGCCTTACAGGTAATCCTTACATTTCCATTGTATTTTACTAAAGACAACAACCGCAACAACAAAAAGGAAAGGAAAGGATTAGTCTCCTTGAGAGGTAATGATTTTTGGGAAGTAGCACACAGATGAAGTTGCCAGAAGTGAAAAAATTGACGTGGTTGGGAGAAAGGGAGGGTAGAGAGAAAGAGAAAGAAAATAATTATGTCAATAGTGTGACCTATTACAATATTGATAAACATAAGCAGTTAAATGGGAAATTCAATGTTACCCTATCTGCCAGTAGATAAAGTGAGGTTCTAACATACAATAATTCACAAGTAAACCTTTCTGAGGGACAAACTGGTTTTCTGTTCCCTGCACATACTTAAGACAAACAATTTCAAAGGCCAGACACACAAAGTTAAGGCAGGCTTGTAAGCCAACCCTGAAGTGAAGTTACAAAATGTTAACAACTAAGTAGAGCTCCATGTTTGGGGGACGGTTTTCAGCCTGCCCTCCCATCAGCAGTGGAATTCATGTCAAGGGGAACCTGAAATAATGGCCCTGATAACAATACTCATACTAAACTAATTCTCAGCATCACAGATGCTCCGAGCATATTGGGATCTTGATCTGAGCACTTTCTGAAACACAAAAGAGTAATGTGAAAAATTGTATTATGACCAATTAGCTATTCGCTAATTCGATTGTTTAGTAACACTAAATTCAGTTTTCACAGCCTATTGATGTAAAACATAGCAAAGCAATTCTGAGTAAGACCAGCCGTCCATTTCATCCAGAATCCACTTTGGCCAATATCACATTCTTCAGCTACGGGAAGACCAAACACGTTAAGTGTTGTGGATGTACTTGGACTAAGGAGAATTTCCACCTTCAGCAGCAGCCTGTGCATGTCCTGAGCCACCAGAGCTTTACAGATGTTTTAAGCAGCACATTGAAACTATGATTCTTTACTGAAGCCTGTTAAAGTGTTGGCCACAATAACCGGTGGCAATTCAAGTGAGTAAACCAGCACATCAGAGCACTAGAGACATTACAGAGAAAGGAAGGGAAAGCAACTGAATGCCAACAAAAAGAATTTCAGTGTGCTTAATAGGGATATATGTATTAACATAACAATATAGCACAGAGATAACTCTATACATTAGATGCAAACTGGTCTTTTTGTGGTGGTGTAATTTAGGAGACCAAACTGTTTAGAGGAGTAATAAAAGACTTTACTCACCTTCAGTATAAAAGTCTGCTGTGTTCTAGTGTCCATTACAAGCAGGACCTAAGCAAAAAGTATTCAGGGAAATATTTAAGATTCACATGACTAAGTTAACAAAACAGTTCTTAAATCTGATGTTGAATATTCTTACAAAGGAAGTAACCTGATTCCCAATCAGCTAACTTAAACAATGAATCCTAACTTGCTAACAGAAATAACCAGTACTTTGTAAGTACAGCAATAACCTAGCAGAACCTAATTTACAGAAATGCAATGATAACAACACAATGAAGCACTAAGAGTAACCTTCACATAGCATTATAGTCTTATGTCACTTCACTTAAATTCCCTGTACCTACCTTCCTAGTGCAACATTTTCCCCATCACGCTTCCTATACGTCAAATGTGTTGCCTACCAGTGGGTTACCAAAGGGATTTTTTATGTTGGTTTTTGAGGTTTTATTCTGGGTGGCTACATACCTGCTTTCCAGGAAGCTAAACTAAAAGCTGGCCACACACATGCTCAGACCATTAAAAAAATGTTTTATCAACTGTATAGTCACTGCTGTCTCATTCCTTCACTGCATTTTTGCTTTGTAGCACTCGTAAGCCACAACAGAAATGGCTGCAAAGAGGTCTTTTCGTGCTACTGTAAACTAGCATTAAGATAAGAACAAAAAAAAAAGAGGTTTATTTAGGGAGAAGAGAGTAGATGGGTTTGCTGCAGAGAGCTGCAGAGAGCATCTCTGTTATGAGTGCATCACCTCTGCTGAAAGCACTTTAAAAACAGTATAGGGATGAGAGAAAAGGACTGAATAACAACCACTATCTTAGCAAGCTCCATTTATTTGTGTGTTGAAAACAAAACAAAAATATATATGTGTACATATATTAAGGAAACTGCATCTCTGCATGTCCATCTTCAAACCACCCTGCTCAGGAATTAATTGATTTCAAACTCCAAGAACATGGATGCACTGGGAAAGGACCAGCTGCAAGACAGCCACACGAGAAGCACAAGGCCAACCCTCCGCTAAGAACAAGGGTGTGCACTCACTGTTTATTTACAATAGAGGTTGTAAACTTCCAGTATAAATACTCACATACAGTTAATACCAAAATATTTAGGCTGCAAAATCAAACCCCTAAAGGGCTGCAAATGTCAGCACTGCAGTCACCAAACTTCGAGTTCAACAGACAAGATGCAGCAATGCCAAGTCAATAGACAAGATGCAGTGAAGACCAAGTCAGCTCACATCAAAAAAGACTTCGCACAGGGGAATGACGTGCCAGGAGTAACACAGAGTTGGATTCACCAGGTGACAGGAGAACAACACAGCGCACTGTCTCCCCATATCTCCCTGCTGTGTGGGGCAGGCATGCAGTCATGCCCTGCTTCTCTGAAAGGGTGAAGTCTACCAGGCTGACATGCTGACGTTCCCCACGCCAAGGGAACTGTGGAAAGAGCCATCCTGGGCAGTGCCCACAGCAAGGCGAGGTGGAGATGTGCAAAAGGCCCAGGCAGCTGGGCCAGGAAGGGGAGGTCTCAGGGCAAGGTTGTGCCGCCTTCCCCCAAGCAGCGGCTGCAGCAAAGCAACCCTTACTCTTTGGGCTAGCCGCATTCTAAACACTGCCCTTCATCTCTCCCCATCGCAGCCCTGAGCGTCTCAAGCAAGAGGAGGAAAACTGGAGTCTTTTCTAATAATTTCTCTTCCACCACATTTCACCGAAAGAAATAAAGTCACAGATGCCTCTCCACCTCAACCCTTTTACCACAGTTGCACGCAATTTTAGAAGCTGTTCTGTATCTTCTGGCAAAAAAAGCATCAATAGAAGTTGGTGTTACTGAGATTTTTTGACAAAGCAATGACACACAGTTCCTATGTCAAGGGCACGGTAAGGAAAGGCAAATGTCCCCAGGTCACAGTCTGCCAAACAACTTTTTCAGGCCTCTTACCTGGGGCTTCCAGAAACAGTGGAAACCAGTTGAATAAATAACAACTGTAAAACTGGTTTTTGTTATCCTTGCTTAACCAAAAGTTGCAAAACTAAAATTAAAAAAAAAAAAAACTCAAACAAGCAAACAATAAAGGAAACTAAAAGAACAAGAGAAAAAGAAAAGCCAGTTTACAACAGGTGCCAAAAGAAGATAAAACTGGTTTGGAAAAAAACTATGTATTTACAATCACTTTCCTTCTTCTCCCAAGTTTGTTTGTAACTAGACACTGTTCACATTGAGGCAATAAATACAAGAACATATGTGATTTTTTTTTTTTAATGTGCCCTTTGACTGTCAATATCTCCCAAACAGGTGTTGGGTAAATGATTATAAATTGGCCTCTGGATACACCTCTTCAACTGAGCCGTACAGCACTGGCGATAATATAATTAGACCTAAAAACATCAGGCTGGTGAATGCTTTCCATCTGTTTGGCAATAATGTTTAGTTAACAATAGTCTTTAAAAGAAGCACCTTCAACTTCAGTTCTTAAAGTTATTTATAGGGCCATTCTTAACACACCAGCACTCTTGCTAACAAGAGCTTTAGCCACTTGGAAATTATTAGCCATACGGCTGTATATGAAAAGGAATGGCAGCATTTAACATCTGTATCTCTCCAGATTTACAAGCATCAACCTCATTTAAAGTCATTTCTTAATGAACAGTTCCACGGTCTGTATTAATATTATAGTTGCATGCACAAAGATCATAAGGAGCCAAACATTTTTTTAATACCAACAGTAGGCCAATCAGTAATGAAGCTGTCAGCATAAAGGACAGAATAATAGCTTCTTTAACCCTCAAACAGGATTTGTTCATTTGTAGAGTAGAAGACACCAATTTAAAAACTGCTCATGGGTTTGCTCACCTTTATAAAGACAAAAATCTAATTTGGTACTAATTTGATACAATTGTCTTTCCAATAAAAGGCTCCTAAAGCCATCTTTTATTCCATGATAAAACAACTGCTATAACTAAAACTGTCATGAAATAATTACCTTTGATAGCATACCTTATTGCACAAATACAATTAATGTATTCCTCTCTTTCATTTTTCACACTTGCTTATCAGCACTGCATTAGCATATGGTGTAACAGAACAGATTACCGAGCCCGAGCCCTATAACACAACATATAGAATGACTACCACTAACACGAATAAAGCAGACAACGGGTCCCTTTAGGGCTAGCTTCATCTGTTGTTGTATCACAACACCAAAATGAAAGTAGCAGCTACAGTTTTGTAACTGCAACAACAAATAATACTTGTGAGCCTTTGCGATTAACCACCTAGATGGATGTAACCAGCTTCTTTTTCCTTCCCATCAAGCATCCCCAGTGATGATCATCTAAATTCTTTTCATTTCACGGAAAATTATTTCTTTGCTGATTCAATACCAACCCTTCTGCACGACTGTTTACCTCAAAAGGGACTCCAGGAAGAGCCATAAAAATAATTTTAGGAATTCACCCAGTGATGCTCCATTTGGCCCTGGCAGACAGCAGCTTCATATGGCCACACCAAACCAAAAACCTGCTTCAAGGGGAGGCAGCCTGCGTGCACATTACAAAAAGATGGTTTTAACTAGATTCACACATATAATTGAAGGACTACATAAATTAATAAATCACTGCCAGAAAACTGACATTTCAGGAAGGGATAAGACCAGGAAAGAATTGGTCACAAGTACATTTTCTTTGCTTTTTATCACACACATCCAGAGCAGAGAAAGGTGAGCAGCTCCTGGATGCATGACCAGGCTGCTGCAGAAGTAGTACATAACAGTATGCCTGCCACTGAGCCAAAGGCCAACTTATTCTCCTCACCTCATGCTTTACAGCCAGTTCCTAGACAGTAATGCTATCCCAAGCCTTTCCTGTTTGCATTCCTTCACACTTCTCTCCCATTGCAAAAGTGAACGCTTCAGTAATTCTCTTTCTAAGATTTCTTTTTAAAATTCAAACTGACAAGTCTGCACCCTAATAGCATGATGGGACAAAACAGGATTCCATATAGCATTCCCTATCGTGTAACTCAGGTCCTCCTCAGAGCAGATCACACACAGATGCATTAGACTAGGTTGCTTCTAGCTCGCATAAGCTGATGAAACCTGTTTCACTGATGATGACTACGGTGTAACTTGCAATATGTAATATCTCCTAACAATGAGCTGTCAACTGTAACATTCAGCATCGTATCTCAGAGGGGAGGGAGAAGAATGCACAGCAGGGCATTCCTGGGCACTGAGCAACTAGACTGTGACACAAAAGAGACAAGGCAAAATCCTATTTGTAATACTAATGTACGAACACAGTCAAGGTCTACATACCACACTGGCTTTTACAGCACTGTTGCTTACTCGTTCTTTCTCTATTTTTTCTGCGTTGATGACAACCTTAACATGGCCAAAACCACTGACAAGCAAATAGCAATTGCCACAAATAAATACATAATGTAAATAAATGTCTTCAGCAGCACAGACATCCCTATTTTGTACAAGCACTCAAGCTCTCAGGCACATCCCAAAAAACAGCAGCACTGCATGACAGCATCTCGGTAAAGTGGCAGATAGCAATACCCCTCCATGATGCCAAACAGGATTTTCTACTTGTGGTTTGTTTGTGTTTTTTTTTTCCCCTAAGTCAAGGGTTAATTCTGATGCTGACAGCAGCTACTTAAAAAAATTAGCTTCTTAGATTTGATTTACAGTGTATCCAACAGCTTAGTGAAAATAAATTAAATTCAATTCAATATAGTCAGTACAATTAATTGGAGAAAAATAAAATAAAACCTGCCTGGTAAATAACCATAGTCTAGTTTTAAGAAAACAGTTAATTTTAGGATCCTTTAAATGCACAGAAATTAGCAAATGTTTCAGTATGCTAATTTTTTTTAATTAAAAGATATTTCTGCAGTAAAAGCTCTTTCATATGCACTACTGATTCTTCATCAAACGTTAAGTTTCCAACTTAACACCAGTATAGCCGGTGGCAGCCTGAAGGTTTACCATCTGCTGCCACCCAAAGTCACGGTGGCCACCTTCAGAACATATGCATCAAAGCCCTGAGATAAGAGACTGAAGGAATACTGCAGAAGTCAGCATAAGGGGAATCACAAACCCAGAGGCAGGCAACAGGCAAGTCACCAGGAAAAAAGAACGTGGTGAACCATCAGTCACCCTACTGAGCACCCAACCAAGGTCACAGGGGACAGCACTGGAAGGACTAAGGACTGCTCTAAACGCACTGCTCTCCTGCAGGTGGCTTTAACATAAACGCAGTCCGCAGTCCTCTATCACACCGCAGCCGTCTGCTTCCCCAGTCCCCCTTGCTTTTCTGGGGTTTTTTCCTCTCCCTTCCCCCACCACCCAGCATCTAATACTGATTTTTTCCAGCCTCCACACTCTCAGGACATAGTGCAGAACATACCTGTGCTTTTTATCTCCTTGAGGAGGTTTTAATACTGGTCAGAATAAACACCTCAAAACACATTTGCTTACAAAAACGTGGCTTTAAGTTCACTAACACAGGTTGAAAAATAGCTTGTGTCTGATCAAAGAAAACAGAATAGGATGTCTTACTGCAGTACCAGATACCAGAAAGGTTTTGAAGGCGCACCAGACCTAACAGATTACTTTAAAAACAGCTCCATTTTGTTATTAAATTGCTGTTCTACACTGAAAACACATCACCAGTAGCTACGTCACCAGTGGGCCATCTATTAATTCCAGCCCTTATCTGCTGAACACACCCTTATCATAGGATCAATTCTGTAGCAAAAGTCCTACAAACTCAAAGATGTTTCAGATGATCACCTAGGATTTTTCTCCTTGCATTTACCTCACCATTTGGAAAATTCCATTACAGGTAGTGACAAACAACCAGGAACAAGCTGGTCACCTGATCCTAGCTTGAGTACTTGGGACTGCAAAAAAACCTTAGTAGCGGCTGGCACATGGCTGGGTGCCGCAGTCAGGGCACAGCTGAGGTGATGAGGCAGAAGCAGGCATGCAATTCCGCCTGTTCTCCTCAGCTATGCCGGCTGTCAAGGCTACCAGGATTAAAAGATCTACTTAACACAGATTTATTCTTGTCACTTTTCAGATTACACCACCCAGACTCTCGCTCGTCTCCCTCTGTTGTTATAAAAAGAGATTACATTTGGCTAATATGCATGAAAAATACGATTATTGCTTAGCCTTGTACCTGTGCAATATGAATTATCTTCAGTTTGGAATTACTCTTCCTTTCAAACTATTATTCTAAGGAACTTACAACTCATATATTCTATGACTTGCAATAATAGTGTACTTAAAAGACAAATTGTGCAACTTTAAATAAGGCAAATGCTAAGAAAGTATCCTATATTCAAGTTCAATTTTTTACATACTTTTGGTTGGTAACAGAGAGGAAAGCCCACTTCCTGCGAGCAAACTGAAAACCAGGCAATAAATGACAAATGGTGAAATATTACCCTAGAAAATGTATCTGTCAGGTTTTACTAGAGAATGGTTTACAGTACGAAATGCCACTCAGCATCACAGTAATTCTGGCACTAATTATGTCTAAGCAACTTAGTAATAGTTAGGAAGACAAATAATTTTGGTTTAAAAGAAAATATCTCCATAAATTATTTATTCCTGCAGGCCAGAAGATACATATAGTTCAGCCTGTACTGAAATATTCAATAATTTCATTTCTATTTTGTGAAGGGAAGGGCAAAATCTGCACTACTTTACACAATCTTAGGACTGTTTTATGTCAGATGAAACAAAACATTCACTGAAGTCAAAATAAATTTTAGTGAGTCAAACAAGAAGGAAGCTAGAGAGAGAGACTAAGGGTTACAACAACAAATCACTCAGAAATGTTCAGACTGATATAAATGGAATGACTTCAGGAAAACAAGCAGCAGGTGTTTAAGAGCAGGGAAGAAGGGACAGGACTCTTTCTAGCTGAGAGAGAGATCATGTTTTGAAGTTAACCTTTTAAACTTTAACCTCACCTCAAAATAAAATGATGAATATTTAAGTTTCTAACAAACACTAACATTCATGTACAGCCCACACACTGCCATAAAAAGAGCCCTTTTCTCCTATCCTCTGATTAAATTTCATTAAAACTAACCATAATCTTGATAAATTCAACTAATGGTCTGCAGATTATGCATGCAAACTCTACACATATTCTATATACTTCTGCTTTTTGGCACCTTCACTTATCAAGCAAACAAGGAGTAAGCACACTTTCTAAATAATGAGTAATATTGATTTGGTACTTCTGCATATTTCTAAGGTCAATTCATCAAAATGTACTACCATCCGGGTTACGACTTCTCACAATTGCACAACAGCCACAAAAAATAACCTGTACTCAAGATCAACAGAATGGCTTCCATTTCTACAGAGAAGTCACCTTCCTCTAGAACCCTCTTCAGAAACTCCCAGAATAATTTTAGCAAGGCCCTGATGACAGTATTTTACTTTATAAGGTTTCAGATTGTACAACACAGCTTAACAAACAGTGTATTGAACAACAAGCTCAAAGGTACAGACATCTGCAGAAGAACTGATCACAGTCATACCTGTGCCAATACAGACAATGTGGCTTGATGGGGGTCCAGGGGAGGGGATAGAAAAGACATAAAAGACAGTCATTGGTTACAGAGGCACAGTTATTACTTAATGCACTCTCCTTTCAAGATGAATCTTTAAATTGAATGAATCTAAATAACAGAGGGTTCTGAAGAATAAGAAATTGGGTTTGAAACAGCATTGTGAAGGTATCCAGCAGCACCATAACAAAGTCGTTTCTTTAGGGGCCAGTTGTAGCTTCAAAGGAAAGATTTGCCTAGGGCAGAAACTCAGCACAGAATCTGCAACCTTGATTTTTAATTAGGCAAATTTTGAAAGCAAAAATCTTTGCTATTCCAAAAAGAAGTTTTCTACTTTAAGGTATACGAACTGATAAAATAATTGATCATTCTCAGTTGTGGTAACAGTAGCTAGAATACTTAGATATTAGCCTGTTTTAAATGCGGTACCTCTGGTAACATTAACAAGAGCTTTGCTGCCCAATCAGTAGCACCTCAGGGTCCACATCTGCAGGAAAAAAGCCACCTTTATAATTAGATTAAACCTCGATTTTCAGAAACCTACTCACAGGTAGACTCTTCCCATAATAAACACATAAAATACCTGCAAACACCACCTAGTTAACCTTTGACACCATGAAGTCAGCAAGCAGAGCAGCAGCAGAATTCAAAAATACAGTTTCCTCAAGCAAAATGTAGGTCCTCTTGGGTCTATTAAAATCATCACATTTATACCTCAGCCTTTACACGAGAGCAGAAGCAGAAGGATGGGAGGTGAGGCACATTTACAGTCATTCTGTGAATTTTCACAAAAATTTAAGGAGTTCAATAATGCTAAGTTCTCTAACTCTAGATTCAGCAGAAAAGGGTCAACACAGCAAAATTTATTCAGGTGTTCAAGGAAGGTGGAAAGGCAGACAGGGAAAGATGGCACATTGGGAAGAAACTAGGCTAAAATTAAACGTCTAATCATTCTGCCTAAAATAGTTTGAAAACTCAGAGTTTCAGGTAGCAACAAGCATTTTGTCTGTGAAAATGAAGCCAAT
Organism: Falco biarmicus; assembly: GCF_023638135.1. Lineage (NCBI taxonomy): Eukaryota > Metazoa > Chordata > Aves > Falconiformes > Falconidae > Falco > Falco biarmicus. The sequence continues at coordinate 11,344,271 of NC_079299.1, forward strand.
TCAAAATACTTCAAGAGGCTTCAAAAGAAGAACAAAGACCAATATTACTCTAAGGGAAGGCACTGAACCTTTCAGCAGCTGGTGGAGTGCAGGTTAACAGCTGGCTCCCTCGAGGCAGCACTGGCGCAGGCAAGACACCACTCCAGGTTTCCAGCAGCAGTGGGAGAACAAGTGTGCAAACCAAACACCATCATTTTTAAGTCAGTGTGTTTAAGCCAGCCTTGCACAGGATTAGACAAGACAGCAGTTAAAATGTCAGTGGCTCGTTACTATCCACACACCCACTTCGTGCTGCAACCGAAGCAGGTTAGCATAGAACACTAATTTCAGGCAAAACTCTGCGTGATGCTGAGTCAGTTACAGACTTGTGCCCAAAAGCATCTTCAATGCTGGCCCTGAAAACCAGAATCTATTTTCAAGTTCAAGAACAAACACACTACATCATCTGCTTGACTCCAGCAAGGATACTTACACATCTATTTGGATTTCTCTAAGATGTGAGCTTTAAGGCACATGCAAGGAGAGACGGAGGCAAGGAACAGTGATTGTGAGGAAGGGAGGGAGATGGTGCTTTAAACCAAAGGCAGAGGCATCATCTCCAGCACACAGAGACATGCACACTTTTGCTTCATATTCACATGCATTTTGTGTATGCATTATAAAACCAAATAAAACATGCTCTGAACATTTGGGCTTAAAGCAGCTTTTCATTTGCCTCACAACTTCATAAGCACTTAAAAATACATGGAAAAAAAGGCAGCATACCCAGAATAAGATTAAGTTTGTAATAAGGAGAATATGGAAGCAGGTACATAGAGTACAAAGATACCTGAAAGAATAGTGCTCCCTTTTTCATACAATAATTAAACATTAACTCTGACCCCTATGATTATTTATACATGAGCATACCAGCTGTATACATGGACCTGTTACTCCTCGTGCACGTTTCTAACACTAAGATCTTGTATTGTCACCACCAGAACCCTGATTCTTCCCAACTCTGCCTCAAAGATCTGAACACATTCAGCTCACACCTGGGGCACTTACTATAGCTGTGCTCAGAGAGATTGAGAAGATCTGATAACACCAAGGACTCCAAAAGCTTTATTCTGATCAAGCATCTTCTCCAGTCACTGTTCATTATTCTCATACAAGAACAAAACCACTGAAAAAGTCTTTCTTGGCTCATTTCCAACACTTCTGCAGCCTCACGTTGTCAGACTAATTCACAAAGTCCATGCCTACCGCATCTGTTTAGTGGCTACTAATTCAGTTAGTCTAATAATCCAAGAGATAGGTCCTCTTTCCATCCTGTCTCTCTGATACTTATATAGAGTAGAACACAGGCTAAATTCTGTACTGACAACTAAGGAAAGAAGACAGAATGAATATGAAGTCAGAGCTGAGAAAACCTTGTGTGCTATAAAAACAACCATAATACCTAATGTATATAGCTCTCTGAGGAGAAGTTACCAACTTATGCACATAATTACAACAAAACAGGCAAAGAAAAACAAAAATCAGTCCCATAGCTAGGTTCAGTCCAACAAGAAAAAGAAACCTAAAAACACAGACCTTAAGAGACAAGCTACAGGTTTTCTGATGCACGTTACAAATGCATAAATTGACCATGCATTCAGTACATTATGCACAAACCAGGGACTATACAAGGAACTATCAAAAGGCACATGGGAATTGGCAGGGCAAAAAGGAAATGAGCCTTTACAGTCTGCATTAGCCACTGCCACACTGCTGAATAATACATCATCTTAAAAGTATTTGGTAATGTGATAACTAATCAGCATTATCAAAACAATGCAGCAGTTCTTCTGGTCTCTTAATTAGGCTTGCAAAAAATCTGTATGGTCCTTTACTGTTTACAGAGCGATATTACCCTGGGATTTTGGAAGACATTATTTGCACAAGTCAAAAATAAGCTTGGCTTCACTGCTGAATCGCTGTCTCAGGGCAGGGAATTTCAATTCCAAATTCTCAGGGAAGGAGAACAGTCCTGTTTGTCCCCAGCTCCCATTTCAAGTGACAATTCAAAAGCAGGAATTTCTACCCTTCCACATTTCAAGTATCCACTAGATTATTCAACTGAAAACACAACAACTCGTCCTTACCCCAGTATTGTAACCATGGCTTCATTTTTGAAAAACAGGCCTCATCCTATTGAATACCACCAAACATGTACCTTATCCTTTAGCTCAAATATATTTTGCATGACCTTACATGAATTGCTTAGATAAAAGCCTTTTTTCTTCTACTTTTGTTATTTTAAAGTGCAGATGCATTTGAGTCATTTTCCCCTTTTGTTTCATATCCTTAAGATCCACAGCTTCAAAGACAAAATGTCAGCATGCAGTCGATTTATGACTGAATTCTTGAAGAGACACTGAAGAATTACCTTGTCAATCACCCCAAGGACTCTGAAGGCCTTCAGTTCCTCGGCGGGGCTCCTTAGGTTCCAAGAGGGCCTTGAACTTAGTGATCCTGGAGGCTAATGGAAGATATCAAAGATTATACATCAATCAGGGTGGTACTTGAAGGAAGACTGCCTGCTGAAGCAAATGCCAGGCCGAAGGAAACTAAATTTATCATAAATCAGAGAGAGTGAAGATGAAAGGAGAAGTTTTCTGTTTGTCCTTAGGTGGAGGGGGGAGTGGGGGGGGGGTGGGGGATGGACAGATGACACCAACAACTTGCAAGTAAATAAAAATTGAGATAACATTGAAAACAAAAATTTTTTAAAGAAAAAATAATGAACTTTTGTATTTTTTATGCTTAATGGAACCTGGCAATCAATTACTCAATTCTGACCCCATCACAATAATCAAAGCCTTACAGGTATTCTGGATACAAAATAATTCAGAGAGCACTGAGGAGGAGAAAGCAAATTAGAGGCTTTTTAAGTCTGAAGAACATAAAATACAGAACTATAAACAGGGTTCTCTTGCTCTCTGCTGAGCTTTATGAAAGCATTTTAATAACAAGGTGCACAACAGAAACAATTCTTAAAACTGCCTTAGAAAAAGGTAGCTAGCTATGTATCATTAATCTAGAAGTTAACACCGTAGCAAGAGAACTGGCAGGCGCTAACTCGTCAAGTAGTTTACACATAGATTTTTGTCCGTGCTGTGTTTTGTAGTTTCTCAGGGCAAGCTCAAAGCTTGCATGTCAGAGGAGAGAACAACATTTCTACTGGAAGTCTTCTGGGACAAAGATCAACCTCTTAAGCATCACATATACCTCTGGCACATTAACAAACATGTCAAGAATTTTCTAGTTGCCAACTGAGAGAATTCATTAGATCTTCCTCCAAAAATTCAACACACAGCTTCTACTAGAACCACAGACCTGGATCTCTTCCTCACAAATAAGGTAACTTCATTTGCAGAGTTGTTGAATGCCAAATTCCTTTTAAGCATAATCTAGTGTCCCCAAGGACACTTCTACTGCACAAAGACCAAGGAAGAGGAAGATGAAACTCCTTAATTTTTAGGCTTCTAAGAGGCAAAAGCTGTTTGTCTAATTTGCCAGCATCCTGAGGCAATATTTAAGAAATGTCTCACAAAAGAAAACTGCTGGTAAGCAATTATGCTGTGGATGAAATGTTTAAGTATCAGGGAAAATCAAGAAATTTTCCTTTATGATCAGCAACTCCCAAAAAAACCTGAAGATCCTGAACTAGGTAATTCAGTTTGCTTCCCCCCTAGTGTTTCCCCTCCAGCATCCTTAATATGCTGTCCTCAAAAGCCAGAGCACCTCCTTGAAGCTCTCCCCAAAACTGGTTCCCTTTCATGTTGCCAGCCAACCACCTTCTGTCCTTTCCAATTCTTTCCCAAAAATGAACACTTATTTAAGCACAGTCTGCAAAATTCAAAAGAAAGGGTCATAAAAATATGTTCAGAAAGCATGGAGGAAAGTGTGCTTTTCTTTTGTGTTCACCTACTGAGCTCAACATTTAAGAGTTCATTATATATATCTTCAATTATTTGTCTGGGTCTTATAATTGTTTTGTCATGTAAGTGCTGCTAAGGAAGAGTACCAACAGCAGTTAAGAGAAAACAGACCTGATTCTACAAATCACTAAAGGTTTTGGCATGAAGAGCTAAAAAAACCTCAACATGAACTTTTTTCTCCAAGTCTAATTTAGGTTCCACGTTCTAGCAAGCTGTTGGAAGGCTGAAGGAGTTTTGTTGGGTTGTATTTTGGAAGTGTGCAATTCTTCTACAATAACAAAATATTTTCTTTGAAACAGTTTTGCTAACACAGTTTATTCGTGACAAGATTTCAAAAGCTTCTGAGTAATACATTTAACGTAACTGAGTATTTCCAAATCCTCTAGACTACTATAAAAATTTCCACTTCTATCTGCATGCTATTAGGTTTTATAACTGTTCCTCAATAATCAAGCTTTTGAAATTTTCTCTTATGCATAACATTTCAGCCGTGAATTAAGTTAATACATCTCCACAGAAGTTAATAGTTGTATAATAATGCTATAGAATCACATTTATGTACCCATCATGTCTGAAGAGCCAAAAACCCCACCATACACGTTTTTGGTCCTTCTCTAAAATACCATCAATGGTGGCACAGTAATATTATGCACACACACTGTTTTTCATACATGTATTCTGCAGTCACTTCTTACCTTCAAACATTTTACATTCACATCCACATCTCCACAACTCCCAGTAGCTTCTCCATTTTTATCGATTTCAGGTTATTTTGGGCTCTTTACAGTACTTTGGTTTCACTGTTGCAAAGTCTAATAGTAGAGCCCAGTGATGGGAAGGCATCATATTCTGTCATGAAGCAAGCCGGAAGCAAACTCTAAATACCCAATTCCCACAACTATAGCAATTAAGCACTCTATGAAGCTGCCTGCTCCTCTGAATAGAGCAAAAAATCCAAGCTCAGCATCTAGCCAGCAATAAGAAAAATAACTAAAACCCAGCGCTCTCATCAAAATAGAGGAAGAAAAAAAATACAGGAAGGAGGGTAACAAAAAAATCAAAAGCTTCATTTGCCTTTAGAAATAAGGCATTTAAATCCTAAAGAAAGTGGCAGGCTACTCTGCCTGCAGAAGGCCTTCAGCAGCCTGTCCAAATATCCCAGGATCTTCTCCCCTGTGGCTAGGCCCTGTATGTTTTGAAACTATTTCCAGACTATGAGCTGCACAGCTGGAGTTACCTGACTTAGGATTGGCATCACCAGTTGCTTTCACACCTTCACCTTTTGGCTAGCATGTGCTGATTCCAAGTAGAAAAGGATGAAGTTGACTGTGATGCTGGCCTCTGCAAAGACTCAGCAGCTTGTGGCCACCACTTACCTTCAGAAGGCTCTAGTTTTTGCAAGCTACCCAATGAAACACAGCAATAGCCCTTGCCTCAGCTTTGGCATCACTGCCAGCAGTTATAAGAGCAGGGGGAGAAAGAGAAGTACGCCACCAGCCAAGCAGGAAGAAAAGGCTCTCATGCTAACCTCATTTAAGGCAAGCGCACTAACCCTAGCCCAGTGACACAAACGCCATTTGATGGAGAATTATTTTACTGCTGACACTGACGCCTTTGACAGCGGTGACCACAGAACGTCAGGTGCTCAAAAAAGAGCACTTTCACAAACACCAGTGCAGAGCTGCACATCAAAATGCAATCTCCCCTCACCATTCAGAGGTCTGTGTCCCATACATTCAGTAACTATCCACCTATGGCATGGCCAAACCCTCAACTGCTGCAAGGAGATGCCTTCCAGCATCTCCTGGTCTGGCAAAACATGCTGGCCTCTTCCTCACACTGCACCAGCAGAAAAGCAGGTTGCATCTCTGCATGCATCTGAACTAGCCAGAGCTATGGCGTGCTTCAAAAGGCCCCCAGTGATCACCAGCTGGGGAGTGTATCCTCCCTGAAGCTGGGACACACCTTGGATGTGATCTTGGAAGCCCTGACACTGAATTTCTTATTTTATGTTAAATTTATATCTCACAGAAGTACAGCAACGTATTTTCTTTATACTTCAATGTAATTTTCATGCACATTTAATGAGAATTTTAGGAAGAAAGATATCTTATGAAAAGCACGAAGAATGAAGTCTGCTTCTCCTGCTTGGGCATCAGGCTTGCATGTACCTCGTGTTACTAAATTGCTTTGAAAATCAAAAATAATTGACATTTTAAAAGACAACAGCTTTTACAATGGTGCAAAAAACAATTCTGAGTATAAAAAAATGGGCATAAATAGAATCAAAAACTATTTCAAAGAGTGGAAAACACATGCATTATAAAAATACCAAAAAAGTTAAAATGGACCCACAGCCTGTACCTGTAGCTGTGCTGGCCTCACAGCTGACAGCTAAGTAGGACTGCAGCTTTCTGACAGTCAATCCAGTGTGATTCAAAGGCTGTTGCTGCAGCTCCCACTCAGGCTTGGAGGTGGCTCCCCAGAGCTGCTGCTTATTCAAGGGGCAGAGAAGAAAATACAGCTTGGAATCTGTAAAATGGCCTGCTGCTGCCGTTACACAGCACTCTTGAGTGTTTGCCATCAAGAAGGCCCTTGAGGCTGTTGTGCTGTGCCAGAGAAAGAAGAGGACAGCGTTTACTGCAGCTTGTTTTTCTAGAAGGTCTACATGCCTGTTTACAACCTCCAGAAGCTGTCTCCACATCTCCTATTCCTATGCGTCACAGCAAGGCTTTTCTCAATGTTTACAAGCTCCCGTCAAGTGAGTTCCCAGTTCATGGTCAGTTCCCTATGCTTCTTTTCAGCCTTAAGAAATCTTCTATCCCTTCTTAAGCCCTCTACACCTTTTTTTAACAGTGCCAAGGTTCTGCAAATGTCTCCTCTTGTGCTCCTCTCTTCACCACTTAAGACTTGCCAGCAGCAGGGTTGTTGCTAAGGATGCTATCCTTGAGAGCTACGCTGTTGGCTTTTTGTTGACGAAGGAAAAGTAACAAACTACTATTGTTCTTTGTTTAGTTTCCATGGCATCAAAGATAATTTTTCTTTGCAGTTCTGAAATGCCAAGCCTTTGTCACTAGGGAAATCTGGTCTTCAGAAAGGCAAGGGCCTGGTATTTTGAGCCATGGAAGAATAGCTCAACTTCTTTCTGCGAGAAAAGCCACCACGCTTTACCTTCGCATGGTGTTCAGATGGCATAGGGGTGGCTTAGGGTGCATTTAGCAGATGTAGCCTTTTGAGACAGATGCATGTGGCTCAGCATGTGGCTGGCACCCGAGCCTTTGGGAGATATGAAGGGCTGAGGGGTACAGGACAGTAACTGAACCTGCACTTCTGAGCTTACCTCTTCCCTTGCTTCACTGTCCTGGTGGATGAGAAAGAAGTAAAATGTCATGTTTAACAAGGACAGGTGAGCCTAGTTTTGATGCTTACTGTGATTGTTCGTTGTAAGGCCACAATAGGAAACACAAAGCTATCTACACCAGACAGGGGTGACAAAGCAATTCTGCCTTGTAACATCAGGTCACGAACAAGAACACTTTGCCTTCAATGTCCATGCTTGCTTACTAGTCAGACCTTTCTCCGAGGTGCAGTTTCAGCACCACTACTGCCCATGAAGTTCTCCACAATGTACCATGCTTCCCACAACAAAACCACACTCCACTAATCACAGTATAGGCACAGGTACTGCTAGAGTATGGCATTCGTCCATCATTTTCCAGCCAATTTCAGTTGTGTGGTTCAAACTGCTGGGCTACCAGGTATAGCAGCACTTAGCTATGCTTCTGTGCGGTGGTTCTTCTCAAAGACTTCAGTGTCCCTCCAGCACAAGAGTTGATGAGAGACATCTTTACAGATCCATGTGGACAAAGAAGGTATTGTACAGCATTATTTAAATATTTGTATATATATCATGTCCAAGCACCAACATATGAACAAGAGATGGTATCAGTCAGCATGACCTACAGCAGTAGCAGGTGCTGGTGGTAACATACTAGTCTTGCCCCCGCATGACCAATGGCATGTAAATAGCAGTTAAAGAATCATCAAGCTGGTGTGAAGTGATGGTGAAAGGAGGAATACACACTAACCTTGTACACTAGAGACATAATTCCTTTAGGAGAAGGACATAAAATATCTGCATGTTTCCACTAGTGTCTGCCAAGACCCACACTGTATATAGATGCAGGTCATTTCAGTGCACTTATCAGTGTCTGCATGGGATGGAATAATTCATGCAAACTCCAACATAAAATATCTTGGGCAGTAAAAAGGATAAGCAGTAACTAAAGTGCAAGAATTCATGTCTGATCAGCACCCAGCATTCAGGAAGAGTCACATTACTCACTTTCCCTAAGACGTTAAACTAGAGCACAGAACATGCCAATTCTTGGCGGTTCCTACCACTACCCTTACAATAACTTTGGGAGATAAGTCCTTCTCCCAATTAACTTTTGGCTGTCAACTTGGGGACAAGCTGTTCCTCACCACAACCATCATGACCCATCAGCACCATGTGCCCTTGATGCCAGCAAATTCCAAAGCTCTAAGACAAAAGTCAAATGTATGCATTATGAAGAGCAGCAAATAAAGGATATTAAAATACACATACAGGCTTAGGTAAAAAAAAGCCAAATTGTGGAAATGCTTTTTGTAAGAAGGACAATAAGCCAAGTGCAACATTTTGATTGTGCAAAGTCAGATTTGCCCTAACCTCTCAATGTTGAGTTTCAACACAGAAGGAGAACGGTTTTCTGTTCTCATCTTTTTTTTTTTCCTTGCCTTCTCCCAATTAATCCTGCTTTCCTCTGGATCTGCAAAGAAGGCATGTACCTTATTCAGTACAGCATAAAAGAGGAAATACTTTACCTCTCAAGTTCACATTCAAAAATGCAACCTATTTCTTCCTCCTTCCCAACCACAATTAGTTTTTAAACGTATAAAAAAGGCAAAAATAGGTTGTTCACGGGTTTTTTTCCTTGTTCTGTGGTTTCCAAACATACTGAGATTTCCATTCAATATAGATTCTTCCCCATTTTCAGGGGTGTTTGACCCAAAGAAAGACTACCTAGTAGGAGTTCATATCAGTCCAAAATACTAAATTGTTCAAAGTACAATTCATAGCAGCAGCAAGACTCCAGATCTCACAAAATATATCCCATTTGGAACATCCTCAAAATCATACTTCTAGGGTCTCAACATAAAAAAAGCTGCTCTTCAAAATCAGTGGGTTTGCTTTTTTAATTTACTTCTTAGGCAATCATATTTTATAAGACATCCCATTTTTAAAGTAGTGCTCTCCTTAAAACATTTTTAGATCTGTGCAAAAAAAGAAGCAATAATCTTCTGCCCCTTTTGTCCTCACTTGATATAAATGCAGAGAGACAGGAAGTTGGTAACTTTTATATTTACCACAACAGGGTCATCAACAATTGCACAGTTTAGCATGACTGCCGTAAAAGTCTAAAGTAAGAACAGGTAAGTCCCGAAGGAACCTGTTTGGGGAAGGGCAAAGCAGAAATTTATTGAAGGTAACTTGGAACAAGCTTTGTTTGTCTTTTGTCTAAGTACAGATAAGGGTGTTTCTGCTTAGGAAGGTGGGAATTACTAAAGGAACGCCTCAAAAATCAAGAAGCAGCTAATCGCTAAAGCATATCCAAGAGAGACATTTGAAGGGATGAGGAAGAACATTTGCTCAATTAAGTAGTTATTTAGTGGGAAATTCATGTCATCTCCCTGCCATGTGCTTGATTCACTTCTGATACAATATTATGTGCTAGGCTAAAGAAACCAACAGCCTTCACACTCCCAACAGGAATGAGCAATTTTCTCATGGGAAAGTCAAAAGAAACATTATGTTCTAGTGTGGTTTTTTGCTTTACCTTTAAATTCTTTAGCATGATTAAAAATGTTTACATTGGCAACTGTGAGTAGAAGGAAAGCATGTGAAAAAACAGGCCTGTATTAAATCAAGCACTCTTCACAATGCTACGAAATGCAACCAACAAGAATCAGAAAAGAATGGCAACTTAACAGAAACATAACATCAAAATACTCCTCAGGCCTCCTGAAAGAGAAATTCTAGACAGCTTTTGAACCACAAGCCTGAATATGCTTTGCTAAAAGACAGGACAATTTAATTATACCAAGTTCTGGTTCAAAAAAAAAGAAAGAAATAAAAGCCTACCATAGAAACGGATGCATCTTCAGACGATTTATGGTAGAGACTGGAAATTTTTTCAGCACGCATAAGGTATTCTGCAGTCTTCCTTTTCACTGCTTCTCGACGAGTTGGACTTGATTCACCTCAATGGAGAAAAAGAAAAGTTATTTTTTCTATAGAGAGAGGGGTACTAAGTAATCAAAGCACATGACTGCTTTGATTCTACCTTTTTGATTTCCTTTGGGTTATTCATAATCAAACCTACAGATATACATCTTATAAAAAGCAAGTACTATGATCTCAGAGTTTGACAAAAATAACAATTTAAGCTTTGCTACAGACTAAGGTAAATAAAAAGTCTTTCCTCATGTTTCTGTGATCTGGTATATGTTCCTATGGTAACATAAGTAAGAACTGAAACAAGCCACTGACCTAAACATTATACTCAAAAAAACCTCAGGGAAGGCACACTAAGACATTTACAACAAAACAATAAAGAAATTTGTTTTTTTCACCTTATGTTTCTCATATGGGCTTTCCTAAGCATAAAGAAAAGCCAGAAATGCTATTAATAGCCAGAAGGCAACATGAGAGACAACAAGACTCTTGCTCACAGCTTTCCGATGCTACACATGAAGAAAGGAAGCAGCATTTGCACCAACCACCTCACTTCCCAGATAGCCGAACCATGCATGTTATGATTAGACTACCCAAACTCTTGCAAGAGGTTAGAATCCCACGACACCACACAAATTCCGTATTCACTCTAAAGCTTACAGTTTGCATTTAGGCATTGACATCATGAACAGTATATTGTTATAATAGTCTTAATTCGTGATGACAACACCCAGCTGCCAAGCAAAGACAGTCAGAGACAACTGTCCCAGAAAAGGCATGAACAATAGGAAAGACTTCATGCGACCCTGACAGGCTCTTCCAGCCCTAACTTAGACCATCCAAGACTTGCAGAAACAGCCTTGGCTGTGACAGGCTTCATGCACCAACAGGTGCAAGCCAGCACCTCTCACAAATCAATGCTCAAACAGGGCAAGGAACTGCAAGGAGATCTGCCTGACAGGTATTCCACATGAAAGACAACGCAAAGAACAGGAAAGGTAATAAATTAAACATGCAAATACACAAACCCTAAGCAACAGCAGATAACAGAGACAATTAACGAAGACTAGAACTCATAAGACACTGATCAATGGATCATGAAAGGAACCTCTGAGTGTAACCTTGAAGAAGTTCAACTAGAAACTTGGTAACTGATAAAGGAAAAAGAAAAAAACAGGATTATTGTGTGTTATCAAGAATGAGCCTCATAAAAAAAGAGCAAACTTATTATGGGATGTCTGAGGGAGAACTTACTGTGTAAATGCTTGCACGTAAAACATTGTGGGAGGCTTTCAGGTGGGGATTGTGGCAATGTGTAAGACATTGTGCGATGTTTAAAGGCAGGATTAACAGTGAGGAAATGGAGGGGTCAAGGTGGAGGAGTGGCACAAGCATGAGAAAACAGAGGTAGGAATTTCATGGGTTGATTGTGTATAAGCAGACTGCTGGTCAATATGCTTGTCTGACTGAGCCCTGTACCTGACCACCACTATTGGTCTTACCTTCTTATGAAAATCTGTTCCTTACTGTTTCCTGCATTAGTGTGCTCATTATTCTCTGTGCATAAGGTGTGCCAACAAGTTTCAAGCAAGATAAGCAGGCAAGTCAGACAAAGCGTCCGAGAGCTGGACTATGGACCTCGGGGCCAGCTACCAGAGACACCTGAAGAGCAGGTCTTTTCCTGACCAGCAAATAGTTTGAAAGAGTCTGGGCTGTTCCTGCTGCCCGTGGTTACGCAGGTGTCTGTAAAGGCAATATCCATCTGCCTGTGTCAATCTGATGTCTGTACAGGGTATGTGTGCACATATGCAAGCCCCCCTCAGAAATTTGCACTCAGCTTCACTGCTGGTAGGACCCAAAGAAGCAGTAAGCTGCAGCCACATCTCTCCAGCAGCTCAGGGAAGGAGGAATTGCTCTGATCCTTCAGTCAGCCAGATCTGGCTATCTTTAAAACCAGCTGCTTAATAAAGAAGGAGCGGTTGTCCGACTGTTCAGTTTTCCCAGAGCACCTTCTAGATGGCAGAGAACAATGAAAAACACGAAGTACAAGGTCTCTTCAGAGAGCTCTGCTGTAGGCTCTCAGAGCCGCTGTTTTCCTCCCGCCCCACACAAGAGAAAATGAATCGCTGCTCTTGCTTTAAACAATCCTTAGAATCACAGCGTGAATAAAGCAGAGGCTCTTTCCACTTTACGTTGACTAGTAGCAGACCATGGCATTTTGACCCTGTTATAAAATAAAGACTCACCCTTCCTTTCATATCATGACTCCAAAACTACCTAAACGCACAGAACCACCACACAGACTCCACCAAGAGTAAATAGAAGAGATCTGCAATCTACCCCAAGCTCTGCTCTAAGTGATCTACTATAAATCTTATTATCCACCTCACAGTAGGAAGGAAAAGTGATTGTCACCTCCTTGGACAGACACACAGAGCCCTGCTCTGCAAAAAGCTTTGACTATATTTGGTCTGGGAAGAAGCTGGACAGTCAGAAATTCAGTGTACTTTCAATACACAATATTATGGATATGTACCAATTTCACAGTTATTTCTCTCATTTTAAAGACAGAGGGGACTGTACCAGGTCCAGCACCTCTAACATCATCCTCCACTTAGCAGGACTCTCCTCGTGAAATTCCCCTAGATGAGACTGTCAGTCTTACTCCCATCTAGGATTAAAAAAAATAACAACATTCAATTGTTTGAACTTGGATTTGGCTTTACCAGAACTGAATAGATACACAGTATTTTATAAGTGTGTGCTGCAATTTCTTAAAACATGACTAATATTCTTGCTTTCATCTCTCCACTTAATCTTGCAGCTCCATATAACTTTCTTGTGCCGAACCACTGGTATTGCCCACATTCACTTGGACACACGAAGTGGCACTCAGGGAAAACAAGTCATCTGCACAGCAACAATAAACTCTTCAGCCACAGCATTTTCTTCAAGCAGACAGGTAGAAAACTGCTAGGTTACTGTCTAAGGCTGTCATAAAAGTCAAGCTTACTGCTTAATTGTTAGTTATATGTATTTAGTTTGGATGTTTATTGCCTTTTTTTCAATGCTTCAGTAATTTTACAGTAATTAACACAAACAAGCTAGGAAGTCCCCTTAGAGCTGTCTTTGTTCTCCCTACTTTCACAAGACCTTAATTTCAGTTTTCCTTCTACTTTTCCTTCGTGAGTAATCTGTTAAATAACATTTGCAAAATGTTCACTCATTACAATCTTCAGCCATAAAAGAGGGTGTGGAGTCACAAAACATTCACTCAACAAGTTCTTGCATCTTATTTGTTAATAAGATCACTAATGGTTTAAGTCTCTGAATACTTCAATAGTTGTATGTTTGAGAATTAGATTTATGGAAATAGGATATTCTTCACATTAGTTTAACCAAGAAAAGGTAAAAAGCTACATTCCAACATAAATTCCCATTTAAACATCCAATATCTCACAAAAATCTGTAAAGAAATGCAGGATATTCATTTTTAAAATAAATAAATAAATGTTACTTAAAAAGCCTTAAACACCGGGTGATGAGTAATAATAAAGACCCCATTAAACTAAAAATAATCTTTAGCATTTATGTCAAATTTCAGGTCATAGAACTCTTCACTTAAAACCAAATAAATCACTAAAACACAGTACTAGAACAAATCCTCGTATTTGACAGATGTTAAAGCTGTGATGCAGACTTTAAGCATATGTTTTTTAAATGCAATATTACATTTTGCTACGGAATAGTGGGTTTAGTTATGCAAAAAGTGTACTCTCAAAAGAATCAACTAATTTATTCCTAGTTAAGAACTTTTGATTTAAACACTGTGTGAGCATATTGAGCTCCTATTTCCATTCTGTGGTTAGCCCACAATAATCGAAAGAGGTATCTCTCTTTAATTACAATTTAAACTTGAAAGGCATTTTTCTTTAAATGGCAGCAAACAGGAAATGTTTAAACTGTGTCAAAGCCTTTGATGAATCTTTACAACTGCTCATAAAAGATCATCCTGCTTAAAATAATATTGATTTTTCATTTATTTTCCTAGATACTAGAAGATTTACGTTTCATCTGATCAGGATCAAAGCTTCTCCCAACTCCTGATCACTGGGATTAAATCAGCAATGTCATTTTACACGTTTAAAAACTACACTGCTAAAGCAAGATATAAAAGTGTAGCCAGGCTGATCATAGAGACCTTAGAATGAAACCCCTCAAGATTCCCCGTTTCTCTCTCTGCATTTGCTACAGAGCAGCTGTGCCTCACACAGATTCACATGAATGAAAATATTAAGGCAAGAAACCACCCACTTAGTTTATTTTCCATATGACTTTCCTGTAATTATTTTGTAAACTGTTCACACAACAATATATAAAAACATCTGCAAAAACAGGTAATTAATGTGTCAAGCCAAACTAATGCATTTTTTATGGTGTCCATGCTTCGTCAACTGTAATTATAACTCTTTTTAAGCAAATGATGATGTGTTTGTTGCAATGTGCAAGTGGTTATTTTAGATGCTCTGTTTACTATTACTGCAAACAGAATATAAAAACTCTACAGCTACTCTGTCGCACGTATAAGCCTTCATCTACACAAGCACAAGCAGGCTGCTCCCTCATTTTTCCAAAGGCTTTGCCTATTTCAAAGAAATAAAAATATCTTAAAATGAAAATTGGCTTTGGAAAGGCTGACCAGGCCACCCACTGACCAAAGTAACAGTAGCCAGGATATTAGGACAGCAGCCAATAATTTAAAATTTGTTCTTTAATTTTTATTTCTAAGGACAGCTCAGCTACAATATATTTACCAAAACAGACGTTCCTAACAACATTCAAATGATCTTGAGAGTTTGATAGAGGAAAACCACAAATATCAAAATAATTGTGCCACTGAGCTCATCTTGTGACTTGCCTGCTTGTTTTCCCATAGTCCAGTGATTTGAATGAAAAATGCAGAGAAGCAGTATTTCCACGTAGTATGTACGTAGCAGTAGCATCTGGGAAACTAGCAATGTTTTTGTCTTCTACTCAAGTCTCCTACTCACACCTCACAGCACCTCAGAAAAGTACATATACCTTTGAGAGGTTAGCTAACTCTGTTGAAGTGGCAAGCGTTCAGTTCAGTTAACTGTTTATTCAGGCACCCAATCTTCTGTAATTCTATCATATACAAAAATTATTTATGTTCAGATATTAATAGCAAAAAGCTGTGAAAGGGGGCCATATCCAATAAACCCAAACAAAAAAAATCTGGGCAGTAAGGACCATGGGGAAAAAAAAAATCTGTCCTTTTCCCTCAAACAATCTGGAGTACTACTAACAAAACACATCTCAGATGTACAGAAGAGCTGTCAAACTTGCTCTGGTCCTTAACTATTATCTTGATGCATTTACCTCACTGGATGGTAACAAAAATAGCTGTAGTCACCATTTGCCACTAACATATACAACATCCCACATTCAGTGAATCACAGTATATAGCACCCACCTAGGAATTCTAGACATTCCTTCCTTCCCTCCTTTGTGTCTGACCACCTCCAAATCATCCCCTCCTGGGCATTAGAGATTTTCCTCAGGAAGAGCCAATCTGTCAGGACAGCATTAGTACACTCCCAACCTAACTAGCTGCTTAACCAGTATGTGGATATTTCCACAGAAAAGGTAAGGCTAAAAAGTTAGCATCACCTGTCCCAATCCTCTGTAACCTCCATATTCTAAATCTTCCTGCTTTTCTCTCAAACTTACTAAAAATATATGTGGGCTGCCTTTATTTAAAGATGATATCAGAAGAGATTTGCTCCAGGAAGGAATGTCCTCTTGCAGAACAGGCTACAAGGAACTTGTGGGAGACTGCCTGTTGTGCTAACCCCAAACTCCATGTTCTTAACAATTTAAACAGTAAAACTTTCTCTAAATACTGAAATCTTCAATGAAACATTTATAATTGCCAAATCTAACAGCTATAATACCTTTTTTATTTTTAAAAGTTTCTTTATCTTCTTCACAGTCTTCCTGCACATATCACCCAGCTGGATTGCTGAATTTTTCAAAGAATTGCTCTCTATAAAAATGCAAGGGAGTAAGCCTTAAAAGATTTATTTCTTCTCACAATGAAAAGAGGTTTAGCAGCACCTTCCTTATTAGTGGGTAGCCCAGCTGTTATTTTTGCCTAATTGGTTCAAGAGGACCTCTGTTCTTCTTAGGGCAAACACTTCTTACATCATGTGAAGCAGACTCCTTTGTCCATATTAGCCAAACAAAAGCTCAGGCACACCATAAGTGACAATGCGGCTCATAATCCAGCACACATTTGTGACCACTTTGGACACAGTTTTATAACCCCAAAATTTATTTCAGGAAGGGGGAGAGCTGCTGATTTTGGAATGAGTCTCTACCAACTTTCACAGGAGAGTGGGTAACCTTTAATTTTCAAACAATTACTTAAGTGAAATGTGGCAGGTGCTGTGGTAGAGGGACACTTCAGCATCAAGGAAAGACACTATAGATTCTAGCAGCAGGTGGCAGTTTGGAATTGTGATATAAACCAGCTAGCTCATCGTCTCCAGTATGCTATATATAATGATTAGTTCTTTTGAGGTGATGGCCAAATTCTGCAGCTGAAAAAAAAAACACCTGTAAATATTAAAAAATAAGACCAACATGAAGCCCATTATGGTAAAACAGTTTGAAATGATCTTTTTTCCTTAGCGTTTTGAGAAAGTCAACATTTATTAAATGCACCACATTTATCTAGCAACCAAGAAGAAAAGCCACTTAAAAGTTAAACCTCTCATGCTGAAGCACAAATGTGTGACAGTGAGTGAACACATAAGAAATCTTCTTCCAGCTTCCCAGCGTGCTCATAACTATTATGTCAACATTTTATACGTAATCTTCACTGCAGGTTGCTCAAAACACAAATCTACACTGCCTATGAAGTTACCAATTCTGCATCCTGTAGAAAACATAAGGTTACACATCAGTGGTGTAAATGTCCAGGTAAATGCCTCTCTGGAAAAAACAAATGTTGGCATATGTGCCAAAGTTAAGATTACATAGATTAAGAATGCTGTGGGTGAAATGTGTTTGAGTGACCAGTAAAGCAGGAGCGAGTAACACTCAAGATAATATGAAACATAACTTTCCAGAAATTCTAATCAACAAACATCTGTTTATAGAGAAATTCCCATGTTAAATCCACAAGGTGGGGGGCAACTTGTCATGTGCTGGTGTGACTATCTGGCAAAAAAAAAAAAAAAAAAAATGAATGGTCACACAGCACGTACCATTTTTGGGAGGAAAAGCTGAACTTCCCATCCATCTGCTAAAGCTCATAGTCTTCAACTGCAAGATATTTAACCAAAGTAAGAATTCACAGTATGAGAAATACTCTTAAACACTTCCCTGTAAAACTACACATGCAAAAAAAAAAAAAAAAACCAACCTTGTGAGTGCTGCATGACAGAAGGACAAGTGCTGGCATCCTAGCACAGATAAGGAAACAAAATGGTGACAGCAAGTCCTCCAATGCAAGCACCCCAGGAGGAGAGCCACTGACAGTCAGAGCATGGAAAGAAGTTACACAGGCCACCACCACAGAAACGAGGAAAAGATTTTCCAAGTTCTCTACACTCTTCTTTCTCACATAAAAGGACAAGTCCAAATTAGAATTAGTAACCACAAACATTCCCTGTTTCAGAGCAGAGGGAATGCAGACACACAAGCACCTACCTCTTCAAGTAAGAGCAAGTTACTGCAGTTTGAAGCATAAAGTATTACAGAAAGAAGAAAAAAAAAAAAAGACACGAAAAAACAGTAATGAGATTCATCCTGATGATCTAATAGTATCATATCTAAGTACTAATATATTTCATATGTGCTTTTATATATAATACTATGGGAAATGGTATCTTTCCATGAGCAATCACTAAAATCTCTGAAACAGAAAAGCCAGCGACAGACCTTGTAGAGATCAAACCTATACTAGTCCTTCTACACAGCTCTGAAGATAGAGAGGCTATTTTAAGATACGGGAAAGGAAAAGAGGGAAAGAGGACAGGAAGAGAGAAAAGAAGGATGTGAAAAGAGAGAAGCTGTATATGCAAGAGCTGGTGGGGGAGTGGGTGGAGAAATCAGAGCACTGATTATCATGCAGCATCATGCCCTTAAACGTATCTATGCAATTTTTCTATTCCAGCTAGTAATTTGCCTCAATTCATCTACAGTGCCCAAGGCATTTAATTCTGCAGCCAGAGACTTCAATTTTCTCACCTAAGGACAGAAGCTGCAGTGTAACCTAGATCAGTCTGTTCTGTCTACACTGAATGCTGGAAGAAGCATGGCAACCCCACCAGGTCTTCTGATGGGAGGTAGAAACCCCACATAGCAACAGTCAAAAAAAAGATTAATGCACATAGCTGCAGCTAAGTGCTGGCTAACAACAGCTGAGATAAAAGGCTGTGCAGGCAGGAATGTCTGTCAAAGAGGCTGGGCATAAGCAGCAACCTGGCAAGAAGCTGCTATAAGGACAGACTCCGAAATCTTGGAAAGGTCAGATCAACACCAAGCCAATGCAGCTAGCTGTCTCCCCCAGAAAAGGGAAGAAAGAACATGTTTAAGGCGCACCTCGTCACATATTTATTCATTCTTTAACAGCCACATGCTAAACCACCACATTCAGTCATCTCAGCATCACGCCCTACATGTTGGCTTACAGGTATTGCTACAATTCACCTTAACATGTACTGTAAGGCTCTAAGCTGTGCAACAGGTACTAAACCCCAGACCTTTACCAGCCTCTTGGTGCAGCGAAGTCTCGCAGTTCAAGTGGAATGAGTATTCCTTTACATAGCTGAATCTGATTGTATTTATACATTAACCAACTCCACCATACTTTACCGGCACACATTGCATTTTACTGCTTTGCCACGATGAAGTGTCTAAATGTAGGACTTCTGCATATGGAATAACATCACTCAGGGTGATCCATCCAGCATCTACTGCAGAGTGATGGATCCTATAGCACGAACATTCTGAATATCTGTGTGGCCTGCAATAGGCTTGCAAGCTAACACATTTTAGTTATGAACAGCTCATAGCCCATATCAGCATGGGGTTCAGCATCACTGGCAGTACAATGGGATTAGATGACTTTTTTTTTTAAGCAAACCATAGTATTTCCAACATCCTTTCTTAATCTAGCTGCTTGTCTACAGACAAGTCCTGTCCAAACATCTAGCCTTCTGAAACAGCAGCTGTGATTCCAAGGTTGTGTGAAGCACTACGAGAGAGGGAGCACTCTGTATGGCTGCTTAGAAAGCCCAACCCAAACAGTCCTACAACACCATCACAGTCCAACAGCAGGAAACAGAGACAGTTTTCAGCTCCTTCGGAAGGAATTGGGGCAGGAAATTTTTGTCTTTACACTTCCACAGCCTCAGTGGAAGTGTAAACGTACAACAGCTAATAAGGCAAGTGACGATACACTATAGGAGCACAGAGGTCTGAGATCAGGGCAGAGGGGAGAATTACAGTTCCATCAGTCACCCTGTCATTAACCTTTCCCTGTGGGGCCCATCACAACTCTAAGGGTTTCCCTGCAGACATCAGCTCACACCTCAATGCATCTTCTCAGAAAACAGGTCTGTTGCTCCAACCAGGCACAGCTGCTGGGTAGCTCAGAAACCGCCTAAGAGATTGTTACTCTCCGTAAGAAACACTACTCAGAGGACTTACCAAGTGAAAGGAATTTAAAATAGCTACTGTATTATAACAGAAGTTTATATTCACATTTCTTATGTGCCATTCAATGAACAAGCAAAGATGCTTTTCACTCTGGAAGCCAGAAATGCACTCATGGAATAGCCATGACTGTTCCCTTTTTCATAAAGTACTGTCTTCTTGGCATTCTGTCAAGCATGCTCCTGTTTGCATCCCTGGCTCCACCACAAGTTCAAATCATAGCCCATCATAATCCCAGTAATTAGACACAAGTTGGTTTGTTTTCAGTATATCCAAAAATATCATCTAGTTCTCCAAAGTATTCCCAGCATTTCATTGTATATGCATTTCTGGGTTAAAAGTCAAAGTCATTTTAGCAAGGTTCCAGTAATTTGTGTAATTTTTGTTCCAGCTCTGTTTACTGGATAATCATTAAAATAGCACGAAGCAGTGCAAAACTGACATTCACAGCCTGCTTTCAAAGACACACCAGCAGCTTATCTAGAAGTTGTAGATACCCAGTGTAAAACACAGATACATACCTGGAAAACAGTTCGCGGCTGCTGTGACTTAAGAGGCACCATATACTTCATGCAACAAGGTCCATGCTGCCTAGCTGAACCAGCCCCCTAAAACAAATAGCCATTGTGCTCAGCCACAGCTGTTACACATGTGAAAACACCCCAAATCTCTAACAGAGTAAATGGATCACCTCCCTTCAGATGTTAATGTGACACGGAGCCTTGTAGGTAACATACCAGCAACGAACACGTTTGCTTTCTAAACCACATAGAAAAGTACAGGATCTGTTCTACATAAATTAGACTCACTGTATTGTGAAGTGTTCTTGCTTCATCATGTGTCTGAAGTTACTGAAATCCAGCAATAAGCAATCGTGTTAACTCTGTTCACAGCTCAGACAGCCCATCCCATAATGGATATAACTTGAGAATGGCTGGAGTTGGAAAAAGAGGTGCAGCTTATACAGACAAAACTCCCTCCTTTACTACAAAAAACTCTTTCCATAATTTCACCCTCCTGATCTATTCTTTCCTAACATAAACTACACCTTAGGCCAAAGTTAGGGAAAGCACTACTTCACATAAAACAGTTAACTTCCAGCCTAGAAGTTGGTGGCTTGCTATCGATTAGTGCATTTTTTTCCATCACTAAGCCTGAAGCAACACATTGACCTCAAAGTGCTCTGACATGCTAGCAAAACAAAGGAACAGCTACAGATGTGAGCCAAAGTTTCTATCCATTGGTATACTTAATATGCTCCAAAAGGCAGATTCAGATTTCAGATGGTATCAGCTCCTGAAGAATTGTTTAACCATCCTACACAACCCTTACATACCTGCCTCCCAAAAGCCTCAAAATCCTGCACACAGCAATGCCAGAAAACAGGAGAGGGGCAGCAGAATCAGTACATATTCAGAGAAGAAAGAAATTATGGCAGCTATTCCCTCTCACTGCATGCGAGGGAGCTCTGGTATAAGTGAAACAGGGAGGTACAAGAGTTACAGGTAGTTCGGTGGCAGTCCAAGGGCTCTACCGCCAGTCCAAGAATTTGTTATCCTTCCCACTGACAAATGTGTTTAATATTAAGTGCACGTATGGAGCAGAAATAGGCCCAAGATTTATAAAAAGCAGATGCCCAGAGTCCAAGGTATACACTAGCCTCTCAGGGGGCGTACAACGTTCATTCCCCAAGTTATGTGTGTATTAGGCCTTTTGTCAGGATTATGAATAGGACATTAAAAGATTTAATACTAAAAGTCTGCAAGATACTAGCAGAGCAAAACACATATGCACCTTGCACAGTATAATTAACAGCACCATACTTCTGAGAGCATGCACACACAGCTGGAAACAAAGTCAAGATAGACATTTCTTTGGTGTAATCATAGGCAACATCTGCCTCGTCTAGCATTAGTGCCATCAGCTCAGAGATGGAAAGTCATCAGGAACATAACAGGCTCAAGTGTGTTCCAACCACCTTCACGGAAGCCAGCTACTTCAAACTAAACACAAGCCTATAAATTGCAGTAATAAACTTACTGGTACAGCACTTTGACAAGGCAGCCTTAAGTAGTAAGGAGATCTTGTACCAAGCCTGAAGGAGCGGCTGGCAACAGAGACACCCTTACATTTCAGATACATCTAACCAGCTTAGTGGCTTCACACTTCCGAGGTAATTCTGAGGAAAGTTTCTAACACAGAGGAGGGATGATGTTTGGTTTCCCCTCCCTCCAGGTACTGGTTACATTTCCCGAGTCCAATTTTTAGGTGTCAATTTCTATTTTCTTGGTGCCACCACGTGGCAAAAATGTGTATTGCCATTTTACATGCAAAAGCCACTTCCACTCCACTCTAGAGGCCACACATTCTGCAATGGCTGTACACTGAAAGGTAACGTCATTTACACGTGTGTAAGTATATATGAACACTGTGCTTCACTTCCAGATATTACAAAAGTTTAATTATGCAAAATAGACTGAAAATAAGCAATGACAGAAGACCAGAGGCATTTTGTAACAATTGCACCATCCTTATCTTTGAAGGGAGCTCATTATTATCCATGTAAAATACATAACCAGGTGTGTTTAAATAGCTGAAGTGACTAGGTTAAGGGTTTGGGTTTTTTTCATTGCAACATACAGTGAATAGTCACATACCAATGCCAAACATACCACCTTCACAAAGTAGCTACATCAAAAAGTGCATTACAGAGTTATTTGTGGGGGTGCGGGTGGGGTTGGGAGTGGGGGGTGTTACGTTCCTCATTGATCCTGAGAAGGCATGTGTTTTAGGAAGGCATTTTAATTAGCCCTGTCACTATAAAGAGGGCACCAAAGTGTCTCCCTGCCAGCCTGCAGAAGCTCTGAAGAGAACAGGACACAAAATCAGCTGCACCTAGCCAAATCTAGTATAAACGCCCAGCAGAAAAGGAACATTCATTTGCTTTCCACCTTCCCAGCCATGCAGGCTAACAGAGAGAAAGGAGAAAGAAGAGCTGACTGCTAGGAACTAGCCTGTGTATATTTATGTTCCCAAGGGAAAACATGCCAGCTAAAAAGCAACTCATTCCCATTATTCCCTCTCCTGTGCTGTACAGATGCAATATAAGAGACTGCATGGAAGTTGCAGGTGCTGACTACACACCTCTTCAGCCATCAGAAACACCTCCACCTGCACGCGCACACACAGAGGTACCACCACTACAAATTTATTAACAACCCCCACTGTACTATCTAAGAGGCATCAGGGAAACAGGGCAGAATATCATACTTTCCTAAGACTGAATTTTTTCCTTGCCTGAAAAGCATGGACACCAGTGGGTGAGAGAAAAGGATTAGCAGTCATCTGAGGTAGCCAGATGAGTAGCTTGCCAACAGGAAAGAAGCAAAAGTCCTTGGAGGAAATGTTAGCAAATGCAAGTAAAAAGCTCAACCCACTCTAGTTTAACAAGTGAGCGTGCATCAGTTGAGCAAGTCACCCACAACACATGAAAGAAAAGCCTTCCACAACTTTAAGGTAAACATATTACCATAAGAATTACTGTGGATTCAAAGCCAACATATTTAACCGCTGCCACAACCCGAGCATGCATGCATACTTACCACAGCTTAACCGATGTGCAATAGCCTGACTTGTGTTCATGCCCTAACAGTTTAAAACTGCTTAATAAGGTTCAGAAACTTGAACTGTCAGTTTAAAACTGCATCATGGCAGCCTTGCATCATGGCATGAAGACAGCAGTGGTTATGACAAAACAGGATATTCTTCAGAAGACCTTAACTGAATGGCACACCCATCTAGGAAGAAGTGTATTAGCAAAGAAAGAACAGCTAGGCTCTCCAACAGAAGGACTGCCAGCACATTTATCATCAGGAATGAAAAGCATTTTGACAACATGGGCTTTAAGGAAAGATAGGATGCTATTTGAAAAGCCACAACAGGCAGCAAAGCAGCAACCCTACTGACATCACTGGGACTTGAAAGAGGTGGACTTACCCTTGCCAAAAAAGTATAAGACCCTTCAAGCAAAGACTATGCACGTACCTTGGCCCATACCTCTAGCTTTCATCAGTAACCTGTCCATTATTTTTTGCCAGGCCCTGTTAAAGCAGTTCAGCAAATAACTTCTACTCCTAGAACTGTTCAGAGGGACATCATGACATGCATTATACCGAAATGCAGCAAAGGCTCCTGTTTGTGTGTGCTTTGGTACATTAGCATTGAAGTTCTGATCTGGAACAGCATAATGCATCTGTGCTGTACACCGTCAAACAAAGCCACAATTCTAATCTTACTCATTTGATCTGTGTGTGACAGAAGCACAATACACAGACCCTGAATTCACTCCAGGAAAGAACAAATCTTTTCCTGTCCTTTATAGTTTTAAGCCATTGTTAGACAAAATGCAAATACATGAGGTTATCACTCTTGATCCTCAAGAGCTAGAGATGGAAGAGGAAAAAATTGTTCCCTGACTGACAAGGTGCAAGGAGACTCCACAGAAATTTGTATGTAGGTGCATCTGGTCAGTTAACAACAGCTTTTGTAGACATACATTGACACACAGAAGTCTTTTGAAAAAAAAATAATCCTGTTCTGTAGCAGTGTAGGCATGCAAGTTTGTATGCATCCTTTAGCCAGAAAAGAACAGTTTAGTGGAAGAAGCAAAAGGCTGTGAGCCAAGAATAGTTCTAATCCTGTTGTGATTGGGAAGTTAACCTGAGTCTGCCTCTCCCCATGCGTAAAATGGGGATAATTAATCCTCACTTAACCATGTAAATTAAATAATGTTTCAACAGTGCTGCAAGTGCCACATATTAATTAATGCCTAGGTAATAAAAAAGGAGGAGGCAGAAATGGAGCACTTTGCTGCTTACCTGCAAGTTAAAGGTTGTGCCGCAAATTTAAAAGAGGAGATTTGGCACTTGGAAAATGAGACCCTAAATTATCATTCAGTCTCAGAAAAATTTTTTTCTCTCTCTCTCTTTTTCATATGCACAGCACCTATCAAGCACATGAAAGCCAGGCACACATCATTGTGCAATTCGTATACCTGAGTAAGCTGATGTTAACCAAGGAAACCCCATAAACAAATACATATAACCAAAGGTAAGGCAAACCTAATGGGAAGATCCATACCTTGAACACCTTCCAGAAGCAGATCAACCCCCTTTCTATAAAAGCTGAAAGCAGTTTCATAATCTTCTTCCTCCTCTTTCTTCAAGGCCAGTTTTATCAACTCGCCTGCTTTCTCCAAGTAATCTTGTTTGCCAGGCTTGGGTTTTAAGCTTCCAGTAAACAAACTATGGCTTTCCCTCTCTCCTTCGGGTTTGTTCCACTCCTGCTCAGGTGCCAGTGTGCTTTGTACTGGGGGTTCAGAAGTAAGGCAAAGGCCAACAGCTCTGCTGGGAGAACTTTGGTTGGATGCCATTCCATCATCTAACTCAGCAAGAGAGTCTACATCAACTGTCAGAGAGATCAGGTCACTGTCACTGGAGAAGCCTGGAAGTATAGTCAGAAAGACATCCATTACTCTAGATTCCTCATATACATTACCTCCAAAATTCTTTACTTCATCCAAAGATTTTAGCTGTCTTCTCACTTATGCAGCTTCCCAAGATTGTGCACAGCAACTCCCTGCATGTAAAGCTGTCTTTAAAATTATTTTTTAGTACCTACAGAAACATGGTTTTTAAAATTAAGATACCAGCTACACAGAGCAATTGGTCTTCATTTTAATACTGGGAATGAAGAGACCACCACCTAACACCCAACCTAAACTTTCAAAGACTGCTCACCATTGTGCTCCAGGAAATTACAAAACTAACCCTTTCTGTGTGAGTGCTATTAGAAAAGTCAATCAGTAGAATCTGAATTACTGTTGCAAGAAATCCCAACATACTGTTTTAAATCAGTAAAATGAAGCATTCCAAAACCAGTAAATTAGGAGCTTGGATTAACACTGCAACATGCAGCACTAACATCTACCATGTGTAGTCTTCTTCCTGTGCTAACGCGTGGTAAAATGAATTAGCTTACACTTTAACTAAAATTCGAGATAACGCATTCTATTTTACAATCACCATAAGGTAAAAGTATATATATTTATTGCAAGCTGACTTTCAGTAACTAAACCATGGCAACTTAGCAGGGTTATTTGGAAATAAATGGCAATAAAGGTATTTTACACCTACACCATTTCATTCTGTAAAGACTAGCATCCACAAAAAGCATTCACTCATAATTATCATTTCCTAATAATTTAAATTCCACAGATGTAACGGAAACAACTTCTAGATCTCACCTCCGCATTCCGACTGGCTCGTAAGTGTCACATCATCAAGCCCACTTAAATCCTTCCGAACTGAAAAGGACAAGAATGACAAAAATGTTTCTGACATCCCTTTGTACAACAGATTAGATGTTCACTTGCCATCAAAATGAAAGGGCATGACGCTACTACAGGTAAAAGTACATAATATGAAACTGCTCTTTGTCAGGCTATCAGAGATATCCATTTGGTAACACGCCATTAGAATTGTGGCAGTGGTATTAGATTTGCTATTACTCACTGCCTCCGAGGTTAAAAAACAAAACACAAGTGCTTGCTTGGGGGGGACTAATTCAAACTTCAGCACTCCACCTCATTTCAATAGCAGCAGCACTTTAATCCCTATTTCTCACTGCTCTAATGATTTTAAGGAGACTTAAAACAGGGACATACACACTAAAAAGGGGGGGGGGGGGGGGGGAAGGGGGGGGGCAGGGTGAAGATAACAGGCCAGATTTCAGTCTCAAAAATGTCATTCCAGACTAGTACCCTGCATGAGACATATGGAGCAAGCCACAAATTTGGCAGTGCCACCTGGATATCAAGTAGCAGTTTGTTTTATCACCTTGGCACATGTACCCACTGAGGCAATAAAACAGGCAACAAGGTCAAGACATTTAGCTGTTTGTACACACAGAGAAAGCAATTTCTGAGCTAAAACCTGGTGTCTGTTTTTTTCTGTATTATCGACAGTCAAGAGTTTATCCATATTATCAGATAAAGCATTCAGACATCTTCAAAAAGTATGAGGCAGCTGCAAGGACCTGACTCAAAGGTAACTCAAACTTTCTTTTTGATTTTGCAATTCTGGAGTCAGAGGGAGTTCACAATTTATGGAAGAGAAGCAGGAAGGCACTATAGAAATACTGCTTTTCTAAAAGCTAGTGAGAGGAAAAAGGCATGAAGGAGAACACATTACCAGCCACTCTTTGTCTGAAAAGCAAGCGACAGTGATACTTGGTGACACAAGACTACTTGAGAAGAGGTGAGGGTGCACAGAAGACAATGCTCCTGATCTTTTCAGAGGGACATAAAAATAAAGTGGCCATGCAGAGAAGAAAAGTGCCTGTGCAGTCCTGCAAGAAAGAAGGCAACCTCACAACAGAACAGTTGGAGGAAGACAGAATATTCGTTAATTACCGTATTAATAATGGGCCATTCGCCTGTCTAATTTAGGGACAGCAATGTCAAGTTTGGGTGTGGAGGACTGAGAATTTATGAAATAAAATAACATTTAGGAGTCCAGTTACTTGGTTCAGTGAAGAGAAACTGCTAACTAAGGAATGTATAGGTGGAAGCAGAGCTGACTGATGACAAAGGGTGCAGACAGAATGAATGGAAAAGCTGTGACAGGGGTGTGCTGGACACTCAGATTAGATGAATTAGAATGCATCCACACTGCATATTTCAGACAGACCCAAGTTCTCCTACACTCCAAACAAAACCGCATTTGATCTTCTTTTGCAGCCAACTTTACCAGAAGCTGTATGAACACAGCTAGCATGGCACAGAGCCTGAGCTAATAAACTTTGCTTAAGGTCAGGTTTAGAGCCCAGGTCTGGCACCACACAACCATAGTCATGGGGGTTCCAGTCAGCCCAAGGGGCAGGAAGAGTCTGAACTGTATATGCTTATTTCTGGGAAGATAACGTAAACATGGTAAAACATGAGGAGGGAAGAAAAAAAGAATGAAAAAAAAATAGGTTCCCAGTGAATTCCTCTAGAATTTGGCAACTGGTATAGAAAGACTTTTGGAGAGGAAATTGGACATTTGAACATTATCCCATTTACCCAGAGAGGAAAGACAGAGTGACTGTCAGGAATATGAGATGAGTATGACAATGCTGAAGTTGAACATGAATTCCTATACTTGTCTCCGTCTTGCACAATTTCACCAGTTATATGAGGAATAAATGCAGTTTCCAAAAATTGGTGGAAAACCTGGATAACCTGGCCTCTTGAAAAGCCGGTTTCTGTGAAAGCCTTAACTGCCAAACTGCTTTTACAAGCAAGACACCTATCGCTTATTTTGGTACAAAAACATTTCTACTACCATCAGTTTGTATCTTCTACCATTAATGTGCAGACATTCTGCAAGATGAACTTTGTCTGAAAGGAACAGATAAAAGTGAGAAAACACAACCAACCCTTATAAGCAAACACCAGCACCTGTTAAGGATTGACACTTCTCAGTACAACAGCTTGAAGGACCAGTGCCCATGTGGAGGCCCTTTCATGCTCACAAAAACTGACACAGTGAACTAGTCACAGTTGACTATGATAATCAGACTGGGGAAAATTAGATGCAGGCAGGATGCCCTGAGGAAAGGCAGGGAGAGAGGACTCAGAGCCGAGTATTGCCACTGCCATCTAGAGGCCTTAAAGACAGATGTTTCTTTCTGTTCCTAGTCTCCCTCCTCCCCCAAAATTTAATTTCAAACGTAAGAAAATATGAGCTGGAAGACACATAGGTTTTTAGAAAATATAACTCCACAAAAGTCACATTCGGCATCTGGAAATCCTGTGCTCTGTTGTTGCAAGTATCCACTGGAAAGCGCTCCAGCCGATTCAGAAGGATATCAAAGAATTTTTCTACTTTACAGCATTTTTTCCTTTCAATATTTTATCTCACATAAAGGAAGTGTTTTTCTTCTAAGAATTAGTCCCTTGTGAATAGGGAATAGAAACGTTCATATTAAGCATTTTTAGAAGCACTTTTTCCTTTTATAAGGCACGGTGTAAAGTGAGTGCATTGTTAGAATCAGGAATGTTAAATTTCACAGAAATAGTGCCCTTTTAAAGCTAGTTACTACTATTTATAACAACTACCCTCTGTATTTAAACAGCTCTATAACCTTCCCTTCACAGAATGAAATATTGTGGAGGCAATTAGTTCATTAACATCACAGAAGATACCACAAAACAAAATGCAAAACTCCCTGCCCACGTAGAACATATTATGCAACTAAGCACAAAGTTATTGACACAGAGAGATCACAATGGCAAGTTACACATCCTCAAGCAAAAAATAAACAAACCAACCAACCACTATTAGAAAACACAACTCTTATTCAAGCAGAGTTTCACCAAAGCAAATTCTATGCCAGTAAGACCAGAGGAAATTAAGTAGTTAAGAAAAAAAAAACACACTCTCAAATAAGCTTAGTAAGTATTTGTATAGTAATGTGTATTTACACATGAGCGTAAAACAGTTCCAAAGGAAAATCTGAAGGGCTGGAAAAGAATTTCTTAGAAGTCACAAGGATCCAAGCATACCTCAGAAATACGTAAGTATCTAAAAGACTGCATGGTTTAAGCTAGCTAGCTCAGCCTCCAGAGGCAGGCAAGAAGCCCTAGCACAGTATATATTTGGGCTGACTGACCCTACCTTACACTTATACTATTATTTAGTGCAAGTGAAGTGCCACTAAGATTACTTTACATGTGGCATCCAAGCCAGCACGTACATCTTTACACTGTGCTAAGGAAATGCAACCATAGGAAAAGGGACACACCTTCCATTGCCATAGCACAACCAGAAAACATTAGCAAATTAAGGAAGGTATTTCCAGCCTTCAATTGAACATAGCACGCACTGGCTCTAAACACACAACCTCTCAGACTTTAAAGAATAGGGAGACTTTCTCAGTAAACAAAAACTGCCAGCATTTTTTAAGAGACTTAAACAACTTGCTTATCTCCCCAACCCCTGCAGTAGGCTTTAACATTCACCATGCCCGTATGTTCACTCCATTTTAAAATAAGATACCAACTATCTTCTGGATTTTACTAAGCACTGAAAGCATGGTGACACCCAGAGCCTGAACAGCTGAATGAGAACCCTCTGAGATGAATGGAGGAGTTCAAATCTTAGACCTATTTTTCATGTTGCAGGCAAATTCAGACACTCATTCTTGTATTTATTGATCAATCTGAAAACTGTTTTAATGTCTGCAAATTTTTACAGCTTAAGACTTGGGTCATGATTAGTAGTGACCATCGCCACACTGTTCGCCCAACCTTTTGGAAGCAGGCAGGATCATGTACATTTAAACCAGAGGGTTTAGTTCAGTTAGCATCAAAAGCAGTTCTCTTTGAGCAACAGAGCACTAGGACTTCCAGAATGGACTAAAACACCCAGAAAACTTCCTCTTAGAAGCAAACTTCCAGCAGTACAGACAGAGCTCTGCTGAGCTCAACTTCTCTTTTCTTAATCCCAGCTCCGGCATTTCTGTCATACCAAGCAAACAGAGACTGGATGTCAGTGCTCCTACAAACATGGCTCTTGTCGTTAACGTGCTGCTTTAAAACAGATCACGCTATAAGGTTACATGAGAAAAGCAAGCAAACCTTCAGAGCTGCAGTCAGACAGGTTGTCAGTCAGAGAGTCAGACAGAGGTTCAACAGGACCAATCAATTCGGACCCATCATGCACCTCTCCACCCTGAAAATAAAGAGGGAAAGGAATTATTTAGCCAACGTGCACAATGGAAAGTCTCACTGTATAGAAGTGAGAGTCAAAATTCAATTTTCTAACCAGTGAATGCTCCATTACTTTAGAGTTAATGTATTTAATTAAACTATATAAGCCTGCAAAATAAACAAGGGCTTTTGATTAGGCCATGTCTTGTCTGGGTGCCACAGACTGTCCAGGTATCTAAACAGTTACCCACTGCAGCTTCAGAGCCCTGAACCATACAGGCTGCAGCAGGTTTGCCTGTAGACCCCAGGGTTTAGCAGGGAGAGAACAGAGATGCTCCTGCTCTCCTGCAGCACATGCAGTCTGTGCTCTTCAGGGCCCTTCAGTGGTGTTCCCAAGCTCAGCAGATCCCTCCCGCACGCCTGTTTGCCCATCAGACTAGTGTCCCCACCATGACCCACTACCTTGAGTTCAGTCATAGTCAAGACTGAACAAACAGGGAAGACAAGGCCATCCCAGCATATAAGGAGGACATTATTCCCTCCCAAGCCTGAAAGAAATCAAAGGTAAGTGAAATAACAACAGAAGCAATTAATTGTACTAGAAATCACCTAAATGTTTCTTTTAAATTTCTGATTTGCATCTCAGATGCACATTTTCCATGCAACTTTAATAAGAACTGCACCATTTCCAAGGCAGTGTTACAAATGGGCACTAGTAATCTCCCTTGAACTAGCCCAGCTAACCTGCTTTTCGCACCACCCAGCCCATTTTGCTGGAGTATATAGTATACAGATACAGCACTCCCTTCACTTGTTTCTACAACTTCATTGTCCAAGTCCATCTCCCCATGGGTATTTTCACAAAAACCTGAAACAGAACAAAACCACCCACGAGCGAAGCTAAAAGACCCAGGACAAGACGGTGACTGATCGAAACCTAGGGCTTTCTTGCAGGAAAACATGGCACAACATCAGCTAACAAATGAGCCTAAGTTATTAAACCTGCATAACTCCCCTTGTAGACATACCTGCTCTTACAAAAATTAATGTCTTTCCAGTTTTATTCATTCCCATGCAAAGCCAGAAAAGGTCCATTAGAAGGCTACAATTAATACCTTTGTTAAGGAAGGGAAGAAAGCTCTAAACAAATACCCAAAACCACAGGAGTATTTCCAAAGAACTGAAAGAGTGCAAATGCAAATAAACTGAAAAGCAAAATATTCTAACTCCATCTCCCATTTATCATTGCCACCAAACCTTAAAGAAAGTTATTTTAAGTAAATAAGTCTGCAATAACTACATCATGAAAACAAGTGAAGATTTTTAAGCTTCGCTGCAATTTTGCTTTTGCATATGTATCATTTAAATATACGTAACAATTAATACACTTAAGTCCCATCTCAGCCAGATGAGTTGCTATCATGTTTACATGTAAATTTATACTTATGTGTTTGCAGAATGTTAGACTAAGCTACTGAAAACAAAAAGGTTTGAAGGAACTACTGAAAACAAACTGCTTCAGATGTAATAAAGAGGAAGTTTGGATCAACATATTGTCCTAAAATACGTTTTAGAGAATGGTTCTTACAACACTGCACAAGCAGCATGTTTTTACTAGTTATATGCCAAATTTGTTGTCATGAACCTGAATCCGTAAAAGGCCATAAGAGAACAGTCTATACAGTCTTCCTTCCTTTCATTTAAACCACAAACATCTACATAAAACACAAACAGTGACAGTATTTTAATAACTTCCCCACTGAACACCTGGATTTAGTATCACAGGTTTTGCTCACTGTTCAATAAACAAAAAATCCAAATCCCTTCACCTGAAGTTCCTGTAAAACTTTCCACTTTGTACAGGTGTGGCATAGGGTTTTTTTAAAAGCCCCATTTCTAGAGTGAATGGAAAACTCCCAGTCACTTCACAAAGTATGTCAGATCAGCTCACTGTCACTCCGCAGTTTATTAAGTAAAGCAGAATCAGCACTATACTTTATTCATATCAGTAAGAAGCAGATACTTATGCAAATACTAACAAACCTTAAAAAACTCTTCAAGCTGTTTGCTGTTATACAGAGCAGGGATATTGGCAGAAAACTGCAGCAGATCTTCAGCACATTGCCTTCTTTCTTCAATCACAGTTTCATCAAATCGCCCTGGAACAGACACACAGATTGACAGTTTTAGAAATAACTACACATTTATTTTGCAATAATAACTACCACACACACAAAAAAAAAAAAAAAAAAAAAACCAACCACCACACAAAACACACAAACCCAAGACAAAAGCACCTTCTGAAGACAATGCCCTGAGTCTATAAAAGTCGTTCCAATGCTTCAGGAAGAACATACCAAGTCTTCAAACTTCCTATTCTCAATTGTCCCTAGAGTCCCGTCTTCTGCAATCCACTCGGATGATGAAAGCTGGCAGCTACAACAAGAATCCTTCACCCTCTCATCGTAAGAATATGTGAGGCAACACTCTTGATTAGCCAAGAGACACTAACGGATGTCCAGTGTTATCTAACAATAAATGATACATGCACAATTTGACAATATGCCAGTCAGTGTCAGCCTTGGTTACGGCCCAAATCCTGTAAGGAGCTGAGCAATCTTCACATATTCTCAAGAACAACGCACAATATGAGTGGATAGTAAATGAAGTATTGCTAAAAGCCCCCAAACAGATCATCAATTCCAAGGTGCCATTTATTGAGGAGACAAAGTGTAGGGGACATGGTGAAGCCCTGCTACGAGGCACTGAAGCTTTCCTCTGATGTAGCTCCATGTAGACAGGGTCTCATCTCCTCCTGGATTCAAGAGGTAAGCAGAGCTGGGAAACAGCTCATTTACTAAAACGTATGATCCTTCCCTTTTCCCTACCCAACACTCAAGACATTCCAATTAGAAAAAACACATTTAAAAAACAATCCCACAGTTCACCTGAAGAGATTTGCTTCTCAGGAGAAAACCCTTGGATTGCTACCTTAAATTCACATTCTTCACAATTGCACACAACTTATTTTAGCTTTTCATATCAACATCACTTTGTTGTTGAAATAGTTACAAGTTTACAAAAGGAAAAGGGCAGAGGTTAACAGTAATAATTGGAGGAGAACAGAACAGATACTGGAATAGCTATACAGAGGGAAAAAGAGGACTGGGAAGACAAGTTCAAGAAACAGTATTGCTATAACAGCATGACCAGAAAAATAAGAACCACCTGTGACAGCTCTGTGGCATTAACCTTTGAAGAGGACAAAAGAAACATTGAACATAGAAGCAAAATTCATTTATACTTAGAGCAAGCAAAAAAATAATCCCAGAAAAGAAGTATCAAAGCAGGATTCTTTCCAGAAATTCTTCAAGTAAATAGCTCCTGCCCATGTGGTACCAGAAAAAAGAAAATAAAACTAGAAAGACACACGCATACTCACAAGATCACAAACAAAGCTTTTAGGGGTTATTTTTCCATGAAAGAAAGGAAAGACATCGTTGGGCTAATTTTCAGCTGGATCAGTTCCATGACTTGTTCACCCTGCCCTTTCAGCTGTACAAACAATAGCAGCTGTACAAAAGAGCTAGCAACAAGCAAGGAGAAAGAAGGCAAAGGCAATGCTACCACGTTGAGTGGCAACGCTGAAATCAGGCCCCATTAAACTGCTCAAACTTCCTATGTCTTCCAAACAACACTGGGGGTGCATTAGGGCTTTTGCTTCATTTCATGCAAAATACGGTATCGTGAAAAAAAAACCTTCCCTCAGTAAAGCACAACAGCACAGGCCAGTTAAACGAATCTATAAAATAACACAAACACTGTTATAATGCAACAGAAAATCAATCACAGAGAAGTAAACACCTAACAAGGCCAGAAACAGGTAACTTTTGCAAGAAAGTAATGTGCTGTTTTTCTTGGCTTCCTAGGGAACTTTTCCCCACTTTGCTTCATCATCAAACCCAATAAAAACTAGTTTTTCTCATCCACATCTCAGTACTTCCACTGGACACCAGACAGGACATGTCAGGACCAGCATTGCCAGGCTGACCAGAGCACGTTCACCAATTGTCCAGGAAACTGCAAACCCCACCAGTATGAGCCGAGCCCGCGGGCCCTTGGTAGCACCACAGCACATGCTCTCTTCTTACGCAGCTGCTGTTTCACAGACTTTGCAGAAATATAATTACATTTGCAACTGCCTTCCCTCTCAAATTTAGCCACATGAGTAAGAGGCTTGACTTTCTGACAGCACAATTACATAAGCCTTATTTTCTTAGGAAGCTGAGCTAAAAAAAATGAATACATGTTTGAACAGAGTTGTTGAAACATTAGTCACTGTCACATTTTCCAGCTCATCAGCATCATGATATACTATCAGGACAACCACTTACAGAACTAGAGGACTTGGGGGGAAGGAAGAACATAATTCAGTACTGGTTTGTTCACAGACTATCTGGCATCTTGCTGGCAGTTTCATTCCCAGCCAACCCTGACTAATTCCTTCCCTCTCTCCCTTTTTTCATACTTTCAAGCAATCTTGTATTGCTCAGCACCTTCATTACTACCTTTCTCAATCAGATGTTCAAAGGTGCTCAGATACCCAGCTGACTCTTCAAACATTTCTATCAGGAAGCCTTTGTGCATCTAAATCAACATTATTTCCACAATTCTTTACATCTCTCAGACAACATGGAAGCTTCACTATATGTCCATGTCTTTCCAGGGTTTTAGGAAGCATCAACTACAATCTTAGCCTATGGCAAATGCATTAGCACAGTTCTGCTACTCCCTCCAGCAGTTTTCCATTCAGTATTTCTTATACAAATGGAAGCCAAACGTAAATTCCTGTAAAGAGAATCCACAAATCATTTTGTGGAGCAGATCTGAACAAAACACCGAACAAAACTAGTGTTCATGTTTCAGTTAGTTTAACTCTCACAAGACTTCCAACTGTAAATCACACCCAGTTCTTAAATATGCTACTTCATTTGGTATTTTCAAATTCCAGAAGTATCCTTATCTGAGCTTTATAATGTGGATCACCTCTCTGACTCACTGCTAGCAAGTTGTCAGTATCTGGTGGGTTTTGGTTTCTTTTTGTCAGGGCAGGGGGAGTATTTTTTTTAATACTAGAATACATTCCTGCAGTTGTTAGATACAACACATGCTGAGTACAGATTTACCGGTATTCTGGCAAAATGCCATGTATAGCCAACATACGGGAATACTTAGTGTCAAAAAAAAAAAAAGTTTGAAAAGACTGAAGAAATTATGCATATTAGGGTAAGGAGAGTAATCACTACCCAAAAATAGGTATCATAATT
The DNA here is from genome assembly GCF_023638135.1 of Falco biarmicus. NCBI lineage: Eukaryota > Metazoa > Chordata > Aves > Falconiformes > Falconidae > Falco > Falco biarmicus. Next base: position 11,380,340 of record NC_079299.1, read on the forward strand.
GCTGCATAACAATTCAGAGAAGTTTTAACTGATCTGCTAGGACATTTTAAAGTCCCATGCTCAAGTTCATTATGTTCTCTGCATAAAATGGGCGGAAAAGGTTCAAGCAAAGTACAGAAACAGCAAAATTATTTCTTTTTCCCACCCATAACAGGTTTCATGCTTTGATGTGACCAGCTCTATTGTAACAGCATATAAATACATGCACTTGCACTTTGTAATTATCAAAAGCTGTAGTATACCACATGCAACATAGGTCAGTTCTGTGGGTGTGGCAAGCCTTTGGTTGCATGAACTAGGGAAGCACAGCATGACCCATTTGTTTTTAAATACGTCTCACACCATCTCCTAAAACTCTGCATGCTGAACTTGAGATTCTGCTCAGGTTTAATACTTCTACTACAAGCAAGTCTGACTGTCAGAACCACCAATGCTCATTTCTTAAAGTGTACTCTGCTCAGAACTATATATATATACATTACTTAAAGCACACACATATAAAAAAAAAAAAATCAACAATAAGCCAGCAACTACTGGCAATGCTAATTAGTAACTAGTTTAAAAACTGCAACAAGTGCAGTATTATCACAGGAGAGAAACACTGCAGAAATGCTTCATTAAATCAGCTTGAAAACAAAAGGTCTTAACAGAGGTGGACCTTGCAGCTCACCTCTAACTAGACTGAAATCAAGTTTGTCAAAACTGAAAAATCTACTAAGATTACATTTTTCCTCTAGTACAAAAAGTATTAAGACTGATCTGCAGATAAATGCTCTAAATTTAAATAAAACACACAGCTTTTATTATGCGTAGAAGTGAGACTGAAGGATGCACAGTAAAATTTTACGCGTAAATAGAAACCTAATTCTTAAATTGAAGAGTCAGACATTTCTGTTCCTTTCAGCTATGCATGAATCATTTAAGATTTGTTTTTACATTACCTCCTCTTCCTTGTATTCTTCCATGGCTCAGCTTCATTCAAAGGTAGTGGGCTTTGTTTTGGTTTAGTTTTATTTACAAAAAAACTCTTTGAAATTAACTACATTGAATATTTCTGTAATTTCCTTCTCTTACAAGGTACACTGCAGTCACTTGTTCACCAAATACAACAGAAGAAGGCTGTCTTTCAGAAGAGATTTCACTCAATTCTTCCTTTGCTTACAGGGCTAATTAATGTAAAAACAGCTAATTTGCATTTCTGAAAAATTAAAATTATTTAATATATTAGAGCCCACATTTTCTTCCACCCTGATTCTCTTTTCACCCTTCACTTTCCTCCCTTATGAGCAGCTATCATATCTTCCAGGTGAAATTAAACTATGCTTCGCAAATATTAGCTTTGTAAATACTTTGTCCAGGGAGCACTCTATAAATCAGATATAAAATCACGTCAGGATGAAACTAATACTATATTCTCTATTTCACCATTAGGGCACAATTTCTGACCCAGCGCAGAAACTTATACCACTTCCAACTCCATAAATAAGCAAAAATAAAATTGCATGAAATTTGATTACAGTGAAAGACAATTTAAACTAGGAATTTTACCCAGCTCTGCACAGAGCCGTAAAATCTGCAACAGAGTTCTGACTCCTTCCCTCTCACTTAGTTGGCCCACACAAGAAAGGGCTAAGTCAGAGGCTCCCTAAAAGCTCTAGGGGCAGATTAGACTTGGGTTATAAACTAACTTCAACTTGTTCAAGTCGTTTATGTCAGTATATTCTTTAAAGCATCTCAGTCCCGTGCCTACACACAGCAGACATCAAAAACAAACAGTAAGTAGTGAAAATTACACGTCTATGGCAGTATTTGGTCCTGAAACAAAGGGAAAATTTGTGCTTTCCAGGCTGAGGTTTTGCCTCCAGCGGGGTTTCATACAGTTTCTCGGCACTCAAGGCAAAGGAGGGCCAACAAAAACCTACAGAACTGTAACCCCAGGCAGTATTACATTGCTGTCACACAAAGTGGTGGAAAAAAGGCTGACTAAACAACCTCGGTTTTTGCACTTTCCAAACAGACAGGCTTGACTATCCCAAAGTAATAGTAGACGCCAAAAAGAAGAAAAAAAAAAAAAAAACCCACATCAAAAAAAGTAGAATACAAAAATAATTTTAAAAACCCAAACAAAACAAAAAAAATGAAGAAAAAGAAAACCACACAGACCAAAAAAACCCACTAAAAATGCAGAAAAATCATGAAAAAATGCTAGGATACACAAAAGCACACAAAAGCTTATACTAAAAGCATGCAAAAATGCTAAAAATGTTTTGCACATTTTTCTATGTGAAGTATGTAGTAGAACTGCCAAAAGCATACCAGACACTGAAACACACTAAAACTGTGACACAGGGAAAAAACACACAAAAACATGCAATAGATGCATGCCAAAAAATGTGCAACACACTGGATGCTAAAACATGCTAATATGAGACAGAAAGAGTGTGGGAAAATACGCTCTAGATGCATGCTCAACATCGCTATAAATTCTACACAATGAAAACCTTCAAAAATCTGTGCTAGATGCATGCCAAAACACACCAAACGCTGAGTGGATACTAAACCATCCACAACACAAGGAAAAAACATGCAAAAATACATGTGACAAACATGGAAAACAGGCACAACACATGGAAAACATGCAAATACACACAAAAGCAGGCACTACATGCATGCCAAAAAGCACCAAATGTGCTGAACACTAAAAATGCTAAAACAATATGGAAAAAACACGAAAAAGGCATGTGGTAACAGAATGCAAAAAACAAAAACCAAACCCATGCTGGATGCTAAAAACACCTAAAAGCACATCATAGATGCCTACAAAAAAAAATGCTGAAAGTGTGCTGCAGGTTTAAAAACCCATCAAAACATATTAGAAACAACGTGGCAATAGAAAACAACACTGCTACCACACCTCAGAAACAAACAAAAAAAACCTTAAAACTTGGCAAAAAAGAGTTTGTGGGAGATGCATGCCAAAAAATGCCAAACTTGCTAGATGCTTAACACACCACTGCAGCAATGCCAAACATGCTGTGAAAACCCTTTAGGAACCAAAACTCACACCCAAAATAACAATGCAAAATTCACACCAGAAACCTTGCCAAAAAAAGAGCATACGTTAGATGCATTCACAGAAATGCCAGATAGGCTGGACACTAAACACTGTGCAAGGTGCATACAGAAGCTATAAATATAGGCTGAATGCTTTAAAAAAACAAACAAACAAAAAAACCCAACCCAAAAACCACACACAAAAGAACCAACCACCAAACTAAAACAACTTGTAAACACCACGAAAAGACCTTAATAACCCCAAAACACCTAAGCCTGGCCAAAAACACCTTACAAACTGAAAAGTCTGCCTAAAACCACATCCAAAAAAAGAGCACATGGTAGAATTATCAAAAAAAAAAAAATGCCAAACATGTTGGAAGCTTAAAAACCTGTTAAAATGCCTGATAATTGCATGTGGTGCTCTGCAGTTAGCAACGCCAAAAACACAACAAATACACTGGACACATTAAAAAGTGCTGCAAAATTATTTAAAATCCACTGAAAAATCATGCGGTACATGCATGAAAGAAAAGCTACACTTAAGGAACACCAGATACTAGATGCAAAAAAAAAAACCAACCAACAAACAAAAAAACAAACAGAAACCCCAACCACACAGAAACATTGCAGCAATGCCTTAGGAACCCAAAACCACACCAAAAAAAGCATAGAGTTCATACCAGAAACCTTGCCAAAGAAGAAAGCACACAGTAGATGTTTGCCAAAAAATGCCAAACGTGCTAGATGCTCAAAATCACACAATGTACATTAAAAAAACACACAAGCTGGATGCTTGAAAAAACAAAACATACTAAAACACCATGAAAATGCCTTAGTAGCCCCAAAACCACATTAGAAACTAAAACGCCTGCCAAAAACCACACCAAAAAAGAGCACATGGTACAAAAAAAAAAAAAAAAAACCACCACGAACACCAAAAAGCACCAAACATTTTGGACTGACAGCAACACCTCAGAAATGCCTTAGAAATACTCGAAAAAAGAAGTGGTAGGTGCATGCCAAAAAACACGAAGAAATCCTGGACACAAAGAACGCCACAGCCATGCCTTAAACAAAAAAACCACAATACAATGCATGAAATCCTCATCAGAAATCTTGCCAAAAAAACCTAACCAAAAAAGCACGTGGAAGATGCATGCCAAAAAACCACTAAATATTAAAGTAGGTGCACACCAGAAAAAAGCATCAAGACAGACCAGACGCTTTAAAAAATAATACGCTGGAACAACTCATAAATGCCACAGAAATGCTTTAGTAACCCCAAAACCACTTCAGAAATCAAAAAGCTCAGCCAAACCTAAACCAAACCAAGAACACATGGTAGATGTAGGTAAAGAAAGGCCAAATGCTTCTTGGACACCTAAAAAAAAAAGATGACATTAAAATGCCTGGAAAAAAGGCTTGAAAGCACATGGTAGGTGCATGCCAAAAAGCACCAAACCCATTCCAGGCAGCAACGCCTTCAAAACGACTCAAAAAACACTCACAAAGCATGCGGTAGATGCATGCAAAAAAAGATGCCAAACATGCTGGACACATTAAAAAAATGCTGAAGAGATGTTTAAAAACCCAGTGGATGTTGTGCAATATATATGCATACCAAAAAAACAGCAACAGTTTGTGCTGAACACAAAGAATATGTGCTAAAACAAACAACAAAAAAAAACCACTACACCACCATTTATTTTATAAGCACAACATACTGCTAAAAAAAAAAAAAAGTGTGGTAGCTGTAGTTCTACATGGAGTCATACCACTTCACTGAAAGTCCACCTATGGCTCATTCACAATGACATATACATCAGATTTAAGTTAAGACCTTTGACTTTGTCCCATGTATTTCTCACAGAGTCACAATACTCTTACAGGTTGTTCTGGTGAAATAGTTAACTGCTATATGTAAAACTGACCTCAAAAGCCTAGCCAATAAAATTGATAATTACAATCAAATTCCTAGAATAAAATCCTTTTCTGCAACAGCCACCTGATAGTTTACTATAATTCATTGCTAAAAATCAGACAGCTCATGTGAAAATCTTTGTTCACTGCTCAAGTGCTGTTCACAAAGCTATATACACGTTATGCTCCTGAAAACAAGGAATGCATGTTGTGAAGATACAGGACATATATGCCAATAAATATCTGAGCTAATATTTCTAACATGGAAGCAAGGCTATAACCACCCCTGTCAAAAAAAATGAATAAAAGTATCAAGGTATGATACCAGCACACCTACAAGTAAGACACAACACACTAAAAATTGAGTAGTAAAACACATGGAAAAGAGTTCCATGCAGCTGCAAAACAAGATGTATTTGTAGATACTGAGTCAAAGTATTTCAGTGTCAGGAAGGAATTATGCTTACCAAATACTATTGCTTTGGCAAAAGGTGGAAAGAGTTCTGTATGTCTGCATAGGTTTTTATGAATTTGCCAGAGATCTTTGTGCAGTTTCTTAAAGTCACTGTATCTCTTCCAAACGACTATCTGCAGCAGAGAAAGGGGAAAGAAGTGTTAGTGAGGTTGTTTGCACTGCATCACACCACAAATACAGTTTTTTAAGCAAATCAGAGCTCTACCTTCAGCAAATATGTTTAACAAAAATAGACAGTCTGAACTACCAACTGTTTAACAACCATTTAAAAAATGGTCATCTGTCCTTAACACCAATTTTGGCTAAAAAGACTACAGTGCATAGAAAAAAATATGAAGTAAAAGCTGAAAGAAGGAAACAGAGAAGGCAAAGGCAGCACCGTTTCAGTCACGCTGAGATCCAGACCTACACAGGGAACCAGTAAGAGAGGAAAAAAAAGCTGAATAGTAGTGTTGCGCTATCCAGCACTCAATAGCATGATGTGCTTGGTGCAGCTGCAAGTATGGGGAAGAGACAACAGCAAAAGAGAAAATGAGGGAAGAGAAATCAATACAAGTAAGGGATTCTTAAGGACAGCACATTGAGCATCCAGAACTATAAACTAGCTTGTAATTTATGTAAAACACTGATCAAGTGTAAATGCAAGCCCACATTTTAAATGGTTTGTTACTAATAACCATGATAAAAAATTGATTATGTTCCTTTTGAAATCTAGACAGAATCTCCAACTTCAGGAATGCAAAGGCAGCATTGGTTCATTACACCAGCTTTTCCTGATCCAGCCTCTCCAGAAAAAGGTAGTCATCTCCCAGCCAGGTATCCACCTTATCCTTCTTCCATCTCCTTCTTTTTATTCCTTCCATTCAAGGCAGGAGGAGAACCCAACAGGAGAGTCATGCCAGGGAAAGAACTGAGCAACAAAATTTACATTTGACTGCTAACAAGTTTGCCATCGGGATGAAAAAAAAATGGACAAAGACATTTTATATCTTGGTCTCATTTTTGGTCAGACTCACTAAGCCATCATAACAACCCTCAACACTAATGTAAAGTGATGAAAGCAGAACAGGGCAGGGTGGGGAGACACGACACACACAAAAAACACAAGAGAGACTGCAACGCATTCAGCAGTTGATTCCAGTGTTCCATCAGTCAAATGTTTCAATTAGCTTAATACAACTAACCACAATTTAAGAGATTCCAAATATTTGTGACTGATTTAACAGGCTGCCTTCTCATGAGCAAGCTTAATTGAAAAACTACTTTTTTCAAGCAAACCAGGTTTAGAGCTCAGTACAAAGTTTAATTTTAGAGGAGTTTTTTTTGTTGTTTTCTTGGAGTTTTGGAGGTTGGTTGGTTGGTTGCTTTTAAACACCAAAGTCAGAGGCCTTCTAAGTTTCAGCAGGTGCAAGTCCTACCTACAGAACAATGCAGTTACAAGGTAACAGGACTGTTAACAGTAGATATGCAAAGCTTTAATATGGCAACAGTCTAGCCACCTTATAAACTTAGCTATACTGAAACTAGCAGGCCTGATTCAGCCCCAACTATTACGCACATATTTTCAGGAGTCAATTACAACTAGAACTTGGTCGAGTTCAACAGACAAGGGAAGAAAAATCAGGATCTTTCAAGAAGGCAAACTAGTTATTTCGCTATCAGAAACAGTAATTTTTCAATGCTGTACTTTCACCTAATCCAATATCCAGAAAGTAGATGATTAGCACTTCTTGAGCAGTACGCATATAAAACACAAAATTGCTTAAGATGGTGAAGTCTTGAAACATTAAGTTACTCTACTGTCAGTACTTGGAGACAACGTGAAAAGCTGCCAGAAAATAAGAACACGAGATTCCACTCCACTTTAAAAAGTGTCATTTTTTACTGCTGCAAGTGATCTCCCAATAGCCAAGAAGAAAAAAAAATAAATATCTGTAAGCAGCTTGCATAGCAAAAGCAGTCAAGGTCATCCTCAAACCTTTCACAAGCTCACAGAAATCATGCCTTTGCATGCATGCGCCTCAGCAAAGTTAGCAAAGTTCCCACTCTAATATACTCATTAGAAATCAGATTTGGAGGAAGGACACGTTGCACTGAGGCCCAACGAAGCACAGCAAGTATATCATAAAACATATGTTACACTTGTAATGCAATAAGGTGCTTGTCATGGCTACAGCCAGTAGATCTCTATTAACTCGTATGATTCATCTGTTCCACAATGAACAACCCTTTCTCCTTCATGAATGAGAGAAAAATACCCACAGGACTACCCTAGCTACAACTGCCTCACGATGCTGCCACCATCAATCCCCAGAAGCAAGAAAATTGAAGTCCACTAGCCTTTCTGTATATATTAAGTCCTACACACACAACTTCCTATTACCTTCTTTCATCCTTTTGAGAAGAAAGCCCTTACAAGGTTATCTTCCTTCCTGTCTCAGCAACAACAGCTAGGATTATCTTGAAATACAATTGGCTGCAGTGGGAGAGATGCTGTATTAAAGGCTGGCATCCCAAAGGGCAGTTAAAAAGAGGCGACAGAAAACTGGTAAGTAGAGTTGAGGTCACAGCACATAGCCTTATGTGCAGTTGTATGTATGTAATGTACGTATTAAGATCACAGCAGTGACATTAAAAGAGACTTCTGAATGAGTAAGCAGGCACAACCAAGTGATCCTGTATGGGTGCGGGAAGGTGGTTGCACCAGACAGATTGTAAAGCAACAGGGTGGTTGTGTGCACAAGACAAGATTTTGTCTATTGAATTTCTAATTGAGCATTCTGGAAAAACAGGTTAGGACCATGTTCTTTTTCTTTCAAAGGCTGTCCACTATTTTTTTTATCATAAGAAGCCAGTAAAACAGAAAAGCTCCCAGCCTATGTGCTTTTCTGACTACAACTCACCCTTATGGCAACTACCATCTAGGATATTCCTTGTAATAATAGGTACTTTCAGATGCTTGCTTATAACAGAATCACACCACAACCTAACATGCTATCACATGCAAAATAATTCATTTGATAAAATGAAGGGTGGCAAAGGGCAGTCATCAATAAGTTCATAGCACATTTATGCCTTCTTATTGCCTAGAGTATGTAGAACTCTGCATGGCTAACCTACAGCCACAGAAAAATCAAAGCCAACAACCAAAGCAGTGACTAAAAGATACAGTTTTGCTACTGTTTCAAAACTACTTAACATATAATTCATGCAAGACTCCAGCTGAAAGACACTTACAACATATTTTTCTGATGAATGGCTCATCAACAGCTGCTATAAAGTGTTTTTTCCACAAATGAAGTTTAAGGTAATGGCAGAATGTGCTCATGGATAGATTCAATTCAGGAGTGTCCCTGGAAAAGGTGAACATCAATCTACAAACTACAATAATGCAGCTAAACTAGATCCATGATCATCTCTTGATTCTGATAGGCTATTTTAATCTTCTAGAGATTAAAAAAAAATGCAAAAAGCACGAATGCTCAGGTTTGTCTGATTCTCAAGATTTCAAAGCAGGATGCAACAAACGGGTGTTAGGTGTATTAGCCAATTCTCACCTCTGCCAAGCCACTAATCAGTAACTCATTGTTTGACCACATAGAGATGCAATGAATTCATCTATGGGCTCTTCTTTCATCAACTATCCAGGTTCTCCTCAACTGTAGTGAGAGACTGCACCAGAAATTGAACATATGCATGTTACACAATGTCTGAAAAGCTGTAAGGTTGCGCTTTTGAAGGAAGGTTTTGCATGTACATAGTATAATAGTATCAATGTCAAGCCATTAGTCCAGAAGAAATCAAGAGGGAAAAAAGGTGTTTAAATCTAAAAAAAAAAAAAAAAAAAAACCCAAAACACTAAAACCAAACCCACAACATACACACACATGATGTATTTTTTTGTCTCAATAAAATGGTTGCTGACAGTCTTTTGAGCTATTAAAGAGGCACAAGAATACAGCAGACCCTTATTCAGAGACTTTTCAGAAGAGGCAAAGAGTAAGTAATTTTAAAGTTTTATCAAAGTATACCACTAGAAAATACTAAAGGAGCCTCAGAGAGATAGGCATAATGTACGACTTGCAGTCTCATCTCTCTCAGCTACTCCTATGCTCCTCCATTTTCTCTCTTCAGTAACAGACAGTAATGGTGTAGGCTTTTCAATGAAGTATTGGTTAAAGAGGAAAAGAGTACCTACAGCTGAGACCTAAGACTTGGATTGTGGACTGATCTCTAATTTTATCAGTAAGAGTTAAGTAACCATCAATTTGCCAATTCTACCCCTGAGAAAAGAGCTTACAAAGTTATCAAAGCAGTTTTGTCATCAAAAGACGCTTTCCTCCCTAAGACTTTGTTTCAAGTCATGATTCATCACTGAGAGATGAATTGCAACATGTTACGCTAGCTACTGTTTTCAACCATGAAAGCTAAAGACAAATGGAAAGGTACAAAAAACTGCTCAACTTCAGTGACAAAACACACAGAAATTGCTAAATTACACCAAAGATGCTTCAAAAGGCATAGTGGGATACACAAAGACATTTGCACAAGTTTAAACTGTTACCTCCTGGACATCCTCTGGATTTTTTCTTGAAACAATCTGAAAAAACAAAACAAAAAAAACACATATAAACTTGGGGTTTCAGTCTGGAAGTTAAAAAGTAACATACAATCATTTGTTGCTGAAGGGGGAAAAAAAAAATCTGAAAAAAGGCAAACAGTGGCATGTTCCCCAGCATTCAGAAATGTTTTCATTTAGCTTCAGAGAAGTCCAACATCCAAATACAAGACAGTGAGGTATTTTAACAGCAGAGTCACTGTGATTAGAAATAAAGATGTACATTCTAGGCAAAATGGCACAGAGGACATCTCACAAAACAAAGCTATGTAGAGCACAACCCCCACCATCTTCCCAGTCTCTTCCTATTAATTCATATTAGGGCCACATTACTCCCAATAAACGGAGCTAATTAAGGCTACTTGGCTTAATATAAGCTGCACAGAACCTCACTGTGAATGTGAAGCTGTGCATTTACTAAGATAGTATTTCCGCTTTACTTACCGCCATCAATGCGCACACATCTGACTATCCTTGTGTGTTTGTTTCTCCTTAAACACTCATTGCCTAATTAATTATAAATGACTTTGTCCAGCAGAAAATCGCAGTGAAAATGAGGCTTGGCTACACACCATAGAGAAGCCTGTACTTTGTCAGGATTTTTTTCTTTATATAAATATTGATCACAAGAGCCTTTGTAATCTAAGTTCTGTATTGGGCTTATAAACAGCAGTAAGAGCATATCCACACACAAAAAAAAAATATCAAAAACATCTTTAATTTATAACTGCAATTATCTTGTGCAAGTCACTATATACTTCATTGCAACTCAGCCAAAGCTGTTTAACAATAATTAGCCTATTGTTAGCTAAAGAAAAATAGGGTGCTCTCAACCCAACTGAGACTATCCACAGTGACACACCCCAGAATAATTGATGCTGTGAACACGCGATGCATATAGGCAAGCACAAGGAGTCCACACTACTTGCACCCCAGAGACCAAAACACCATCCCGCTGTACTGCAAGCACCACGCAGCTGTTGCTTTAAGATGGAAGTCACTGAATCTACACTTTCCTCTTGCTAGGTGACAATAACATACCCCTCATGCTCCCCACAAACTAGCTCTCTTCCTCTTTCATTTTTCAAGAATCCTTCCCAAAGCCTCTCAGATTTCATAACATCATCTTACTACATAGCCCAGCCACTGCAATCTTTCACACATTTTGGAGGAGACAAGACAGAAAAGAGAAGCGTCACCTTTTCTTGCAATCTCCCAAAAAACCTAAAACATTTTCCTTCACAAGTCTAAGTTCTTTCTCTCACCTTGCACATCAAAGTCCTCTTCTTCCAGCGTAGTCTACATTGAAGAAGATTTTATCAACTTTTCCTCACTCTTGAGTAATCTAACATTTGGCAACTAATTTTAACCTTGGCAGCTGTTGCTCCTTCATTCACTACCAGACAGTTCATATGTACAATAGGTGAAATATTACTAACCTTCTTTTCTAATAGCTGGTGTACTTGATATAAGGAGCCTGTAGAGCTGGGGGAAGAAGATATCATAGGCATCGCTACACATCACAGAAGAACACCAAAGGGCACACACCAACTGCTTTGCTTTGCAGTTCACCTTTAGTTAAAGCCTTGCAACAGTTTTGGCAGCTAGGTAAGTTACCAGATGGGCAGAAGGAGACCCAGAGAGATGAGTAATTACCCAGCCAGTTAGTAAGAATCTGGAATAAAACCCAGAGGCCCTGTTCACACTTGTTCTAATGTTACATCGCCTTCTATATCTACCAGCCTTGCCAACTTTAAGTCAGGATGTAATAATTCATGTGTTGTTCAACTTTGTTATTCATATCCTTTTCTGAAGGTCAAACTCGAAAGAGGTCTGCCCCTTCAGTCCAACCTATGATCAACCTAGAGACTTGGCAAAGATGATCCAATTCCCTAAATTTTCAATGCCCTTTTTTAATCCTCTCACAAGGATCAATGCAGTCAGCTCCTTCTGCCAATCTGTAATGCAAGCACCATTAAACTATTTTTTTAAATATCGTTAGGATACCCATCAATGAGCTAAGCAATGTATAATTACCACATTAGACTCTGAAAACCACCGAACAAAGTATTTCATATTATCCTGTTCCTTGTCTGAACTGCAGATACCCAACAAAATTCATTAGAATTTTAATTATCATTAGTAATTGTAATCTTCTAAATCATCTGAAGTTTCACTAGTGGCCTATATTTTCAGTTATCATTAAAGAACATTCCTCGTATCACAACTCACTGATATCCCTTTCTGTTCTTTAGCCTTTGGAAATGGATATAAAAAGGCCAATATTAATTTAATCTTGTCTGCACTTACAATTATTTCACAGTTTACAAGTAAATAAAATATATATACTCTGCTATACAAAAAAAACACCTTTAAGAAAAAGCTACGATAAGGACAGACCACCTTAGCACTCAGGATAGACTGCATGGGTAGTTGGGCCTTTAAGTCAGATGTCTGGGACGCACTAAACAAGTGCTTTCTCATCCATGATCGTTAATCCATCATTACATTGGAACAGAAAGTTCCCTTAACTTTGTTTCACAAAGGAATCACTGAAAGGAACCAGAAACCTCCACTAGCACGTACTGAGTACCCTAGATCTCAGCCAGAAGGGTATTCAACACAATGGGAATATCCACCTCACTTTTTTTCCTGGCGGTCCCCCAAAGTTGCTGAGCATCAGATCAGCAAATACAGCTGTAGTGCTGTGATATCAAACATGGAGCCAGATCACTGCAGGAACAGGAGGAAGGAATAGGAGAAAAGAAAAAGGAAGGGTAACAGATACGTACACTGAATCACCTTTAAATCATTTCGTTCAGCATCTAACTCCCCAAATCCTCATTTCAAGCACTACACTAACAGATTACCAGATAGAATCCAAACGAAAAAACAGTTATGTATACTTCTACATTTGTGAATCCAAAGCATCCTTTGCTGCATTAGAAGAGAAACATTTTTTCACTTTGAGGATTTCAGATATCAAAACACACTGAAGAACTAATGCTCAGTTTAATTTGGACAGCTCACATAATGATCAGCTCCTGATTCTGTACTGCCTGGCTTGGAAAAGCACCAGAGCATCTACAACTTATGGGACACTGAGAAAGGATGACATTCCTCCCTAGTTAGCCCCAACTTGCTTTTGAACACTTCTGCATAAACCAAAATATCACAGAGTATTTTAACTGGCTTTAGCCAATAAGAATTAAGTCACCAGAATAAAATAAGCAGAATTCTCAGTTCATTCCTACTATTCCCTATTGCACTGGCACAACTTTTTGAAACACACACACAGACTTAGCCCATCATAAGCCACGGCACAAAGATGTGATGGTACTGTTTTCCTCCTTGTGTCTATCTCAGGGAAAATGACTTTTTTTTTTTTTTGTCTTAACAAACGCTACATTTTATTGGACTAAAAAAATGATTTAAACATGTCCCATACTTCTGTTCAGAGACCCTGTACATATATATTTGATAAAAAAGAATAAAAAACCCCAATTTTTCATTTCACAAGTCACACAAAGTGATCATAGCTGAACAATTTGAGTACTATATACACAGAGAATGCTGTATTCTTTGAATTAAGGGACAGGTGTATACAAACATACACTGCTGTCACAGGCAGCACATCTACAGTAACTACAAGATCAGACATTATTTAAATAAGCTCTGTCCCTCTGACACTTTCTGATGCTCTCAATATATCCCACCATTCCTGTGACCTGAATTCCCACTCCTCTTGCACCTACCGCCACATATTTATACTTACGCCCCTCCCTTTTTGGCTTAAATAGGAAAGCAGAGGGAAGAGAAAGAAAATTTCTCCAGGAGGAACAGAAGGAGCTTTGAGCAAAACCCGGGCTAGGCCAGCTCTCCCCACACCCAGTTACGTGCTGCAGCTTTCCTCCCTCGCACGCTAGGCCCCCCTGACTCTCCCAGACCCCCTCCTGCCCAGAGGGGGCTGCACCCCAGGCACAGGCTGCCCCGAGGAGAGGGGCTGCCTCAGCACCCCGCAGCTCCGTGCTGTGCCCCCGCACCGCTGCCCCGGCCTGCCTCCCGCTGGCCGCGCCGTGGGGCAGCCCGGCTGTAACCGTCCCACAGGCCTGGGGCAGAAGAGGCCGGGACAAGCAGACAGCGGTTGGGGTTTAAGCTATTCTCACACACCCTGCGACAAACAGGAAAGAAACTGACAGTGAATTGCAAAGCGTCTTCGAGGCGATTACAACGTTGTGTGAAGGTGCAAGTTGGCAGGAGGAGACGCGGCACAGCTCGGGGGCGGCCGCCGCGCCCCAGTCCCCCCTGGCTCCCACCCGTGTCCCTGAGAGGGGCTTCCACGTCGCGACCGGCCTGCTCCAGCCGGGCACGGCAGGACCCCGCCGGCAGCCCGGCCACAGGCTCCGTTCCGCCCGCAGCGGCAGCTGTACAGACCGAACGACAGGCAGGCCGGGCGCGGGGAGCTGAGGGGCGCGGGGCAGGGCGGCGGCGGCCGGCACAGAGGAGGCCGAGGCCGCGGCCCGGTCGGGCGCTGACTCACCCGCGCCGTGACCTTGTAGACGGTGTGCCCGCGGGGGTGCCGCCGCGGCTCCGTCACCGTGTAGAAGCGGGCCAGGTCCCCGCCGCGCTCCCGCGGGCTCAGCATGCTGCCCCCCGCCGCAACGCCACCGCGCCAGGCCCCGGCCGAGGCGGAAGCGGCGCCCGGGAACGCCACGCCCCGCCCGGGCGGTGCCGGGGCCTGGCCCGCCCCGCCCCAGCCCCGCCCAGCCCCGCCCCGCCGCCGGGAGCAGCGGCCCCCAGGGGCCCGCCCGGGGCGCTGCGCTGGGGGCTCTTAAACCGGGGCTGGCGGCGGGGCTGGGGTCGGGCGACTCGGTGTGGGGTGCGGCCGGGCCCTCTGCGGCTCACAGCGCTTCCTGCTGCCGGTGTGAGTACCCCGGCTGCTAGCAGGCCGCTGGGACGGGGCCGCCTTTTCCAGAGCCTGGTAAGCCTGCGTAGGCGGGTGGGGCCGGGTGCCGCGGGCAAAGCACCCGGGCGCACCCAGCGGCACGCCGGCCCTGCTCACGGCACTCGGCGAGGGCGCGGCTGTGCGGGACTGACACTCCGTGGTGACTACCGAGCCCCTTCCGAGCACAAACGCCCCGTGGCATCCACAAATCCGTGGCAAGGCTCTCCCAGGCAGAGCCGGTGTGCCGCGTCCAGCGCTGTTTTAAGCTACACTGCCCTAAATCTGAAGGCCTGTAATGCAGAAATGACTCGCGGGTGTTAAAGAGGAACGTTAACAAAAAGGCACGTTTGATGGTTACTGAATTGCCCTTTTGTGTCTTCCCCAGGTTCTGTAAGCTGTACCTGCATCTTTCTCTGCAGGTGGGCTCTTGTGTGTGCACAGGGGTGCGAAACACACTGGTGTGAGGGAACTGCAGGGTCTGAGGTGCATTGCTTTGGTTCAGAGGAGCACAACTTTGCCCTGCAAGGCATTCTCCTTTCATAAGGTTCCAAGTACTGTCAATTACTGGGCTGTAGTGGGACCTATATCAACACAGATCAATACGAACAGAAGTCACGCTTCAGATTATATAAACTGTTAAGATTATTTTCTTCTTTTTTGTCACCATGCTTTCATTCATTTAATAGCAGATGTTAACAGATCAGCTTTTCATTACCAGGTTATTAATATCTCTGATGTCATGCAGGTCTTTGACATAAAGTAAAATACTTAATGGCATTTCTTTGTAAAAGATGAGATTCTTGTACTGAAGCTCATAGTGAGTATCTACCCTTTGAGGATGCCTGAACTGCATCATGAGTCTTTATAACATTCCCAGTTATTGCTGTGTAAATGAAAGGTCATCAACTATAATCATTCGCTTTCTGAGTTCCAGATCAGATTCACTTCTACAGATCTGGAAGCACAAGCTCACCACTGAGTCTAAGTGGTTTCAGTGTGAGCATCACAGTTTGGAAGTACTGCCACACTTTCACCTTGACCTTGTTCCTAGTGATTACAAGATTACTGTTACTTTTAATCCTGACACTGTCCTCACTCAATTTGTATCCCATTATAATGGGAATTCCAACCTACATACCAGAGGCAAGCAAGTCTTGCAAACGTGCAGCGTCAGGGAAACAGGCATGAGTGTACCAGCTGTTCCCCTCCCAGGGCTGGTCTGACAGAACACAGTTGATCTGGCAGTCCTGGAGAGCCCAGAAAAGTCATGTCAGAGGCGCTCCAGACATGTTCTAGCATCCAGATGCAGCTGCTTCTCTGGATAGTGTTGTCCCAGAGAAAGGTCATTTTCTGTGGGAGAACACAATGACTCTTCCTAACATGTCACAGGACAGAAACAGTCCAACTGTGAGTTTTTATAGTGTCCCAACAATTTTTTTATATTACTTTGACATTCCCAGTTATCCAGTTACTGGAAAGATTCTTTATCCTTTTTACCTTTAAGAATTGCTTGATAGGTCTAGTCTGTTTTGCATGGGAAATATTTTCTTAAGGAATGGGGAAGAAATAGGACATTGATTGTTAGAAGCACACTTATCACTGTTTTCTGAGAGAGAAAGAGTGTGTCTTTTACATATTTTGACAAGGTGGTGGTACATCTAACTTCATGGAAGTAACTATTAAAAGGAGCACCTCAGAGATAACATGGTCTTGATCATCATTCTTCCTAAGCAAGTTTCTAAGCTCCAAGGCTAAAGGATACACAACAAACTCTAATTAGCAATTATTTTTTTTATACTATTGATGCAGTTGAGGGTTCATTGAAAGAGACCTTAGAAGAAAAGATCTTCTGTTTGAAGTAATTCTAATGACAAATAAGGGAGCCTAATCTGAGGTTTGTTTAGATCTGAAATGAAGGGGCTGGACAGAATGATCTCAAGGATACTTTTTTATTCTCATCTTCTCTGATTTTGGCTATAGGAAGCATGCAGCTGCTCAGATGTAGTGGCATCGCATCCAAAAAACCAAACAGCTGGCTGAAAATACGCTTGCTCAAGTAAACAAGGAACATTTTCTAGCATGGTATACTAATTAGTTGATATATCATGCAACTCATATAACCCTCTAGTGTAACAGCATGATTGGGAAACCAGTTCTGGTATAAATTTGCTTATGAAGCAGCACTTGCTTGTAACGTCTCATAAGATGTGTAGGTAGTTAGGGCTTGGCGGTTGGAAGATCTCGCGCTGTACGGAAATATAGAGCCCCTCTCTGGATAGCCAATAGCTTTTAGCTTATGACGTAAGCAGACGGAAGTGACGTTGTAAACCCAAGCTATATAATGCCACGCCACTTATCAATAAACGCCATTTGCCATCCACCACATTGGTGTCTGTGAGCTGATGGCCCGAGCAGCCTGGGGTTGGTCACTGTGCCGTTCCTGAACCAGGTCGCCACGCCTCCGAAGGTGACAAAGATGTGGAATTTTTGATGTTTTAATGGCATAAACAGAAATCAATGGGACTGAAGCCATCATTGACTAATCCCTGGTAAATTATATAATAGATTTCATTTAAATTTCAATAGCCAACTGATGCATCTACTGAGAAAAAAATATCCATCTTGAAATGCCATCTAACTCAAAAGTTAGCAATTTGTTGGGAGGAGGAAGGGAGAAGGAGCAGCAGGAGTAGAGAATAAGACAGAGAAGACTATATTGCAACTGTATAACTCCATGGCTAAGCCAAGAAGGACAATAAATATTATCAGATATATGGAATAGCTTCTTCGTGCTGAACAATGGAGTAGTCAGATTTTTCAGCTTGGAAGAAGGAATAACATGAGGGGACATGATAGCAGACCATTAAATCATGAGTTGCATGGAGAAGATGGGGGGGATGGCCTGTTCAGTCTCTCAACACATGTACCAGAGGCCAGTGAAGCTGATATGAACGAGGTCATAAAATTAATAATAATAAAATAGTTCTTCACATAATGAATGCTAGACCTGTGGGACTCTCACCAAAGGATGTTGCTGATGCAGAAAGTTCACAAATTCAAGTACTTGGGGGAGAGAGTCACTGAGAGTAACTAAAGAGACAAACACATCAGGCTTAGGAAATCTACTGAGCTGAAAACAGCTAGAGGCAGCAAGAATGTTCATTTGAAGTTTGCCCAGCCCCTGCACATCTCTAGGCATCCGCTGCTAACTGCTTGTAGAAAGCAGGAAACTGAGCTCAGTGGACCATTGATCTGAACCACCGTGGCTGTTCTTATGAGCAGTATAATCAATCAAAACCTCCCTCAGTGAGTCAGTAGCCTCCACTTACTAGGGAGTTTTGAAAGCTCAAATGACTCATAAAATAATTTGGCTTCTAGTTGCAAATCAGAATTTGGAGACGTCTATTTTGAAGAATATCTCTTAACACAGTATGGCCAACCTAGATATGCAAAATAATAATTAGAGCAGAGTAAACAGTCTACAATTAAGTGTTACTGGCTTATTAAGACTTTCCTAGGTCAAGGCAAGAAATAACAGCAACATTGAGATGAGAAACAATTTGCAACATTAATAGGTTAATCTTTTTCTGATCTTCCATTTCATCTGTTACACAATTAACTTCTATGATTATCAGCATATATTCCTTTTCACTAAGCCTTATCTTAAACACACCCAAAGCTTCCCCCTTCCCTTTTTCCAGCATCGCTACTGAGATTACTATTATGTAAAAACCTTTGAAGTGACTGAGTATCTTGAGTGTCTTACACAGCTCAAAATACAGAAAATAACTGCATTCCATGGGAAGATTCCCTCTGCTCCTAAAAATAACAGCAGCTGTTGTTGCTATAGCTATGGCTTACTGTCTTCTATCGCAGAAATATATCTAAGAATACTTCAAAAATATAGCAAAGAACAAATTACCAAAATAACATAGGTCTGGAAAATATAGTTGGGAGATCTTTTACTACCCATATATTATGGAGGTAGCAACATCTCTCTCTCATTACACTGTGAAGAAGCTAAGAGAATGGATGGGTAATTTATACCTTTTGCCGGTAACTTGTGTTCAAGAAGTGGAAAACCCAAAGTGGATTTGACAGGTTGCCTAACTAGCACAGCCTTAACATAACTACATTATTCCATTCCAGTCTTCCCTACCACTTCTGGGAAAACTTTAAAATTACTGTTATTTAAAGTCACTTCCATGACACAAGTAAAAGGGATGCAGAGAAACAGTATTTTACTTGATTACAGTTCCTGCACAGCATCTGCACGATTCAGCACTACCATATTTCATATGCTTTGTACACTTCCTTACAGTAAACAGAGCCAGCATTTACTCTGTCCGCAGAAGACCTCAAGAAAGCGTTTTAACTGCTTATTCAAGCAACATTGACAGAGATGGAGAGGGTTGTTTATGCAGCTGGTAAGCAGTGGGGTCCATCTGCGGGGCCTGCAGGGCAGGCAGGTCTCCCACCCATCCCTCAGGCCAGGTCTCCTCAGCAGAGCATTGTCAGGTGCATTTTAACCCGAGAATGTTAAAATACCACCTCAGGTGTGGGGGTTTTGTTGTTCTACAAGCAGTGAACATGGTGCTGCTAGCCTGAAATAGCACTTTGAAACACACGACGGCTCCTCCTTGAGACCCTTTGGCCCTACGGGGACACACGGTAACCCTGGGCAGAATGCTACATATGGAAACTACGGCATTGGCACAGCGTTACGTCCATTCAAAAGAATCAAAAGCCTGAAGTCAGGCAGCCCACCACCCGCCCTCGCCGCACCGCCCAGCGGGCGCTGCCAGGGGCTGAGGCGTACAGCAGGCCGCCTCCCGCCGAGGGAAGGGGCTGTCCCTGGCCCCGCCCTGGCCCAAGATGGCGGCCCGGCTTCGGCCCTGGCCTCCCTGATCAAATATGGCTCCGGGACGCGGCACCGGCCCTTGGACTACAAGTCCCAGGAGCAAGCGAGCGGGCGGGTGCGGCCGCCGCCCGTGTGGGGTAAGCGGGGGGCCGCAGCGCGGCGGCGGGCGGAGCTGGCGCTGCCCTGGCGTGACCCCCCCTGGGGGGGCAGGGGCTGCGCGGAGCCGATAGCGGGGCCCCCCTGGGCCGGGCCCACTCCCGGGCCCGCCGGGAGGTAAGCGGGGGTCGGGGGAGCGCTAGGCCGCGCCCGGGCCCGGCAGCGGGCCCGGCAGCCGCCCCGGCACTGTTGTGCGCGGAGCCGCGGGGCCGGTGCGGCGGCGGCCTGCCCTCCTGCCCCCGCGGCCCGGCGCCACTGCAGGCCGAGGCGGCCTGTGCGGGGGCTCCCCGCGGCGGGGGGCAGCTCCGCGGCCCGTCAGGGTGTGGGGGCCCGGGAGCGGCCGGGCGGGCGGGGAACTCGGGAGTGATGGCAGCCGCTTGTCCGAAATACCCGCCATTAGCCGGCGCAGGGCCGCGGTAAACAACAGGGCGCGGGTTAGGGGTTCGCCTTTGCCGGCGGTAGGTGGTGGTGGGGAAGTACCGGGCTGGGGCTGGGCTTTCGGGCAGGGAGGCCTCCCCAGCGCTTTTCCGCAAAACTGGAGTTTCGAGGGGGTTTTGCGAAGGAGCGGCGGCGCTTCCTCGGCTCCGTCGTGGTGCCCAGGGCTGCGCTTTGCTTATCCGGCTGCCCGGCCGCTTCTGGAGCGCTGCGGTGGGAAGCGCTGCTCCAGGACGAGCTGGTTTTGCTGGGAGTTGTGCTCAGGCTGGCTGGCGAAGCCGAGGGGCAGTGGGAGGCTCCCACTGCAGTTCAGCTCGGCACGGCCCGTGGTGTCTGCTTGGAAACTCCAGGTACGCGCTCTTGGTTAAACAACCAGGAAGCTGAGGCAGATGGATGCCGGTCAGCCTCTCTTGTTGAGACGCAAATTTTAACTCTTTTTTTCCGGAAAAAAAAGAGGAGAAAAAAACCCACCTTATTTTCATGGCATTAACCACTAACCTGCGCTTTTCCTGCGTGGAAAAAAAAAATAATACAGATTTAGTCTATAAGCTGGTGCGAGAGACTCCATGAGAGTTTTGTACTTCTGTTTCCCTGTCTTGTTGGCATTTTGGTTCAAGCCAGGTCAGTGGCTCTTTAAACAAATTTCTGGCTGCTTGGAGGAAAGTGCTTTTCTGATTTCTTTCAAATAGCCTTCTCATAAAGTTTATGTGGCATGCAGAAATGGCCTTTTGTCATTCCACTGACCACTTGAAAGATCTGATAGTTGAATTCAACAAGGCAGGAAAGAAATTGTAAATAGTTATTCAGACAGGTAGAGTTTGGAAATTAAATGGAATTTGTAAGTCTGAAGGGAAAAAAGATACAAGATGGCTTTATAAAGTCCTGCTTTGCATGTCATTCAGATAAAGGTTTAAATATCTTATATGTATCTGTTGTAGATGAAGAGATGCACTTCACTCATAAAAGAGCAGCAGTGATATATTTATTGGTATAAAATGAGGTTTAACGAAGTTTGATAGTAAATGCAACAGCGGTTTAACAGGATTTGATGGCAAGGTACATTTGATTGCTTGCTGCACAGAGGACAGGGTCAGACAGAGCTGTCAGGGAGATGCATTGACTTGTGAGGTTCAGAAGGGATCCCCTTGCCTCCTACACTCCTTCTCAGAGGGAAGTTTAGGTGCCACTAGATCCAGACTTAGTCTCAGATTTGGTCAACAGTTTATACCTAAAGGATTATATGTGTAATCAATCCTTTATACCGCTTAGCTAAGATTTCAAAGTTTAGCATGCTCTTAAGCACTTACTAAGAATCTGTGGCAGCAAGGAGTTTCTCAGCCTCTAGGAGAACCTTGAGAGGCGTCCCTGCACAAGGGAAGATCCTGTCGTGCAGGAGAGCTCAATGGGTTCTGGGCTGTCCACTATGGAGTAAGATAATTGACTTATATTTGCATACTGACTACAGAAGTTAGTTTTTTTCAAACTTGGTTTGAGTTGGACCCTGACCACCCCTCTTAGGTGGGCGCATTGTTCAAATTAGCACTTGGCTGTCATGTTGCTGTCTCCCCTGAATTCACTTTGAGTCACATACAGCCATCAGGACCAGACACACTGTTTCTGCTGCCACTGGTGGTTAACACTTGAGTATTATGGAAATAAAGGTCAGGATTGAAGGGTGGCGGGGGACAGCACGCTGCCACAATATCTAAAAAGGTTTTAATATCTTGTACCTGTTAACTTGTAGGGAAAGAATATCATATATAAATCACGACCAGAATGACTTGTATCTACAGCCTTCCACAGACAGATGTAGTTGTGTGTAGGTAATGAAACCTGTGCTTTCTTTGGTAGGCACTCCATGCTGCCCCGTCATGTACAGAGGCTGGGCAGAGACTGGATCGCCCACTGGAACGGTTCTCAGATACTCACCTTGAACAGCCCAGTTCCCAGCTGTATGAGATGGGCCGGACACTATCCCTGGGCCTCATTCCCACTTCCTGTTCCAGCTGATTTCTCTGCAAACTGGAGACTCCCTCTGGTTTTTGGACCTTGGAGACAATTTCAGAACTCTAATTGGCAGCTTGATAACTTCACGCAAAGCTCTTGCTTTCATCTGCCTAACCCCAGTATGAAATCTGAGGGAGAAGAACCATTGACAAAGAAGAGAAGACTCAGTGGCCAGCACGATACTTCAGCTCCTGGCGAAGAAACAAACTTCTCTCATCAGAAGGAAGCATTGTGTTTTTCTGTAGCACAGAATGAAGAACATAACAACAGGAAAGGTAAAAAAAATCTTTGCTAATTTTCCTTGTTAATTTTTAATACTGAACACATCTAACAAGTTACAAGCGGTATTGCCTGCACCTTGTGAGTTACTGTTTTTCTTGGCACCTCTCTCAAGAAGCATCTGTCTTAAAAATGTTACAGTTTTGTAATGCTGTTTAGTCTGTAGACTTCTATTTTGTGCTGTCTGACAGTCTGCCAGAACTAGGTTCACTGTGCATGGTGGTAGAATACAGTCAGTTTTGTGAGGGATTGCCCAGCTGGGGAGTCCTGAGCTTGGTTCAGACAGCTTTCTCTCAGGTATCTCTCATCAGAGCATGTCTGTTAACTTGGGAACTCTTTCAAAGCAAAAAGATTTAGCTAACTTGCTGTAGGGCTGAGCTGGGCTGGCAGTTGTATAGCTTCACTCCTTTACTGTAGCTGAGCTAGTAAGCTGTGCTGGACCTACGTTGGCTTCTTTCCAAGCCAGTTTTTACCTGTGATCTAGATAACTGAGGATTAATGGACTGAGACTTAATGGTGTTTGCTTCCAGTGTGATTGTGTGTTTACAGCTGTATTCTGCCACAGGCATGTTGGCAGGTTTTGTGTCAGGTCATGACTGGCAGAGCAAACAGCAAATGTGCTTATCCAGGTAAATACAGTAAGAAGTGCAAAGTTGTGTATCAAACTCAGCAACAGACAGCCTTAGCTTACATTACAGGTACAATATATAGCATCCAAATGTTTTACTGAATATCGTGGATATTAACCATTTTTTCTACTGTGAAACAAATAGAGGGACACGGCCAAAATTAAGGCCCTCTTGCATAAATCACTTCCTTAACAAAATAAACTGGAAGTCGTATTATGACTGAAAAGGGTGACAGATGCCATCAGCATCCCAAAGGGATTTTGGACACAATTATCCATAAGGCTTAGAAACATCTCATCCATGTTCAGGAGCTGAAGGAAGGGAGTTTGCTTTGTCCATTTATTACTGAGTCTTCTCTTAACACCTCTTGACATAACTTAAATAAAGTTATGGTGAGAGTGTGGTTAGCAGTGTGGTCCTTCCTAGTTATCTTTAGTTTGCATATTGTAAGATGATGGTAATTGAAGAATACCTGCTGAGGAGGAACGCAGCCTCTCTCCCACTGTAGAAGCGGTACTTAAAGCCTTGCTGTATTCATTGTAAATACTAGATAAAGTTCTGAGTAATGTAAGCACACTGATGAAGTCTGCTACCCAAATAGGACAGGTACGGCTATAGCTGTAGCCTGCCACTTGTTGATAGCACAGATACCTGAGAGCATGTTGAGGTCCAGTTCAGTTCAGATATAAATGCTGAAAGGCGTATTTGTTCAGGAGTTTTTTAAGTGAAGAAATATATATCTGAAAAATAATGGGATGCTCAATGATGGGCAGGTATATTCTTATAAACTTTCATATAATGATACTACTAATAAGTATGGAACTAGGAAAGGCAGAATGGTAAAGTAAGCCTTTTCAGAAGTTCTTGGTAATTCTGAAGCCCATTAATATTTTTAATTTCTCAACCTCACTGAGGGAAATCGGGTTCTTTATCTGTTTGGGGACACCTCTAATGGATCCTGTTGCAGCTTGTGGCTGAATTTTTCAGACTGTACACAGGCTAGAGGTGAACCCGTTGATTCCTAACCCTTTGTTAATCCATGGATAGGGAGATCAACAAGATGCCCATACGCTGCTTTAAAGGGTGTATCCCAGGCTGTCACATACCCCATCTCCACTGAGGAGGTAGTGGCAGAAGGCAGCGTAAGACTATGTCAGCAGACTCAGTTTGGCTTACCACTTTGACAGCTGTTCAACAGGGAGCAACGTGGTATAGTCTGGCTACAACCATCTTCTTAGAACACGCCAGTTTTCTGATTTCAAAGCAGTTTGAAATCCAGGGCACATAATGGTTTTGCGATTGGGGGTTTTCGTTTGTGTTGTTTTACTGATGCTTGTATAAAGTTAATCTTAAACAGAGGGTTTAAATCACTGCTAATCAAGTAAGCTTTTAGAATTGCTTAAGCAATTTGAAAGACAAGTAGTTGTCAGTAGAATGATTCCTAAGAGTAGTAAGAAGGCATTTGGCCTATTACATAACTTTTTCTGCTTCATGTGTTTTTAACAGGAACCGTCAGAAGACACTGGGAATATTTCTGTCAGCACAGTAGAACAATGAAAATCTTTGAAAATAAAGAAACTGACCAAAGCAATACAGAAAGTGAGGCAAAATTTGATTTTACAGTCATGTCCTACAATATTCTCTCACAAAATTTGTTGGAAGATAACTCCCACCTATATAAACACTGCAGGCAACGACTGTTAATCTGGACATACAGATTTCCCAACATTCTACAGGAAATCAAGCAGCTGGATGCAGATGTGAGTAGGAAATGAGCATGTGGATATTTCTTAAGAACTGATAAACTGGAGGAGCAAATTCTTGCTGTTCTTTATTTCAATAGGTGGGCTGTCTAGTGAATCCAAGTGAGCTTTTAGTTAAGTCACGCTTAACAGCAGTTTTGATTTATGCTTGTGCAGTTAGTGTATTCTGTGTGATCTGAACTTGAAGCAAAGGCAAACTCTGCACTACATATCATTCATAGTTGCCTTTTTTTGTCCGTTAACTTCCTGGAATGGTCTTTTTGACATGGCTTTGATGCTCTGCTGATACACTGCAGTTCTTTTATAATTCTAAAACCTTCTTTCTTCACATAAATCTTTCTCAGTCTGTGCCTAGAGCACTTCAGTGCTGTAAACAAGGCATTGAACGTAAGAACAGCAATACTTGCACAGGCCAAAGGTGCACCTAGTTTAGTGTCATGTTTGTAACGGGTAGCTAAGGATAGATACTTAAGAGTAGGAGAACAGGGCACCTTTCTCCAGGTTAGTCTGTTTCTGGGACTGTACAGTTTAGGAAGCTCTGGAAGGTGTCTCTTTTAATTGTGCTGTAAATTGTTTAGTGCAAAGGATATGCAAGATTGAATCGTTGGTCATTATTTGCAAACACTTAATCTTGCATGCCAGGCTGCTGTGGAGGAACAATAGTATGCATGCACACAGGAGGGTCAAGTTAAGGCAACCTCCAGGACTGGCATTTCTGACTTCCAGATGTGCAACTTTGATTTCGTATTTGTTTAAGTGTAGTAGTTACATCAAGTCTCTGTATGTTCAGTAAATTGAGAAGTACCTTTCTAAAATTTGGCTTCTAATCCTTCAGAGCCATTTGTTAGACCAGGTAATGGAAAATTTTGAATCATGTCTGAATCCTTTATTTGGCAGGCAGACTTTTTTGATTGTTATGAGGACTGGAGTGACAAGACTACGCGAATCTTTGTCTTCTCGAGATTAGTGTTCAATTAGAGATTAGAGAGAAAGATGCAGGTGTTAGTAGTGTTCATGTGAGAATGATCCAAAATTACTCCTCTCAGGTGTTCATTTCTCTCTTCATCTGGTACTGTGCACCATTTGTCCTGTGAATAATCTTGCTGTTCTCTATTGAGACATAACTCTGAACTTCTGTTTATATTGGGGTCTGAAAAAATACCTTACTGTGTTCTTGGTTGTGGGTGGTTTTGTTCTTTTTTTTAAGGACCTTTATATTTGTTAATTTTAATCGGAAAGTCAAGTCAGTAAACTTTTTGCTTCAGTCATTGTTCGGGCCAGTGTTTGGTGATGGAATCCAGTCTGTTTTGTGTCTGAAAACAGTACTGAAAAGAATTAAAGTAGTTGTATTAAGGAAGCGACAGAAAAACTGCCTTGAACTATTTGAAAAATGCAGTTATGTTAGTACATAGCCAAGAAGCTGGAGATTAAAGTCCCCTTCAAGCTCTTCCTTTCCTCATAATACATTTATACATACTATATGTACGTATCTTTACAGTGAGGTACATTGCTGGCCTTTTTGGGAGAAGCATCAGGCAGAGGGACTCTGGTGAGCCTGGTGCTGTTGGTGGTAACATTGTTCTCCAGGAATAAAGGGTTGGAGCTGAAGCCAGCCCCTCTAGCAAAGAGCAGTTCAGTCAGGGTACTTGATAAAGTCTGTAGAGCCACACAACGCAGCACTGGGGTGAAGAGGTGATGCCTTGTATTGCATGCATGGAGTTACAACAAGCAGCTGCTCACAGACCCTGGCAGGTGCAGGTGCCCTTTGTGCAGACGAATTTCTCGCTGAAGGACATAGGCTTTTAACAGATTCATTGTTTTGAACTGTAACCTTAAAGTGAAGCAAAGACTTCAGAATATTGCTGGAGATCTGGTTCTGCTTTGAGACCTTGAATCAGCTAGTGTCAGTGGGTAAGTGGAATCTAGTTGCTGCAGTTCAGCAGCCAGTGCTAACTCGTTACCTGCCCTTCAGGAGCTCAGTCCTACGTCAGGGTCCCAAGGTGGCTGTAAATCCGTGCATCACTGCAGTGTGCAGGGAGAAGGCTCCAAGGTGCTCAGAACTCTCTTAACAGAGTATTTTGAGGATGATCTTTGGCTCAGGTTGTTACAATACGGAAGCTTGTTCACTCTGCGGTTAATGAAAAGTGTGCCCTTGGCCTCTTCATCCCACTGCTCTGACATTTAGCCCTCCCCTACACTGCTGAGAATATATTAGCAGATCACTATTTTGATTAAATCTGATTTCATATCTGAAAATATATGTCTGTCTGAGAAAGGGTGGGAGGAATTTGGGCCCTCTTCACAATTTTAAGGAGCATTTTCTATGGGAGAGTGAATCCTTTTGTGAGGTTATGGAGGCAAAAAGCCTCTGATTTTTTGTTTGGTTTTATACCTATACAGACTGGCCAACAGAGATACGATGCAGTTATATTTTTACATACTTATCTTTTAATTGTAAACCTTTGCTTTAGGTACTCTGTTTACAAGAAGTCCAAGAAGACCACTACAGAGCAGAGATCAAGTCAAGTTTGGAATCCCTGGGTATGATGAAACTCTTGCGACTAATACATTGTCTTCTCCCCTGCCCCAGTATTATTTTCCTCAAAAAAACTTTCTTAGATTGTAGAATCAAGTCTACTGCCATCACATGCAACAATGTTGTGTAGCCCCTTTCATAAATTCATCAAGTGTTCTCTTGAAGCTACCTTAGTGTTTTCTACCAGTATTCCTGTTGGATAGCTTTTTTCGGTATGTTTTTTCTGGCTTGAAACCTTCCAAATATCAGCACTAGATTTTACCCATGATCGGTTTATATTCATTAGTTTTTATACTACCGCTGTCAGTTAACCTAAATAGCACTGTCTTACTACTCTCACATGTGAATTTATGGAAGGGACATGTTGCTAGGGGTGTGATTCCATGGTGGTTTAAACTGATCTAAATCTTTTATGCCCTACACACTTCCTTTCAGTCTCGGGGCCCTGCTTTCTTCCTGGCACTGGTACTTGTCTGATACCAGCAGGAGCCAGTTCAAGGAGCAGCACTGAACTGATACTTTCTTTGTCAATTGGAGAAGTAGGCTAGCTCCCAGACTTGAGTGCTTGTAAAGGAGATACAGTAATGGCAGTGCTGATTTAAATCCACTTGGAATGTGAAGCAGCACTGTAAGGCCAGGCTCATGTGGGCATCGGAGCTTCCTGCTGCTATACATCGGTATCTGGAGCATGCTGTAGCTCTTCTTCTTCCCCTCCTAGCTCCCAACATGTCCTGCCCCTTCTCCTGCGCTGTTTATGGGCACTCACCAGACCTTTGCCCTGGTGAGGTCCAGCAGGAGTAATTTTACTTTTCTGAATTAGTTTTGTTGGCTTATGGGTAAA
This sequence comes from Falco biarmicus, assembly GCF_023638135.1. Lineage (NCBI taxonomy): Eukaryota > Metazoa > Chordata > Aves > Falconiformes > Falconidae > Falco > Falco biarmicus. The sequence goes on from NC_079299.1 coordinate 11,408,862, forward strand.
CAGTAAGCGCCACCACAAGTGGCAGGAGCACATGGCCTGGAGCTGGGAGAGAGGAATGGAAATCCCTTGTTCCGGTGCTGGTGTGAGCTCGGAGGTAGACTCGCTCCACTTCATGGGACGGTACTGCCTAAATTCATATGGTGTGGATTGGGCAGAGAAGCATTTTCTTTAATGGCAAAAACTAGATGCTGTTTCAAGATCATTAGTTTTTTCTTACATAGGTAGGGTCTCATTAAAATCTGTGTTTCACCTCTACATAAAGTGAAGAACTTGGCAAACTGCTATTTTCAGGTGCACTTGTTTGAACTCTGATACTGTAGTTTGATAAATGTCTCAGTTTTCCCTGTTGAAAGCTCACCACTTGCTGCTAACTGGATAATTACATAATTATGTAGATATGTTTGATACCTTTGTTATATGAATCACTTCAGACAATCATTTATGACTTAGTGATTATTGCTTTCAAATGGAATGCTTTACTGGTATTACTCCTAAACCATCATGGTAACTTCCAGAAAAAAATTCAATACACAAGTCCAGCTTCATGTGATTTGTGGGGTTTTTTGGTTGGTTTGGTTTGGTTTTTTTCCATGTGAGTAGAGGAGAACATGCTCGGTATCTTTAAAGTATGTAGATACTTACATGTTACAAAAAGTATGAGAGCAGGTTTCCTGTAGTATCTAAACTGAAGCTAGACAGGACAGAAAGACTCGTGTTCGCTTTTTCTATGTGAACTTCACGTAATCTTTGGTACTTCAAACTGGGTGTTGATAGCCATGTGAGAAAAGTAGCATGAACGTTTTTCTAATCTTTTATTTTTTTAATAATCTCTATTTATACAATGATATTTTATGTTTTTAATTGCCTTTCTTGCAGGGTATCACTGTGAGTATAAAATGAGGACAGGGAGAAAACCTGATGGCTGTGCTATTTGTTTCAAAACTTCCAAATTTAGCCTGATTTCATCAAACCCCGTGGAATTTTTTCGCCACGATATTCCACTCTTGGACAGGGACAACGTTGGACTGGTGTTGCTTTTGCAGCCTAGATTTCACTGTAAAACTAATGCTGCAATCTGTATAGCCAATACACATCTACTGTATAACCCAAGGCGAGGGGACATCAAACTGACCCAGCTTGCAATGCTCCTGGCAGAGATTGCTAGTGTTGCCCCTCAGAAGGATGGTACCTTCTGTCCAATTATCATCTGTGGTGACTTCAATTCTGTTCCTGGTTCTCCATTGTACAGATTTATAAAGGAAGGAAAGTTAAATTATGAAGGACTTGCTATAGGGAAGGTAGGCTATGCTTTTCACTTTTTACAAAAAAAGGTTAATGCTGATTAAAGGGAAATACTTGATTCAGTGGTGCTAGCATGCCATAGCTGTGATTATTTCCATTGCAGTACCAATCTTAGTGCCCTTTACACAGTCTGCAAAGCAAAAGTTACTGTGGAGATGCTAAAATAAGCTTGGGGTTTATTAACTGTGCCTTACAGAATACTGTGTCTGCTTCTAGCATTCTGAAATTAAAAACCTGCAAACAAATGAATTGTTCTTGAAATACGGTTATCCATAGGATGTCTGTATCACTGTGTGCAAGTGTCCCAGTCTTTAAGTAGAGTAAAGTAATTATTTAATCAAATACCTACTGTGTACTCCATGGAAAGTTGACTCTTACTTTAGATAAACTTCGAATTACAGTGGCTAGAATAATTGTAAAAGTGAAAATGCAATTAGATGCTGAACCTAAACTGTTTCAGTTTAGATGGTTTTTGTTGTAAGCTCTTGTGTGTAGCTGTTGGATGTGTCAAATGCTATTTAATGGAAAGTAATTGGAGTACATACAATGAGAACACATGAAAAAATAGCCCCGCTGGTGTTTGTTGCTAGTGGGTAGTTGTTTCAAGCCCCACTTTGACTTGATTTGCTCCCAGAAGAATAAGCATCATGAAGATAAAGTGTCTGCTAGGGAGCCATATGTACTCAGTCCTGTTGTGTTGCTAAAATTGTTCTTGATAGTATCGGTAGTCTCCCAGCTTTGTGTCACAAGAATTATCTTGAAAAGTTGGGTAGTTGCAAAAAACTTGGCAGAGCATAAACAAAGGGTGTGTACATAAAGGGTGTTACTATTTTTACAGAGATTTGACAAGCTGTTATAAAAGATTTATTTGAAGGGGTGGGGGCTTTTCTTTACTTAAAATGTTAAACTTAACAAAATATGTCCATTAATTTCAATTTTTTTTTGTTGGGTTTTTTTGGTTTGGGGTTTTTTTTTTTTTTTTAAATCTGATTTATATCTGAAAAAAGCTCCTGTTGTCTGTCATAGGTTTCTGGACAAGAACAGTTTCCAAGGGGCCAAAGAATCTTACCTATCCCAATCTGGCCAAAAAAATTAGGTATTTCACAAAACTGTGTATATGAAATAAAACAGCAACAAAAAGAAGAAAATGCAGGTCAGTTGCTGGGTGGATGAATTTTGTGGACCTTTGAAAATATCATTCAGGTAGCACTGAAAAACAGATTGTTCTAGTGGGGGAAAAACAGTGCATCTTGAGCTTGCAAAACTTCTTTGTTGGGCTCAGTTGAGTGTAAAGTTATTTGTTCACATAAGCATTTGAAAATATGAATCTTCAGAACATAACGGTTAGAAATTGCCATTCAAGTTTTGGTGCGTAATATTTGAACTCTGTGTTTGCATAATGAAAGCCAGTTGTGCTGTGACTGGGAAGAGAGATGTATGTACGCGCACAAGCATGTAGCATGAACCTGCGTTCTGCTCCAGTGTTCATGTATTATAGTGCAGGCACTTTATGGAACAAGTGGGAAAAGGAAGTGATTCCTTGCTAAGTATTACTGCATCTTCCATCCATTTTTCCTTTGACAGCAAAAACCATTTCAAATGAATGGGACATAATGTGAAAGAGTCTGTGGAGGGGATCTTACTAATGGAATAGAATTTAATCCAGCTTTGTGAATTGTACCGTGCCTGCTGCAAAAAATGTGTACTTAAAAAGATAGTTTTTTCTGTAGCTCTTCAATATTGGTCTTGCTTACATCCTGTTTTTTAAATGTAAATTGAATGTATTTTTATTTTGCAGGAGAAAAATTGAAAGCAGCAAAACTGGACAACGCTCAGGAGATTGTAATGGCATCTGAAAAGTATGTGTTGGGGGGAAAAAATGGAAGCCCTTGATGGTTTCCTGTTTTGGGGGGATTGTTTTGTTTTTAGACCAAACTTGTATCTGATTCCAGATGTGGATACAAGATGCTCACCCAATGCAGTCTGCCCATTGGGCAAAAAAGTCATTGTCCATCTAAACACGAAAAGGCTGACTGATCAGACAGCAGAAGCCTAGAACTGGAAAAAATGGAGTGTGTGTTCTTGTAGGAACTTGCAGATATTATATCAGGATGCAGAGGCAAGGTGTCAGTGCTGTTTAGAAGATGCTTTCTGTTTGCTTATTAAAAGAATGTTTTTGACTTTTTTTTAGTCACTGCTTGACATGAACAGGACATCTTGCTCTGTAGTGACACTGTAGGAAAGCTGTGAACATCAGTCCAGTTGCAGAAATTGTGTTTTTAAGAGAGGAGGAGAAATAATAATTGGAAAAAACCCTAGTGTTGTCCAGCTGCTTCAGTGTTGGCACTTCTCTCATTTTTACTCTTTTTGAGATGGTGGTTTATGGATGCTAATAAAATCCTCTAATACAATATGAAATTGGGATGAAGGAGGGGAAGAAACTGGAAAAAATCACAAAATCAGTCTTGTCAGGAGTTCTGTGGGAGAATTCAAATTCTTTGAGTCCCAGAAATTTGGAATATTATGGATTTAGTAGTACAACTCTCGCTTGGATCAAAACATTTTGTTAAACTGGAGGAGAAAGCCACCACTAGACTGCTGAGAAGGAAAACATAACTGCTTTTTGAAAGGAAGACTATTTTTGCATTTACCAAACTGGTAAAGGCATATAAATAAGGCACAGAAGAAGGAAATTGCCCTAACTGTGTATGTGTGATGTCAGGCTCCAGGCCAGCCATTTCTTATCAGAAATGAGATCTTGGTATCGCTGCAAATAGTTGCATTAAAAACCCTGATGATTTTTTTTTTTGCTTGGTTTTTAACCAAAACACATTACAGTTCAGGTTTAAAACTTGGCCGTACAAGGTAAGGCAGCTACAGCTGAGGGATGGACAGTTTGCAGAGCAAAGGGCTGGGAGGGAGAGAGACAGAGAGACATTCTTTTACTGAAAGGTGCAGTTTGCAGTTTGTTTTCAAGATTGAAAAAACAGGTCAGGCAAGATGGGCTGAACTGAAGAGGAACAGACTGACTGATGATGGAGAGGGACACGATGGGAGCCTGAGTGGAGGAGAAAAGATTAAGTGCAGCCTAGCTTGAAAGCACTGGATAGTGTTGTTTTAGAGGAGAAGGGGGGCGGGGAAATTCTTCTCTATATGCGGAAAGGCCTAGTTAGATGAATTCATAGTCTGTTGCTTTCATATAAGCTGCTTTCATGGACATTTCTGCCCGTGTATCAGGGAGAGATTGCTGAATAAGGACACATGAAATCTTAGAAAGTGTAGACATAGGTGAAAACACATATATTTGAAGTGTCAGTGAAGCCAGTTTCAATACTTTTACTTGAAAAAGCTGCCTGCTTTTTGCCGCCAGAGGTTTAGGCTACTAACACAACAGGCTGTGGGATTGATTGCATGAGAGAAATGCTAGTTTGCATATCCAGATCATTCATTTTGTTTGTAACCTGGCACTATTTGGTATTTCTTCATTGCTTGTTCTGTCTAGGAGAGACAAGAAAATTATTTTCTTTGATTCCTGTTTAGGTTGTCTTCAAAATTGCAGCACCATTTTAAGTTGTCTTCAGTCTATTCTCATTACTTTCCTGAAACTGGGATACCAGAAGTAACGACTTGTCACTCCCGAAGTGCTGTCACTGTGGATTATATTTTCTATTCTGCAGCGAATGATGACACTGCTGCCCAGTCAGGTAAAGAAACAAATATTTAATTATTTTTTCACAAATGATAAACGGGAACATTCAAATGCTGTTCTTAGGGAAATTTAGTGATAATTTAATCCATATGAAGTACCTCAGGAGTTCATGGTAGTGCACTGAATGTCAGCTCTTACCTGAGGAATGTGGCTGGCCTTGTGGTGCCACACAGGGTAAACTTTTTCACCTAACTGAACATTCCTGTAGTTGCCATCTCAGCGTGGAGACAAGAGCTGAGGCTACAGAAAAGCAGGAATGAAAGTGGCACCTGAGGAATACTGCTGTCAGTAACTCATGCAGGACCTTAGTGGCCAGACCTACAACCAAGCAGTATTTCCAATAATCTAACCAACAAACTGGTGAGCGGTAATTTACGATGTGCTTTAAAACTGATAAACGAACGGTTTCTTAGAAGGTCACTTTTCAGATGGTCCAGCGCCTGTCAAGTGAACGACCTCTGTGGCTTTTGCTCAGAGAGCAGTCGCTTGCGTGGGCCCGGTTGTCTCTCGTGAATGCAGTTGCAGCTGGAACGCACCAGATGGTGCAAGAAAGACACGGTACCTCTGCGGGTGCGTTCCTCCTGCGCTGGCGCTCTTACCCTGGGCACTCCGAGCAGTGCGCCTGCCGTGTCGTCTTTAGTTCTGTGGTTTATGCCATCGTCAAAGGTCATTGCACAGCGTGGTGCTATCGGATAAAGGCTCTGCAGAACTCGGAACAAACCAACCTGCATTCCGCTCCTGCTTCTGCTGTAAATTGCAACTAGTTTTTTATAAATTAGCATTGTTCTCAGTATGTGAAACGAAAATACCACCTTCGTCTTTCGTACCTTGAGACTAGATTATTAAAATTGAGTCAATGCGCAGGAGTCTCATTTGTCATAACATGTACAGTAAATGCTCTTAATTTAACATATCAAATACAAGAGCTTCACAATACAGAAATAAAAGCTTTGACTGAATAACTAGGATACGAGAAGTAAGTATTTAAATGACTTCTGAATGCTGTGTGATTTCAGAGTGCATCCTTGGGCAAAATTTAATCCTAATTCACCTGCTTATATATTTTGCTACACCATCATTGCCCCAGCAGAGCAATAGCATGTTTTCTTTCTGCATTGTTTTTCAAATAGATTCTTCACCCTATATCAGAGTACAGAATGGGACCAAACTTGAATTCTCCAAGTAGTTTAAATTGGTGTAGTTTTTGTTCATTAATTCTTAGAAACTTTAGTAGTTTGGATTTTCAGTTTTCTGATGAGCTGGACCTCTGTGTTAAAAGTTGTCAAAGTCTGAAAAAGTGAGTATTAAATGTGGTCTAGGCTGATTCATCAGTTTTTTCCATTTAAAGGGGGGTTTTTTGGAAAGATTTTGTGCTTTGGTCTGCCATGCTTAGCCAAGTATTTGGTTTGGTATTCAGGATGTGCTGTGAAAGCAGGGTTCAGTATCTTACCAGAGTCCTGCAGGACTTTTGCTAGTTCCAGTGCTCTAAGCTGACGTTAATCACCTGATACAGACCGAGCTCCCTTTAGCAAGGAACTGCTCCTTTGTAGACATGCAGGTGCTGTGCCAAACGATAAATTTGGCTCCAGACCCGGCGGACACGTGCTTTAGAGCTACAGAGACATCTCTGCAGTAAAAAAGCTTTTCTTCAGAGCAGCAGTAAACAGCTGCCGGGTTGGTAGAGGGCTGGTAAACTGGCAGATGGCAAAGAGGTGAAGCTCTTGAACTATTTGTGGAGTTAAACAGTTGCCAGATAATCCTTTAAAATATGCCTACTGGTAAGCCAGTACCAGGTTCAGCTGGGGAGTTCTGAAATTGCTGATCACTTTCACAAAGAAAATACTTTGTCAAAGTTACAGCTGCTGTTTGTGCTGGTCCTGAAAGCACTCGGCCTGCTCGGTATCACTGTGCTCTCGCTTGGGTAGATAGCTCAAGTCTAACAAACTTGACACATCGTGCAAGGTTCTCATTCTCAATGGAATTTTTTCACTTGAGTTGGAAGAAGCATGTTACTGTTTGCTGACGATGCTCTTCCGAGTTTTTTAGGGGGAGGGTGTCCCTGTTTGTTGGGGTGGGTTTTTTTTAGGACACAAATATTTTAAGTATAGTGTAATAATAATAAAGGGAGGGCAGGTACAGGTGATGTTACAGTGGGGGTCTGCTACAGGCCACCTGACCAGGCAGGCCAGGTGTATGAGGCCCTCTGTAGACAGATAGGAGCAGCCTCATGCTCACAAGCCCTGGCCCTCATGGGGGATTTCAACCCCCCCGATACCTGTTGGAGGGACAACACGGCATATGAAATCCAGGAGCTTCCTGGAATGCATTGATGGTAACTTCCTTCTCCAAGTGACGGAGGAGCCGTTGAGGAGAGATGCCATGATGGACCTTGTTCTCACCAACAAGAAGGGGCAGGAGGGACACGTGGAGCTCAGGGGCAGCCTTGGCTGCAGTGACCATGAGATGGTGGAGTTCAAGATCTTCAGGACGGCAAGGAGGGTGCACAGCAAGCTCACTGCTCTGGGCTTCAGGAGAGCTGACTGGCCTCTTCAGGGACCTGCTGGGTAGAGTACCATGGGATAAAGCCGTGGAGGGAAGAGATACCCAAGAAAGCTGTGTTAATATTCCAGGATCACTTTCTCCAAGCTCAGGAGATACTGTAAGAGGGTGGATTGAGATTAGATATAGGAAGTTCTTCACTATGAGGCTGGTGAGGCACTGGAATGAGTTGCCCCGAGAAGCTGTGGATGCCCCATCCCTGGAAGTGTTCAGGGCCAGGCTGGATGGGGCTTTGAGCAGCCTGGTCTAGTGGAAGGTGCCCCTGCCTGTGGTGGGGGGTGGAACTAGGTGGTCTTTAAGGTTCCTTCCAACCCAAACCATTCTGTATGATTGCAAGGCTGAGTCATCTTCCCCTCTTCCATGAGCAATGTGGTGTTTCTTCTGCGTGTTTCGTGGAGGATTTTGTGTGTGTCTGTTTTTCTTTAGGCAATTATAGGAGCAGGTAGCAGGAAATAATGGGGAAAGATCCCTTCCATATGCTGAACAGTTAGGAAGGGAAATGCCGGAAGGCTTTCCGCTTTATGAGCAAGAGTACCTGTGTGGCCTGCCTGCTGGAGAATTCTGTGCTTGAGGATACAGAAATCAAATGTTATGTGAACCAGTAACTCTCAAAAGATGCTTAATTTTGCAGGTGTCAGCTCTGTTTAATAATGCTGTTGTGCTAAAGTATAGGACTGAATTGTGTGAGGGGAGTTACAATGAACGAGTAAATCCCTTTCCTTTTCTACCTCAACTTACCCCTCTACAAACTGGGGGTAGTGTCCTTCTGAGTACTTGGAGTTCAACTGATTCTAAGCTGTATTGCAAGAGTAATAGTAAACAAGAATAATTTCTGAACTACCTTATTGGTGATGTTGCATGGAACAATAATGACTTAAGATTTTCTGCCATACTGTGTTCCTCTTTCTGCGTATGTATAAACGTGTGGGTTTTAGTCTGCACTGATATATGTCATGTTTTGGAATTTTTTTAAACCAGGAGCAGAGGATTCTTTTCATGGAGGTCTGAAACTTCTTGGCAGGCTGGCACTTCTAACAGAGAAAGATCTTTGGACTGTTAATGGTCTTCCCAATGAAAATAACTCTTCTGACCACCTGCCATTGCTAGCAGAGTTCAGGCTTATCGAACGGTAATATCCAAAGGACTTTTTGTGTAGGTAAAGTTACCTTCACTCTCTCTGTTCATGTGATTATTCATATTTTTTTAAAGGTTAATTCAAGCACTGCTGGTTCGGTTTAAATAAGTTTGCCTGCATGCTGATTTGTTAGTGTTGTGTAGACTTTTTCAAGAGACTTTTTTTTTTAATGTTGAAGTTACTTTATGAAGTGTTTAAGACAAAAAGAAAGACTTTACATGAGCTTCCTCTTTGATAATGGAAAACATCTGTGCCAGGCTCAAAATGGCATTATTTTTCATGGAGGTTTTTATTGTAATGTAAATGGTTTTTATTGTAAATCATAGTAAAAATGATTATTCTGAGAACTGTGTGCTTCTTCAAGAAAAGGGGAGCGCGCATGTGTGCATACCACATTTTATAATGAGCTGAAAATGTTTTACTACCTACAGAGGTGCTCTTCAGGCACTTCTACCTAAATACTTCTGCAAAGAAATTTACTTAAAGAGCGTAGCTGGTGCAGAGGCTGCAAGATTGAACTTCTGAAAGAAGATAGCTTTGCAGTAAGGTAAAATATTTTAAAAATTTACTACTTAAACTTCCAAAAGCTTAAATATGGGTAGCTTTAAAAATATCTAAAATCAAGTTTAATGAGCATGCAACTTTACAGGAAACAAGTTATCTACTATAGGAACAAAAAAAAAAATCAGTCCTTGACATCTTGAAGCTTTGTACATATTGAACAACTGGCGAAAGGCTGGGGTTTTTTCCATTCAGTTATTAAAAATATCAGGTTGTATATTGAAATGACAGATCCTGAAATATTCAATTATCAAGGTTTTATATTTACTGTCATAACACACTGAAACATTCTGTGCAAAATAAGATTTACAAAATAAATAAAAACCACTGTCTGGAGAAGGAAGCCAGGGGGGCTGGCAACAAGTCTTGTAACTTGGTCAAACTACATTATGGGTATGTATGTAGAACTGCCTTAGAAGGAACACTGAATTTCAGTGTAGTGCTGGAAAACCTGCACCCATGTTCCTTAAGTCACATTCAGATGTATTTTCTTCTCCAGCCTAACTTCTGGAATTTTCATCTGGGTTTCCTTTTCCTAACTGCAGAAGCAGCTGAAAAATACTTCAGTGTTACATTACAAAACATGTTTAATTACCAAAACATTCAGCTTAAATTGCTCAGATCTGGAGGGAGGGCTATTTTTCTCGTAAGTAGCTGTGACTAAGTATCTTTACTTGCTAACAGTCAATTTATGCTGAAAGATGACTACCTATTTGGTAGTGGATGTTGTTTGATCCTGATGTTGTATCTGAGTATCTGCTTTCAAAGCTGGAGTGGATAGATGGAAACTTAATTAACTAAATGCAACAAATTTCTGGGTACGTATGTCTCCCTAGCATGTGAGATCCTAGCTGTCTGTGCCCTCACTGGCACACAGGCAGCTGAAACAGGGGAAGGCAGATAAGGCTTATTCTAAATAGCAGAACTTTTCTATTATCTTGAACATCACTTGTTCAGAGTATGTATTCATCTAAAGCCTGTTTCAGTCTTTGTACAACCCATTACTGGTTAGCTATAGAGCTGTATGTTCAGCAACTTCTTTGTAGAATAATAAATGAGGCAGATATTTAACATTCTTTAAAAACATCTGCTTTAGTTTGTTCCTATTTGTCACATCTTGAGTCTAGAAGTGACTGACAAATATTTTATGGAATAGAAACCTGGACAGGACCAAAAAACAACCCAAAGTCCTTAAAAAAAGACTACCATGATGCTTTTATTACAGTTTCATGCTGTGCATAAACATACAAGTAACAGGAGGAAAAAAAAATAAGTCATGCATGTTTTCTACTCTATCTGACCACTCTGCAGTTACTAGAACCACACAAGACAAATGCCATCATAAGCAAGTTTCAAGAGAGTATTTCAGCTGAACTTCAAAACAAGGACCAAAAGCAATTTGTCACACACCTCTCTACAGCATTAAAGTTTCCGTGTAAGTTAGAGGTTAAGAGTAAATAACTCAAATTGTGCTGGACAATGGTAAAAACTATATACAACCGCCACTACTTGAGCTGAAGTAAACCATGGTTTCATAAAAAAACTTGTAACATACCAGATAACCTTGTGCTATAGGATACAGCTGATCAAAATAAGTTGTTCAGACTTTACCCATGAGACATTTAAGGGATACATTAAAAAAACCTGTTTAGGTCACAAGACACTGAGCAGCACAAAGTTTAAAACAAACTCTGCAGCTGATGTCATGTTACACAAGAATTTCTACCAAGAGTATTTCCCTCTCATCAACTTCACTCCTGAACCAAAAACAAAACAAAAAAATCCTATTGTGAACACAGGAGTGGAAAAGTTTACAGAAAGAGGGATGGAAAAGGCCTCCCTGTAAGTGATATGATAATCTTGTATAGAGAAGTGTAACACATTTGAAAAGTCTTCTTTCTAGACCTTCTGAAGTCTAATTAGTAGGAAGCCTTTCACTGTTTGTGGAAGGTTGCTGGGTCTCAGTGTTGTCTTCCTGTCCTAGGTCGGTGAGATTCATTGACTTTCTTGAGCAATGAGGTCTGTGTGCAAGCAATCTTCTCCTGTATTGATTCAGTTGCTGGCTGATAAAAGTGTTCTAGGAGCTTAAATCATTCCATTTGAGTAAGCGTTATTGTCACTGTGTTACAACATCCTGTCTTCACTGAGATCCCAAAAAAGTGCGTGCCCAGGAGAGGAGGTACACAAAGCCCATGGCAGTATCATCTATAAGCACAGCACAAAGGGTAGAGGCCGGAGTTGTACAATAATCCAGTTTCTATTTAGGCACCTAATGAAGTATTTTCAGGAATGCAGCACTCTGATGCTTTCAGAGAACTTCATTAATACAAACGATGGACCCTCATGAAAGTCTTACCACGTTCTTTAAGAATGCTGCCGTCCATCACAGGTCCTTAGCTAAGTCTTAGGACAAAAGGTCTGAGTAGGGAGGAAGCAGATAAGCTTGATTTTCAGCAGTTTCAGACATACAAGCCTCCTTATTCAGGTCTGACTAAGCAGTTGTTACTACAACATGTACAGGAAAAACGCCCTACAACAGCATGGCGGAAGGTGAATTTGAGCCTGCAATGTCCGATCTTAATATAAGATGTCAAGGCATCATGATCTGAGACTGCTTAGCCTTTCAAAGACAAGGTTCAAAGTTACACACAAACGTTGAAAGAAAAGCATAGAGACTCAGGTTAGCAACTCTGACATTTTTTTTTTCCATTATTCCAGGAACATACGAGAAACAAACTGACTAATAGGTGAACACTTGCCTCTACAAAACAGCAATCTCTACATTTTGTGCTTCAGCAGTGTAGTCCGGAAAGACTAAAAGCTTGTGACAAAGTATAAAAAAATTATGAAAGTTTAAAAATTCATTATTCATCGGTTATCATCATTTACAAAAACAAAGCCTCATACCTTGCCTAATAAGATGTCAGTGTTTAAGAATACACTTGCATATTACTATTACTTAACATCTTTCAGCAACATGCACAAAACAATAATACAGGTGGCAGTAAAACATCCAGTGCTGTTTTAATACTACCAGAAATGCTGGGAAACAGTACAAATTAGTTACAAAAGAGTAATACTGACAGTTTTGCATATCTATTTAAGTTTAGTGAGGTAATGCTGATACTTTAAAAAAATCACACCACTTCTGCACTGCTTGTTTTTATTGCTGAATTAAATATTAATACTGAATATGATTTTTTTTTAACTGCACTGCACCCCAGCACATCTTAACACTAAGAATATGATTTCTTAGTTATACCAATGCTACTACCCAACACAAAGTCCAAATTTAATTAATACTTGTACATGGAAATTATATCTGAAGAAGCTCTCACGCTACTGGAGTCACCTGCTACATGATGGAGGGGAATAAAATATCTCATATCCTGGCAAACCTAGTTTTAGGTTCTCTTCGCTAATGTCTTTTCTATAAATTGAAATGAAATAAATACTGCCACCCAAAATAATTTTCCCCCCTTCTACTTTCTAGGTAAAACTTTTATTGTCAATAGAGTCCACGAGTCAATAAATAGTCCCATTCCTTTTTCCTTCCAATGGAGTGCAGGTAAAGTGCAGCGGGAAGCACCAGGAAGCCCTCTGTCCGGCGTATGGCTTTGTTAGATGCGGAGCTGGTAGCCTACCTCGTTGAGCGCAGCCAGGTCTCCTTTCTTGTCCACCACCGCAGGCCTGAGAGCAAAGGAGGGAAGAGGGCACAGCTCACCGGCCATCCCACACTGCCGGGCAGGACTGCAGAGAGCAGCTGTCACATCAGGAACGGTTTACTTCAAAGTAGGACTGACTAGATCTAGTTTACTCATCACAAGCACGATCCTGCTGGAGTTGTCACATGAATTAGGATGGCCAAGCTACTCACGGGTTGCCTCTGAAGCCAAGCACCAGCAAAAAACTGTTGTCCCATCCCAGGGTCCGTGATGGGAGCCAGGGAGCACCCCTCTCCTTCTGACTAGAGGGGGGGCTTAAATGAGTAGCTAAGACTAGAAACATCCAACCCACATCCTACCCCTGAGCAGAGCTCCGGCTTTCAGAATAAAGCGGAAACGGTGAGAGCAAACAGGCAAGGCCTCTCCCATGGGCACAGCGCGTGGTCTCTCTGAACCTGCCCTTTCCTTCTGGCTGGCGCCCACCAAACAAAACACAAGGTGAAGTCCCACCAGTCTCCAGCCATCTTATGGTTGATACAGTCCAGCCACTCGCTTGAGTCATCACACACACACAGGCTGTTGGGTCACTTAAGCGTATCAACAACCTGAACTAAATGAAACCTTGAGACTGAACAATCTCTTCTCTATTTAGCAAGCAGTGGAAAAGCTTCTGCAATAAAGTTGTCAAACCAAAACAATTCTGCTGATTTATAGTCTATAGAATCACTAATCTGAAAGCTTATTCCAGGCTCCTGGATATTTTCACGCTAAGCTGTATGTTTGCTTTTCTAAAGAAAGACATTGTTTAAAATACGTGTTTCTCCTAGTAGACTCTACAGCACATTTGCTTCACTGCAAAGGCACAGCTAAAGCCTGAGCAGGACAGTATGAATGAAGCTGGTAATGGCTCCAGCGCTTTCCTACAGCTCCTCAGACCTGGTTTTCAGCTCTTGCACTTTACTCCTCGCTTTTTACACAGCAGACGTCAGCCTTGCCTGCGCAAACTCGTGGGTCACACTTACCCCCTCGCTGCACGCTGCCTGCCTGTTTCTGCCAAAGCTGCAGGAGAGGCAGCCTGCAGCAGGGAAAGCCCTGCCCTGCCTGTGGGGCATATGCACCAACCTAAAAGCCATACCACTGCAGCCCTAAGAGGTGGGAATGTGTAGCTTACACATATACAGATGTGTGGCAGAGCCTCTGAAATATTTTATAATTCTTTGATTCAATAGTTCTTAAATTTTCTTTTTTCTTTAGAAGAGCAGAGCTGCTAACACCAGATCTCTGCTAAGAATTTGCACAGCATTTGAGAGCTGGGGACACTGCTGTGGACAACTAACGCTCTTCTAATCACACACTGAACGCAACCTGGGTTTTTTGCCACTTATCCAAGCACCTCTCCTAATAACCCCATCATCCTCTTTGCAGTACTGCCCTACAGCCCTGCCTTCTGTTTGTCTCAGTTTGTAAGTGCTTCACAGAAATGAAGGACTCTTCACTGGTCTGTGTCACTTGCAGGAACAGATCACACCTGAAGAAATCATTGTAAGGTAGTTCGGATTTTTCCACTGTATTCCTTCAGAGCAGATGGGCTTTGGCTTGCCAGAAAACAAACTACAGGCTGCATCCCTTAGAGCTTGCGCAGGAGTCAGAAACCAGCAAGAGGTACACTGTATGAAATTTCCAGTGCCCATCCTCCCTCCCTCCTTCCCTCAAATTCAGGGATCCTCTTCCCTTCCCACACTTTTCTCCCTCCCTCCCTTTAATTAAAGCCAGAATATGGTTTTAATTAAAGCATGCCTGGATTGTTCTACCTTCTCTGATTATCCAAGAGATGTGGAATTGCTGTGCACCCATGGCAACATGCCCATTTCCGCTCCGTGACAATTCCCTAGCTTGTAGCTACAAACTGTCCTCCATAAGGTTTTAGGAAAAGGCAAGAATTTGTTGGAGCAGAGGCACCTCAGCCCCTATTCTCCTTGGCTGGCAGATGACCTGACATCAAACATCCCCTCGGAAGTGGGAGAACGTCTGCTGTACTGGATCATCAGATCACGCCTCCTGCCCAGAGTGCTGTGATGATGAGCAGGTAAGCTAGCCGTGCACAGCTGCTAGGTACACAGTATTCACGAGTTGTCTGCACTCGACCCACCTGATTTTGCACATCCTAATATAATCCTGTCCCCTTGCACATCCTCATATAACAGACTAATAGAATTTTCCTTGCAACAGCTAAATTAGGCCAGAAGCATACAAGGCCAGTGTTGCTATGACACTCACAGAGCATGCATGTATTAAGCCTCACCATAAAATTAAAAGGAAATACATCTGGTGAGCTGACACTTAGGAGCAGAGATTGCTTCAGGCTGCCGCATGATGCTCCCTTCCAAACTGGTATCAACTCTCCCAGAGCCCTCCAGCTCCAAGCACTTCCATTGAGGATGAAACACTGTGTTGCCTGTTCAGCACAGTGGCTTGCTACTTACTGCACCCTCCTGGTTTGGGACTTCAGAGGATGGACAAGTGGACACAGTAAAACTTCAGACACTTACCACCCTGTATCCTCTTTGTTCATCCTTGCCTGCTGGCCACCCTTAGCAGGACCGCACCAGCTGCGTGCTAAGAGTACACGGACTGTCACACAGTTCAGTTAATGAGCTGCAATTTGACTACACACCGCTCCCACACACACGCGTGCTGCTTACTGCGTTGCCACCCAAGTCCTGCAACGTACCTTATCTGCCCTGTAGCTGTATTTCCAAGCTAAAACGCTACCGGGGGCTTGCTAGCAGCTACCACTGGCATTTACCTAACAAACTAGTAAGGAACCAGGATGAGAAGTTAAAGGGTTGAGGCTGTAATATCCACTTCTGTCCTTTGGCCCAGCTTCAGCCTTTGTCCTTCAGAAACAATCCAAAGATATTCCAGTTCACATATTTTTCACTGGGAGATTCCTCCCAACAGGCCCGTATAATTTTATTGTTGACAAAAACCAGGCTGTAATAACAGCTTGTCATCAGCAGGTGAAGCCTCTCAAATGACTGTGTTATTCAGCCCCTGCCAGCTCATGCTAGAGCAAAACACTTCTCTTCCTCTCCCCCTCCCCTGCAAGCTCTAAAAAGCTGTAATTACTGCATGGGAGAGAGCCACAAAGAAACAAAACACAGTGTTGATAAGCACGGCCATTCTTTAGCTAGGATTTCAGCCTAAAGCCTGGGCTGAAAGTTCTGGCGGAACACAAAGGCCTCTCGCTGCAGCTAGGTAGGTTCTCAGAGATCCATCAATATGCAGAATAAAATACTCTGTTTCCCTTTGTGTATTTTGCGCCCCGCATCAACATGCTGGTATGTGTCGTTCAGCTTATCCCTGATGAGGGGATGCCATTCCCTTCCCTCTTCAGATCTCAGAGACCCCTCATTTCAGAAACCAGCAGATCTCCATCCTGGAAATAAAAGGGTTTTGTCGCTAGAAGGTAACACCCTACAGCAGCACACTCTGCAGCATCGCTCCCGCTGGGGCAAAAGGCACAGTCAGGCTTCGAGCCACCAGCACCACTGCACATCAGCATTTTATCATCAGGAACCCAGTTCTCCCTGGCACCACTTTGCTAACAGCAGTCTCCTGGGGTCTGCTCAAGGGCTCTGGACCTGCAGAAAGCTCCTCCACCCCACTTCTGCTTCCAAGCATACTGGCCAGGCTTGTGAGGGGCTGTGCAGAACCTGCAGGGCTGCCACACAGCCACACAGCACGTGCTGCAAGAGCACCCACCCACTCCGAGATGCTTCAACAGCCTTCTGCCAAAGCAGAGAGGAAGGTCTCGTGCGTGCAGCCTGTATCATGCTATAGCTAGGTCCTGGATCTTGTATCATGGTGACCCTGGGTTTATTTTAGAATAACATAATTTGCTCTAGATATAGAGCAGCACAGCAGAACCACTGAGTAGGTAGAAAGTGCTGAAGCCACTGTGAGGCCACCAGGACTTCACTTGTCTTTCTGTCCTAGAAAAGCAAAGCTGCCAAGGAGGAATCAGCCACATGCCCAGCAATGCTCTCAGGAAACGAGCTCTTCTCTCCAGATATACATGATCCACTCCAGCAACTGCAGAAGCACTACCAGAAAGCCAAAGATTAAACCATTCCTTAAAGTGAATATAGGAGATAAAGAAGCCTGGAGCAGCCGAGCCCATTACAACCATCATTACCCATGCAGTAAAAAAGGAGCTTTCTGTGATGAAGCCCAAAGTACACCACCGTGCACTGAATGTGAATTCACATGTAAAAATAAAAGCCTGCTGTGAAATCATCTGCCGCTAAAGTATCTTGAAGTTATCTTTAGAAGGTTTGCCTAATGTCTTTGTTAGCTGCTTTAAAATAAATAAATAAGTGCTGAGACAGTAGTCTGGGAGCCTATTTAAAAAGCAATGATCATAAATATGTGACTAATCTGGGTTACGTATAGACTTTCACAGTTGTCAGTTTCCTGGCATGAAGCAGTATAGCTAAAACTCAACTCTTCCACATCTAAGGTTATGGGAGCCTGAATTGCCAGTGGCTGTAAAAGGCCTGTGATCTGGAAGCTCAGTTTTATCCATGTAGAGATACTGCATGCAGTTAGTCCATCCTCCCCTGCACAGTTAAAGAAAAACTATTGGCTACGATGCACAAGGAAAGTGGTCTGAGTTTTTTTTAAGTTGATTAAAGTTGACATCACAGTGCAAGTGATGTTTCCGCTTTGGCAAGAAGAGAAAAGATTTACTTTTTCACCATCACTGTAAGTCAGACAGTCCATAGCCAAAACCACTCCATCAGAACAGCTCCATACGAAGGCTCATCACAGAGAATCCAATGTCCACCCCAGTGGCCGTGACAGCAGGGCACCCCACCACCCACAGCAGATACATCCTCCTGGTTTTAATACCTATGTCTGAACACCTTCAAATGCGATCAAACTACTTTCCCTCTTGAACAGGTTCCCTGCACGCCAGGCTAGGTTCGTTTCTCGAAAAAGCAGACTGTATGAAGACTGGAAAAAAAGAAAAGGCAAAACCCAACACTTTCACTTTCACAGTCACCCAACACCTGGTAGAACTGAACCAAGCAAAGGCGTCGGGTCATCCAAGGACACTGCACAGAGGGGCCATCGGGCAGCAGCAAGCACAGCAATGCCAGGACATCAGCAGTACTGGCAGCTTCTGGAGCCTCTCCGGTAACTGAGATACCTGGTGCAGTTTTCCTATACGTGCCAGTGAGCACATATAAAACTTTTGTACAGCATAAAATAATATGTCATCACCCTCCATCTCTGACCCGTCAGCAAGGGCAGCAGCAATACTCACGATTTGTCTCTTCTGCACGCCCGTCTCTGAGGGCTGGCTTGTCTTCGGCGAGGGGACAACGACTTACCCCGTGATCTCTCTTTCATCGGAGAATGGGCACTTGAGGGTTTCAGAATCTGCGAGAGATGGGGGAGGGAAGGAAAGGGCGGTCAATAAAGGCAATGGTTCAATGAAAAAATAAAAGGGCCTCATACTGTAACGGAGACAGCACACAAAGAGCCTTCAGTCTCTTGGGGCTTATTCAAACCCTGCCCAGGTTAAGAGGAACCCAAAGCTGTAATCATGTGATAGCTGTTCAGGGGCCTCCTGCAAAAATTAGTTGGTGTCACCAATTCAGTTCCCAGCTAAATACTGAAAAACAGGCCTTCTTCAGAGCTGGCAACAGCAAGGGATAAGAAAACCAGCTCTGAGCCTCAGCTGAAGGAACCTCACGCAGCCAAAAGGCCCTCTCCAGTTTTCCTCTCCACAAACAGATGCGATCTTCTCCCAGGCTAACAGTAAAAATCTCTGACAGCGGGACTTTTCAGTAAGTCTCCAGCCTGCCTTCATCCCCCAGGCCCTCCAAACCTCATCGGGCACAATGCCCACACTCCAGTCTGTTCTTAAGACCTGATCCTCCAAAGTCAGCTCCCTCACAATGGGAGCCCCCTGAATCAAGTGGCCCAAACTCTGCATTAACTCAAGGGAAGGGTCAGATGCAGGGCCTTCAGCCTTCAAGGGTTCAGGGCTGTGGTCCTGGCCTTGAGGCCCTTACAAGGATGGGACCCAGTGTCACAGCTCAGCACACACAGAGCTGGTCTGTCTATCAGAACTATGTTCAGTGAGTCATCTGTCCACACAGACTTCGACTAGAGCCAGCTTCAACCTGTTTCCTTTCTAGATGGTTTTAAAAGTGTGTGAATAGAGAAGGGGGGGGGGGGGGGGGGCAAACACCAAAAAACAACTTCATACATTTGTAATCAAGCACATGTGCTTAAGGCGACAGTATGGTACAAAACTTGGCTGGGCAGAAGGGGTGGCAGCAGGACATAAGGGCTACAATGCCACTGGTGACACCCCCAGATCAGGGCAAGGGGACAGGTGCCTCTGCCAAAAAGGCACGCGGCTGCTACGTAGAAGCCATTCCTCAGCAGGGCAGGGAATGGGAACCCAGAATAACTTGACACGATGCCGCATGCCTCTCCACGAGAGCCAGCCCCATACTTAGCAACACACCTGCTCTGCTCCCATTGCCAGCGGCAGGCTGGAAAGGCACCAAATCCCCTTCCACCGTGACCGCAACCAGCTCCCCACCCACGCCAGCCCCAGAGGCATGGTCAGGGACACCCCTTGTCCCCAAGGGCAGCCAAACCCTCCAGCCCCCTGGCAGCCTGCCCTGTCTCCCCATGGTTTCCCTCTGGGCTCTTCAGTCCAACCAACCCGAGGGGAAGGAGCAGCCTGTCAGGGACTTGCTTTCCTCACCTTTCCCATGTAATCTACTTTGATTTAGCTGAGAGTGGTGGACATCAGGCAGCGCAGGGCGAGCCCACTGGCATGCCCTGCAAGGAGAAGCAGCCACTGACATGGGTGTCCCACGGCACCCCTTGCAGCTCAGGTGCAAAGAGCAGAGATCCCTCCCTGCAACCAGCTCGCCCACCCCACCAGCTTCAGCCCCAGCCATCCTAGTTCTGAAAAACAAACCGGGCAATAGCTCCTTGGTGTCCGGGGACAAGTATGAGTTCAAGCATTTTCCAGCCCGAAGTGGAGACCCTTGAACTAAAAAATAGCTATAAGGGCTTGAAAACACCCCAGGCTCTGTGGGAAAACCATAGAGGCAGATGTAAGCACACCCCCAGCCCATCTGATACCACCTTAATCTCAGGCTGGGGTCAGCCTGCTGACATGAAGCAAGACCAATCTCTGCAGGATGGGACAAGGCACCCCCAACCTCCGAGTCCACCACCCAGATGTGCAGACCTACCTTCATCCTCATATCCCTGGCAAACTTCTCCAGCTCCTTCCTGACTTCCGTGCGCATCATTTTGGATATATTGAGGACCAGCTGTTTCCACTCAATAGGCTGAAAGCTGTGCGGCTCATGCGGGACATATAATCCAATTTTTACTTTTTTCACTGAATGCAAGTACTTTTTATAGGAGTCTTCAAATTCAAAGATGAGGTCGCTCAGAGTTCGGTAAGTTAGAGGTTTGTCCATCAGATCTGATCGTCTGCTCATGCCCAATGAGCCATACCGGCCGTTGCAGTAAATCCCGAGCACCACGTGATGAAAATAATTCCCTGAGAAGTGGGTTTTAAAGCTGATGGGGAATCGTTCCACAGAGGGTTGCCCGTTCGTTAAGTATCTGGTGTGCACCGTGTCAAGACAACAACAGTGCTGGGAAGGGAACACATACAATCACATCTGTAAGACATCATTAGCAACTGGGGTTTTTTTAACTGCCAGGCCATGTGCTTTTTTGCAAGCACAAATTTATTCTCGCTGTGCCCCAGAAACAGTCAATGCTGCCAAAACCCATTTCACCACTTGGAGAATAAGATGCAATGGTTCAGGCAGGAAAGGCCCTGACTCTTAACCACACTTGGGGGGAAGGAAAAAACCCAACACAACAGTGTTGGGGCCAGAGGAGAGACCACCCTCCCCAGATCTGTGGGAACTCCCCCATTTCATACCAACATCAAACACCCATGCTTCCAAAATGGAACAGCGTTCCCACCATTTCATGCTGGAGCTTGGTATGACTCAGGTATCGATCCTCACTTTCCCACTTCTTCAACCAGTACAAAAAATCTGAATGTATTCCTCTCCAGGATGACAGTCTGTCTTTCCATCTGCAAACTGGTCCTCAGCATGCCCACTCCTCAAACAAGAGGAGTTTTTGTGTGCTACCCTTGTAACACGTTGCTGAGATGAACAAAGTAAAACTCCCAGATGGATAATTAATTAGACAAGCACAGAGACACGGTCAGAACAAATGCTTTTGCTTTTAAAAGCAAAACACGTCCCCTGAATCACTGCTGGCCATTTCAAATAGACCACGTGCAGAGGCTAGGTCCTAGCTCCGTAACAGCATCACTGAGATGATTCTGAGAGCTGATCTCAGAAGGGAACTATGTGTGTGTCCCAGGTCACCTCGGGAGGCTGCTGGTCTGTGCCATGGGGAGGAGAGGCTGAGATTCCCTCACACAAGTGGTTTTGCGTCAGTGACTACGTTGCATGTGGCTCCCTGCTGCTAATCCCTGGACAGCTGAAACCCAACCTGGCTCCACATGCTGACGGCTGGCCCCTGGGACAGCAGGTGCCCTTCGCTTCTGCAGCCGAGACCCCCACCCATGCCTGGGGAATGGAGAAGGGAAGACCAGAAAAGGCTGCAGCAAGACGCTCCAGCTCACGGTTACTCCAGCCAGAGGCACCTGCTGTAATCCTAGAGCCATCCCTGGAGGCAGACACAGTCAAGGCAGTCGGTCAGGGCTGTGCCACTACAAAATACACCAGCCCAAGGAGCAGCACTGCCAGGACAGCATCAAGGCAGCCTGAAGAATGGAGGAGTGGCACTGGCTACTGCTGGAGCTGCAGGAACCGGCTCAGACCAGGGTCCTGCTCTGAGGATCTCCAGCATCCCCTCCTCCCCCTACCCTGTGCCCAAGAAGGGTCTTTAACAGCAGTGAAACAAGAGGCACTGCACAGCTGAGATGCCCTGGGATGTTATTGCGGCTGGTCTGCCTCCCTTGTCTGCGTAGCACGGCTGCCCGACAGCTGCTGGGAAACAGAGAACACAAAAAGCCTTTGTACCAACGGTGTAAAACACAATTTGTGCTTGATTCTGGTTCTGCCCAGCCTGACACCCCACCTCACCACCAGTGCAACTCCCCAGGATGCTGACCTCCTGCCTGCACCCTGCATTTCACCTCTTCTCTCTACAGGGGTGCAGAAAAAGTATACAATGACTGTCATCTGTCTTGCAAGCATTTTCTCAAGTGGATGTTTCACCCACCTGATGTTTGTTGAATTTCACGTATTCAAACTTTTGCCCTCCAGGCGAATGCAGAAACCAACTAGTAAAAGATTCGTGAACTGCCCAGAATATGAGGTCAAGAGCAATGAGTTAAACCTCTGTACAAAAAAAACCAAACACGCAAGAAAAATACGTTGGCAAAAATCTTTCGTAACAGCCGCAGGGAAGCTTTTCGGTTCAATGTCAAACATATTTAACTGTATTCAGTGCTAGATGTCATCCGCTTTAGCAGTCTGGAGAAAACGTATTAGAGGGTATACGAACAGACAACGCTATGGACCCAGCTCCTGGTGCACTTCAGTATCTGTATGACAGTAAGTCTGGACGAGCGTGCGGAACAGAGCGCAGACCTCCCTGCCACGCACACAACCCCCTGCCCAGCCAAGCCTACATGCACCCACCTCTGCCCACCTGCTGCCCCACCTACATCAAACACAAACACCCTGCAGCAACTGTCAAAGCTCACCCTGATATCAACTACACCAACAAGGGCCAGAAATAGCTTTATTGCCTTCGGTGGTCTCGCTGGATCACTGCTGCATTAGGACTAGCTTCTCCAAGAGAAACCCCACACCATCTGTAGAATTAAAAGAGTATAAATACACTGCAAGGTCAGAATGGAGCCCAGCACCATTATATCAACTGGAAAACTCAGCCCACAGTCACCTCATTTAAAAGGTCACCTTGCTCCAGGCCTTAAAAGGAGCATCCTGCGTACATCAAAGTCATGTTACAATAATTTGTGTCCTACAGACAGATTCTTGCAGAAGCCCATTGTATTTATCATTCTGTGTAACTGAAAAAGCAGTATCTTTTATTAACACCTATGAAGCTTTCAAACATCACCACTATTTTTCCCCCTTATTATGAAAGGGTTTTCTCTCTGCTCCCCGAGTGCCTTTCTATTAAGTCCATACAAAGCTTTGGTGGCCACCTGCCACACATATACACTTCTGCCATGAGGGTCTTGGAGAAGTTGTAATTTAATCTCATTAAATACTAGGTAGGAGTAAAAGAATCTTTTGAGGACAGAAATTACCCACCATCAAATAACCCAGCAACAACCGCTGTGGAAATTAACCTTTAGGTACAGGTTGCTTCTACTGAGCGACTAGTTAATGAAAGTCTCCACCCGAGATGAAATACACAGCAAATGCGCTGGAAAGGCACGTCAGATCTTCCCCTCCATCCATGCATCATTATTATTTCTTTTCCTTTCTGCTCTGCCCAAGGAGAGCTGTATTGTGGCAAACAAAAGGCAACGACACAGCAATGCCGCAGCTGTAATCACACTTTTGAGCTGGGACTGTAACTACAGCATGGAGAGTCGGGGAGTAAATTATGCGCCACAATAGAGAAGCAGTGCAGAGTAGGAGAGGGCAAAAGCAGCTGTAACAAAAGCTCGGTGGCCTCCCGATCCCAGATCTTAGTGTAAATCAAAGGAGCAGAAAAACTGCACTGAGGGATGCTGATCTTGGATATCATACAAGAGGGACAATGCTAATCTTCTGACTGGCCACCTCTTGCTCCAGTATCCCTCCTCTTCCCCCACACCCAGGAAATGCACAAGGACAATACCCAGAGCTTCACCAGGGTCTCACGGGAATGGGCTGGTACGACACGTCCCCAGCCCTCAGAGATTCCCAGACTCTGCCCACCCTGACTCTCAGCTCTTCTGCAGCCTCATACTAGTCCTTCAACCTCAATTTCTTCCACCCCAGAGACACTAGTGCCTGCCAGCCAGGGCTGTGTGTTAGGCAACTGATGAATTCTGCTCTCTTACCCCAGCAGGCTTTTCAAAGAGACCAGTCTGAGTCAAAGGACTGTGAGAAGAACTGGGCCCAAAGCTTACAACATGCTTTGGGGGTGACATGCCATTAGGGTAACCCAGTATGGCTCTGCTACAGATATCTCTTGTGTCTGGGGCCCCCAACATAAGAAGGACATGGACCTGTTGGAGTGAGTCCAGAGGAGGCCACAAAGATGCTCAGAGGGCCGGAGCACCTCTCCTGTGAAGACAGGCTGAGACAATTGAGGTTGTTCAGCCTGGAGAAGAGAAGGCTCCCAGGAGACCTTTCAGCAGCCTGCCAGTACCTAGACAGGGCCTACAGAAAAGCTGGAGAGGGACTTTTTACAAGGGCATGTCGCGATAGGACAAAGGGGAATGGCTTTAAACTGAAAGAGGGTAGGTTTAGATTAGGTATCAGGAAGAAATTCTTCACTATGAGGGTGGTGAGGCACTGGAACAGCTGCCCAGAGCAGCTGTGGATGCCCCATCCCTGGAGGTGTTCAGGCCCAGGTTGGATGGGGCTTTGAGCAACCTGGTCTAGTAGAAGGCGTCCCTGCCCGTGGGTTGGAACTAGATGGTCTTTAAGGTTCCTTCCAACCCAAACCATTCTATGATTCTAACAAGTAGGCTTCCTCGAGCACACCAACACTGCTAGCAGCCTGCAGAAAGGGCCAGACTTCCCATGCCAGCATGCAGCTCCTATGAATCTGCAAGTCAACACAAGCACACCATCCTCCAAGCCACAGGTTGTTCTACTTCCTTAGGCCCACTGCCTTCACCACCCAGGCTCAGGCATAACCTAGCTTGCGTACTTGGGAGACACTCAGACCCCAGACTCAAATACAAGCAAGACTTGGGACACAAAACCTGCACTCTGGCCACCACATCTTCCTGGGCAGCGGGAAAACTTAGTAGCAGCATTAGTCAGTTCAAAAGAAAAGAGGAAGATTAGTTAAAATGTCAGCTGAGTCAGCCCCTTAGTTTTAAAACTCTGGAGCAGAAAGCATCTGCATGGGTTAAGTTTGCACGCTCACACAATGACTCAATCAGTGCCCTTCTGTGGCTTGAGGATGGTTGCTGGTTGTTTTGGTGTTTTTTTTCCCTCCACCTCCTGGTGAATTCTAATATCAAAAAAATCCTACAAAGAAGTCCCGGCATCTTCCCCTCCCCCCTAGTACATACCCTCCCCTGCACAGGTGCCCCCACTGCAGAGCACAGAGCAGTTCCCAGCCAGAAGACAGAGACCTGAAGCCCTTCACCTTGTCTACTTTCAGCAGCAACTTTTAGAAAAATTTCGCATTCTCTCTTACTTTTTTGTTTTTCTCTCTTCTTGATAAATAATCAGAGCAGGATCTTTCCATGTGCCAGCACTGTGGCTCCAGACTTCGAACATTTCTGGAAATGGGTCTTAGCAGCTGACAGCACCCACCAGACGGCAGCTGGCTCCCCATGGCTAGGTGAGCTTGGGTTACTTGCCACCAGCAGTTTTCCCACCACTGCTAGGAACTGTAGCCAACTGTTGAGGAGGTGAGGGGACACGCTGTGAGGACCTCAGCCCACCTGCATCTAAACCAGCTTCAACGTGATTTTAGTGGGAGGGGGGGCAAACCCTGGTGCATTTGCCAAGCTGACAGACAGCAACTGTGCAAGGGGTGCACGAGCCGCGGGCGAGGAGACAAGCACTGTGTCCCCTCTCTGCAGCACCAACATGAACCCAGACCCACAGAGACCCCCTAGGGGGAGGGGACACAGTGAGACCCTCCTCCTCAGAGCTCCGGAGGTAAAAAAAGCCCCAATATAAGACAGTGCACCAAGGCCCTGCAGAGCCCACAGCAGCCTGAAACAAAGCAAGACATGCTCACATTTCAGATGCAAGTGCCAGCACCAATTGTTTGACCAGACCAGCCTGCCAATGCTGACACCCAAGCAGATCTAAGCACCCAGCTGTCCCAGTGCCCAGACTTGCAAGTGCTTCTCCTCCGGCTGCAGGAAGACCCAGCATCACTCCTGACACCTTCTGGTGTCTCTGCTACAAGTCCCACTCTGCCTTGCAAACCAAAGACAAAAGAGGGAAAGCCAGGTGAACCTGCTATTAGGCAAATGAATGCCCATTGCACTGCTTGTGCTAATCAATTTGTTATTTATTAGCCTGAAATTCTCCCTTATTTAACTCGGACAAGATGACACTGCAGTGCTTCATGTCTTAGAGCCCAGCAAGGGTGTTTTTTTGCTGAAGTCTCTGTACTCATCTTGACCAAAATCACAGGGTGTCTCATCCTCTCCTCTCTTGCCACTTGCAAAGGCTAGGGGAGTGTGAGCAGGCACCCCGAGCCATCACAGCAGGCTGTGCCACATAGCACAAGCAAGCTGGAGGGGACAAGATCAGTCTGCAAGGAGCAAGGAGGCAGTTTTATTTACAATAGCTCAGAGTGAGGAGGTGGAGCTGGAGGAAAATAAACCTCACACTTCAAAAGTGTCAGATAAGGCTTCAGGAAAAACAGAAGAGCTATTTTTCTGAGCAACCAAGCAACTGCTCATAATGTCAGAGGGCCTCCAACCACCAGCAGCAAACACACAGAGAAATTTCCAACCACAGCCTGGAGTCAGATGGCATTTCCCACAGGCTCCAGGAGTGCCAAGATCCCAGGCTTGGAACTGCGAGGTAGAATGCTACCAAGCTCACATCAGGCTGTCTTCTGCCAGGAGAGCCTCAGTTCGCCCCGGCAGCTCCAGTGTCCACAAAGGAACAGCTCGAGCAGCCGGCTCTGCCTCTCAAAGCAGGACTGCCCAGCCAGCATCCTTCATTTTGAGGTGCCTGTCCTCCAGTGCCCAGCTGCAGTCCAAGCCAACTAGCTTAAGATCAGATTGTGACAGAGGAAGCAATTAAAAGCTCTCTCCTGGCTCTTCCCAGGTATAGAGGGGCTGCAGGTATTCAGCAGGACCCTACTTGGCCATATTTCAGTTAGTGAGTGGGTCGAGCTCTGGACAAGCATGCAGGAGGCAAAAAGGGGCACTGTGGGGACATCAATAGCCTGCAACGACTGCAAGAAAATCTTCCCCTTACTGAAAACACTCACTTCCAGCCCATGGATGTACCTGCTAGGCAGGAGGAGAAGAATGGGCCCAGGCCTCCAGCAGAGATAAACATCCACTGATTAAAATGTGCAGAAGGTATAGTGCAGAAGCCATTCAATAATTTCTCCCTCCTGAGGCACTTCTGCTCTCCTCTTCCTCATGTAATAATATATTGGACAGGGGAAGGTCTAATACACTGCATGGGCCTGACAGTTACCTCACGTGAGCCAGGAGAGGCACACTGAAGGCAACAGGAGCGAGTTATGTTCACCCAACAGACACACTCTGCGAGACTCCCTGAGGATGGATGCACCATGCCACTCCCCTCTCTCCTGTCTGATATTTTGCTCTTCCCATTGTGAATACAGTACGGATGAAAATCCCTTGGCACTTTTTGGTTTGCTATTCTTTCTTGAGCACAAGTCATTTGGATTCTTGCTCAGAAAGAATGGGTTAAATGCACCATTACTCAGCTGATTTGCAAGAGAACTGAGAAATACCCTGGGGAAGATGGCAGGAGGAATGTCTCCAGTTAGGCTCTGACTTGAGATGCGCAGCCAGTACAGACAGCTACACAGAGAAGAAGAGCCATGCAGAATGCTGCAAAATAATACTGGAAGATCTATACGAGCTTTCAGTCATCTCACTGCAGCTGCTCCCTTGGTGCATGCAGACAGGGCTGTTCAGTATTTTAACTCATTGCCCTATAAAAATGCTTCAAGATCTACTGCGAAGGCAATTATGTAGAACTTAATTCTGCACCAAGAAGGATTACAGAAGTGTTTTATAATAAGTCACATAGCAAGAGGCAATTGCATCAGCCAGCAAGCAGTACAATTAAAATGATACCTTGCTAAGCTGCTCTGTGCAAGCCGGCCTTTGAATGAAGGCTCATGACAAGGGGCTGCTGTAGGGGCTGCGCTCTTCTCGGTATCCAAGCAACGTGGCAAAGCCTGCCAGCACACAAATTACAAGCAGTACCTTATTTCCGGAGACAGAGATGGAAACGAGAGGCTAACACAGACACGCAGAGGGATGCTTAGCTCAGGTGTATGGGAAGAGGTTGGTTTGACACTTGGGAGAGGGTAAACCGCATCTCTCATCTAGTAACCACCTGACCTTGGAAAGCAAGTCACAGCTGCTGGCTTCACCACGTATGCATCCAGAGGGCAATGCTGAAGACCAAAATGTCACAGCTGAGAAAAATCAGCAAACTTCCCCACGTGGTTTACAAAGATGCCTCCTGAAACTCACATGGTGCACATGCAGCACAGCACCAAGAGGTTCTGCACAGGCACAAGGTTTGTACCAGCCACTTTCAAAGCACACTTATTCAGACAGCCTATCCACCCCGCACTGCTACACCCTGTGTGCCCACAAGCAAAAAACTCAGGGAAAGTATAAACCATAGTTTTCAAATATTTTGATTCTCGCACTTCTTAAATTAAAAAAAAAATAAAAATGAGCAAAAGTCAGGTTTGAGCCAGGCAGAAAAAACCCTCTTTCCAAATGAAAATAAAAGTCAAATCTTTCAGATCAGCAAGAATACTTTCAGGTTATCCTGGTCATCTGTACGCCACCAATCACCCTCTGCTTGTGTGGTATGTGGAATAATCAGTTCAGTGCTAGAAATGCAGCACTAGAAGCCACACTGACTCTGCAAAGCAGCAGCAATTCCATCTGGGGATTATTTCCCCCATCCCTTTTGTCCCCAAATAGTTTCGACACAACCCTGACACAAGGGCAAGCACAACAGATCCACTGACATAATTTCTGTTTCCGGGAGGGCATCAGTTTGAGTCTTTTGCCAGCACCAAGCCCCCATGACCCCCATCCCTCTAGCTGCATGCAGACCCTGCCAGCATTGTCAGCCAGAGCCACCATCCACACTGAGACCTGAAGCCCATCCCTGGTGCACTGGGAGCCAAGCACAGCCACCAACAGCACCTGGCGCACACTCCGCAGACCTCTGAGCTCAGCACGGACTGCATCCAGCAACAAGCCTCACACACCACATGTTTGCTCAGCCCACGTCCCCTCCTCACCCCTACAGCAACCACCCCTTCTCGTGAGCCAACCCTGGGCACTACCTGCCCAGCTCTGCCAGCTCCTCTCCCGCGAGAGGGGGCAGCAGCAGCAAGCAAAACGCCACAGAGACATGCCAGAAGCTGGTCTGCTTCGGGGTTTATTTTGGGTTGGCTTTTTGTTTTGTTTTAAATCAATTTTTTTCAGTTGTGGTAAAACGTACCCAGCATACAATTATTCCTGTAACCCTGCCTTGCTCTCCTCTGGTGTTTTAGGGTGATGCAGGTTGATTTACCAGTGACAGCACAAGAAGGTCAAGAAGCAAGTCTGTCTCTGAATGAATATATTCTTGTGTTTTTTCTAAGACTGAATAAGAAGCAAGCACTATGTTAAGGTAAAGCTTAAGTGCTCAACTGCGATACACATTCCTGCACAAAGCACAGCTGTGGGCCGAGAGACCAAGACTAAGATGACTTTGCCATGTAAACATTAGACAAACACAGGACAGAGCAGTGTTCCTCAGGTGCTACCAAGCTCTGACAATAACTGGCAGAGAAATACTAAAGAAGACAACAAGGACTGTGTAGACAGCTACTCATCTGGACACGTTGGGTCAGATCCTGACATTACACAGATTACCAGGGCAGGAGGCAAAGTCAGCACGACCAGAGCATGACACCCGTGAACTGGGCACCCAGCATTCAAACTCCTGCTGACAGGCCCTAGGCGATTCAGCAACTTGTTCATCACTACCATGGCAGTTCCCCGAGCTGCTGGCACTCACCTTTGGCTGTGACCATCTCAGACACCATCTGGGAAGGGCAATATAGTAAATGGCGCTGCAGTGGAAAAAGTCGCAGGCATGTGAAAGGATACATCCCCAGGATAACTGCTTCAAGGCATTTGATAGGTAAAGACTCCCTGGTCATTTCTTTTGCTGTCTCCATTAACCTAGGACAGAAATAAAAAAGTTTTCAGTCCTTTCAGTTGGAGCAGCTGACAGGAATCAGAGCCCTCTCCCACACGGAGAGCCAGGTGTGTCTGGTTCTTAACTCAGCAAGCACTTGTGAACTTGATTGTCCTCTTCAGCAACTTGCCAGAGCCCTGTTGACTTCTGGAGGATGACTGGAAGAAAAAGCAAAACAAAACCACACAAAAAGGTGTCCGGCATCCCAGTGCCTTCCAGCCTCTGAAAATGGGTTGGAGGAATGCAGTCCTTGCAGCAACTCCATGAGAATCACTTCAGACTGTAACACAAAGCCCTGCTGAGCTACAAAAGCTGGCAATCATGCAAGCTCCTACAGCAGGACCTAGTTTAGCTTATTTTCAAGAGAACCTGGCTCTCCTGTGGAAAAAAACAGTGAAGAGACGATGGTTACATGATGGCCCCCTGGAAGTTACAAATGCCTCTGTGAGCCTATAGCTATAGGTGCAGACTAGAATGTAATGCCTTCTTACCAAGGCGTGTTCTGCAGAAAGCTCTACTAACACAGGCACTCTACACCACTGCAAGCTGAGCTATCATCTTGCTGCTGCTCCCCACCTCGTGCACACTGGAGAAGTGGTAAAAAACATAGGATTCTTCTGTGGGAGTACAGGAAACTATGCATGCCCAGGATCTTGCAAATTCACAGAGTTTAGTTACAATTTGGACTCTGTCTTTGGAGTGGAGTTATGCGACAGGGACAACACCATGATAAGAAACAAGCAACCTGATCTCAGCTCAGCTGAGAAAGCTGTGATGCCAGACTGACGCCACACCATCAACCAACTAGGTACCCTATCCCCTTCCCCAAGCAGATCCTAAAATCCTGGAGAGTTAAAAAGAAACAAAAAATGCTGAAAGGAGACCAAAAAAAGGCCAGAAGAGTCATACCCAATGACACATACACACACAAAAAAAGCTAAAAACCAAACCAAAGGATGACATCTATTTTGAAGTCTTCTCTATCCGTATCTTTTACCTGAGAAGTGCTTTGTAAACAGATCCCTGCACTAAGCATATACAACATTAAACAATAAAAGTATTTGTGTTAGAGAAGATTATGAAAATATCCATCTGAAACCATTCGAGTCTCTTTTTCCCACTTTCTAATTCACCCACCTCATACATTTTAAACCTCGATTGAGGCGATACAGCTTCCACCGCTATTACAGCCTGTCACAGCCGTTCCATGTCCCATTTATCCAAGTTAGAAATTATCTTTTCATTTGTAAACAACCGCCCTTTACACTCTGCCTGCAATACAGAAGACAAATTAGAGTTAGCCAGCCTCCTACATGCTCACAATCAGCCACAGAAACCCCACTGCTGGAAGCACAGAGCGAGGGTGAGGGCACACAATGGGGCCCCTTCATCCCCCACAGTAGCTCCTCAGTGCTGGTCACAGCAGTAGCTGCTGCAAAGCCCCGTCTCCGTCCAGGGAAGTATTACACGTGGACAATGCATAGGAGGTATCCATGAACAAAACGATCCACTGAATTGCCTATCTTCTAACTCCAGGGGAGTTAAAAGTCACAGCTGATTATGAATGTGCAGCAGAAGTGGGAAAAAGCTCAAGTTGTAAAGCTATTTAGCTTGAAGCCATGGTTACATGCCTGGTTAACATGGTCTGAGGGACAGAGACAGCATCTCCTGCTCAGGTCTACACCTATGCTGACCCTGCTGCCAGCAGGCAAACTCAGTGCTTCATCACCCCATGCAGCATCAGTTGTCCTAACATCTGCTTTTATAGGCTCACTGCTGTCATGATTTCAAGGTGTTGTCAGCATGGAGATAGCATTAATGGCTCCACGGCCAGGAGGGTAATTGGCCTAAATGAGCACTCATATTACTACCGACTTATCTGTCACAGCAACACTCATTCTATTTAATACTAAGTTGTATTTAACATGCACTCTGTTTGCAAGCCACATACACGCTGGTTCTGAAACACAGCTCTCCAGCACACTATATGGTTATTAAGACAGATTTAAATCAAATGGGAAAGGCATTTCACTTGCTTAAAAATGTGTGACCCACTAGTGCACAGGTAGCACAGCTGTCCCTGCTGAGGCTAGTGGCAGCCCTCCCTTCCCTTTATATGGCATCGCTGGGCTCTGAAGGGACCCCGGGAAGCCCTCCTGTCCCACCTCCTGCTCAAGGCACCCAGGTCTAGGAGCTGTAGCAGGTGCTCAGAGCCCACCCAGGACCTTGCAGCTCAGAGACAGCCATGGCCTCTGGACCATGACAGTGATGAGGGTCTGTGCAAGGGGAGCATTGGTCAGGAGGCATCACCAATAATCAGCAAATGAGCATCCATCTGCACCCAGCGAGCAGGTCATGCCCTTGCACACATCCATCCCTAGACTCCTGGGGAAGACTCTGCAAGCAGTTTGCTTTTTCCTCTGTGTTTACAGCACAGACCACTGGGTTTACACAGATGACCCAGTTCAATAGCCACTGAGAGTTTTTCTTCTGCTTTTAACCAGCTTGAGACAAAGCATGGGCTTAAACCTTGTGTTTGCATTGGAAGCAAAGCCTTTGGAGAATCCCCGAGCCACCGCTCTGCCCAAGGCAGCATAAGCCAAATCTAAATCACTCCTCACAGATAATTTTCCAACCTACTTTTAACTGGTTTCTCAAAGGCTTGGGAACCCACCAGTTAATCTACCCTATACTTAACCTTGCATCTAAGAAGGTCCCCTAATGTTTAAACTAAATCTTTCACTTCTTGCAATTTAAATCAGAAGCTATTTCTGCTATCCACAGTGGGCATGGAGAGCATTTATTATCACTCCTCTTGCAACAGACATTTATGTATGCAACAGGCTGTAATCTACCCTCTTTGTAAACATGAGAAGGCAGACAGATATTCCCCCCCTTCAAAATCCCTTCCCCCCCCCCCCCCCTCCCCCTCAAAGCTTCCCCCTTAGGTCATGTTTTCTAGACCTTCTGTAAGATTTGTTGCTTTCCTTTTGGAGTATCTTCAACTGACTCACATCTCTCAGTCCTTCAGCTAAGCCCACCACACCATATTACGAACATTTCCTTCTGAATCCAATTTTCAGTATATTTTTTGCAACCAACCCAGTGTGCTGTTGGCTTTTTCCCTGTTGACCCACACTTCAGTTTATTGGGGTTTTTTTGTTGTTGGGGTTTTTTTATTGTTCTTTAGTTGTTTTTTGAGGGAGGTTGGTTGGTTTGTTTATTGGGGAGTTTTTGGTGGGGTGTATGTTTGGTTTTGGTTGGGTTTGGGGTTTTTTTTTTGTTTGTTTGTTTTTTCTTAGGCTCAGCCCTTCTTTGCAAAACTAGCCTTTGGTTCTCCACGGTGTATTCCCACAGCTGGCTCTTCCCAAAACCCTCCTTCTGCATCTGCCCTTACTAAATTACCTGTTTGTTCCAGAGCAGCTCTCTTCAAGATCACTTTGAATCCCAATTCCACCTTGCAAAGCCTTGTCAACTTGTCCAGCCTGGACTGCTAAGTGCATGTATTAGCAAACAATTAGTCTTACCCATACCATTAAGGAAAAAACACTGACCTGGGACAGAGATTGCACCCCTGGCCTGACAAACTCTGCTAGGCAAGAGCACAAGAGCAAGCTATTAAGCACCACTTGCTTAAGCGCTGCTTTTCACAAGGTTGGGTCCTTGTGTTAGTTTTAGACTCAAGGCCCCCACCTTATCTGGAGGCTGCCAAAAGCCATACTAAAGCAGAGAGCTATCACATCCACACCTTCTCCCTCATTGACAAAAGCTCTTACACCCTCATTGAACAAACTTAGCAGAAACAAACTGTGCCAAACTAAATTCACACTGCCTTTCACCTACCCCGAAACTGCAGATAAACTCACAAAGTTCTTAATTTTATTTTTTCTCTCTCTCTCTTTTTTTTTTTTTTTTTTTTAAGGTTCATATCTTTGCCTTTCCCAGTTTCCAACAAAAGCAGCCATCCTCCCCACGCTTTCTAACAGTATTAATGGTTTGGAAGCTGCTTGTCGCTTCTCCAAGTGATCTAGGAGAAACAATGGAGCATCCAGCTCATTTGAAAATAA
Source organism: Falco biarmicus (assembly GCF_023638135.1). NCBI lineage: Eukaryota > Metazoa > Chordata > Aves > Falconiformes > Falconidae > Falco > Falco biarmicus. Next base: position 11,443,061 of record NC_079299.1, read on the forward strand.
CTCATTACAAGCACTCTTTGACTTGTATTTCCCCTATTTTCTTAGACTCCTAAATTCTTACCACAGTCGCAGATGTTAATCGCAACCAGAAAGTCTGCACTTTCCAGAAAGTTAAACTTGTGATTGAAGATTTAAGGAAGGCGGAAAAGAATTAAAACCAGCATTACGCGTTTCAATTCCCTGCCTGAGCAGGGTTTGTTTCTGGGATTGTCTTTAAATCTTTCCAGTTATCTGAAAAGACTCCACTCCACATATATGGCTAATGCAGTACTCTACAATCTCATACCACAGATAGCTGGGAATTAGCTCAAAGCCACCTTCTTCACAGACCCCAGTGAGCATGGGGGCAGCCCATCTCTTCCAGTTACTCAAGGCAGACTGCTACAGTCAAAAAAAAGCATCATGCAGCTTCCCTCTTTGCAGCATTTACGCCACTATCTACAGTCTGCCAGGCAGATCTCTATGCCAGACCACAGTGAGCAATTCTGCCTTTTAACAAACGTAGCCAACAGGAACAGACTGCATGCTCCTCCCTCGAGATCTAGTCCTTGGCAGATGGTGGTATTTCCTTGTTAATCGACTAAAATGTCTTTCAGTGTTTTCAAGAGCCCACCTGGATTGTCTCCCTTGCTTTCTGCAGTGAGAGAGGGCCCATGGAGGAGCTGGTTTTGCCACTTTAGGATGTCTTCTGTTTAAAATGGCAGCATCTGCAGACATCTCATGGGAACCATGAATTCCTTTCACTCCCAGATTTTTCACTAGGGCACCCAATTTCATATATATGTCAGAAAAAGCATGTCCAAAACTGGATCTCACCAGCTGGCACCCATCACACTGGAGTCACTTCAGAGATAACTGTGCTTAGGAGGAGAGGCTGCCCGTTACCTTCAACAGAGAGTCCTACAGACTTTAATGAAATTTGTATTAGTGAGATCCTCCAGCACATTTTTCACAAACTTACTTCTCCTTCCCTAGGCCCTTGTATTTGCATGAGGTCCACTAAATCTCCCTCTCCCACATTTTTCTAAAGCTCCTGGCAGTTTTATGCTTCCCAATGAAGCCAAGAAGGAAGTGAAAGGCACCAACAGGAGTAAAACAGCAGAGCAGCTACTGCTCTCATGAATCTTCTCAAAACCAGTTTGTTTCAATGGCAAAAACACTTCTACCACATGCTGAACATAGCACCATATCTGTAACATTCTCCCTTTGTGCAAGACAGAAGCAGATGTTCAAATGCCTTCTGCAGCCTATTGTCTGGAAATGGTATGAGCCCATTTTTCTTTACAGCCCCATCAGGGTTCTTTAATAACATGGTGTGTTGAAACAGTATTATTTTCCATTCCCCCCTTTGCTGTTACTTGGTTGCATCGTTCCCATGTGACTGCTTCTATCACACTCTTTTATTGCAATTGATCACCCATTATAACTGCAGTCACTGAGTGTCTCGCCATCTTCACAGAGCATTTCTGAGCTGTAATTTCTCAAAGACCCCAGAACCTACCAAAACATCAGTTTTTCCTTCAGTCATAGGTCCTGCTGATCAGCTGGCGCTGAACTGGAGGAAACAGCACAATACCACACCTACCTACACCCCCCCCAGATACTCTGTGGAAGGCAAAAATACTTGTTCTCCCTTGCGGCTCACGCCTGCATCCTAGAACAGAAGCTTGCAGAGGGTTTACTGCTCCTTGTAAAGCCAGTAAAAAAAAATCTTGTTGCCACTGAATTCACAGTTACAGGTATTACTAGATATCCAGAAATACTTCTTTTTCTAAAGCTCTTAAGTTATCTAAGGTTGGCAGTTTTAAAGAACAGCTATTTCAGTTAAAGGTACCATTTTTTATCAGACCAGTTGTACCAACAAAAGCTGTAATATAATCCCATATGGGAAAAGGAAAACCAGCCTTACTGGTGTCTAAAACACTTGTATTGCACACATACACACTTATCATGGATCAGTAGAACTGAACTCCACAGGGTGCCCTTTACCTACCCAGTACAAAAGGGTACATCACGAAGCCCGTGTGCAGGACACCATCCTGGGTCAGGATGCCTGTACACTCTATGAGCAAAGCACTCCTACGGTGGATGTAGCTACATCTGGATTTTGTACAAATACAACAAACTCAGGCAAGGTTAGACACTAACACATTTTCAGACATGGTTTGCCAGTGCAACAGGAATACCACACAGTTTGCAGGATCACATTTCTACCACCCCAACTCACACAGCAATGCCAACAGAAATCTAGTATTTTCAAAAGTGTTATCTGTAGTCTAGACAAATCCACAGGGTGTCTGGCAGTCTAGAAGCAAGTTGATAGCTACCAATGACGACTTCTTAAGAGAGATTGTAAATACTAAATTATAGCAAGCCTGTGTCCCTTAATGTTATGAGTCCCTATAGATAATTTATGCTCTTCTTCCTAAGCACAGCCATGCATTTTTATTCTCTCATGCATCTCACTGATGCTGACAGTAAATCTCTATAATATCTAGTCCTTCCCCCATAATAGAAAAACTCATTAATATGCCCCAGCTGCTTTAGGACACTTTCACATGAATTTATGAATATTCAATTTCCATCTAGTGCTCAGCTTCTTTGTGTCCAGCCACTGCTCTCTTGAAGAGAGGCTGCCAAAGATCTTGTAATACTTGCATTAGCTTTGAGCCCTCATATTATGAAATAAGCAATATGTTTAATATCAATAAGTCACAGCTCTGGGAACAGCCCCAGCTTTCAAGAGATGGTGGCAATTGGAGACACTCAGCATCTCGCTGAGTAACTTGCAAATACAAACTTCATCTTGCAGCAAGCGAGGCCTTTTACACCAAGAAACTTGCTCAGCACAGCATTTGTTACCTCAGCACAAGAAACCTGTTGTCACCACACTGGAAGCAGTTTTCTTGCAAAGTGGAACACACCTCCCAGGAAAAAAACAAAACTTGCAGGTGTGGGGAGTTTTTCAGTTCTGGTGAAAACTGGCCTGGCAGCAGGAGAACAAATCACCAAGGACAAATGCAAAAAAGTAGATAACCTCAGCTGGTACAAACAGACACACACCCCACGTGAAGGAAAGGAATGCCTTCAGGGAAACCTCAACATTACAGAGCGATCAATGCATTATTCCTCTTCTCAAAGCTGAAGAAACCAAGACATGGCAAGCACTCAAGCCCCACTGCACTATGACAGGATCTGGGCAGCTAAGCGTGCTCCTAAGAGTTTCGCTACTCCTAGCACCCCTGTCCATCAGGTCAAGGAGCAAAGCAGCACAGGCGTTAAGACTTAACACTCTGCAAGTCCAGCATACACCAGGTGCAGGCAACTGTGCCTGGCAAGCTGGCAGCAGCTGCCCCAAGGGGTTGGATTCTTCCCAGGGGCACTCTCCTAAATTCTGCAGAAGTCCTGCCACCACATACCAAGTCACTCCCAGAAGTACTAACAGCGACAGAACAAGAAGAGAAGTCAGACAAGTCCCCAAGCAAACACTACAGCAAGTAAATAGTGAAAATGGTACCACTAAGGAGAGAATCCAAAGCCACAGGTACATCTCCATCTGTGAGCTCTATATTGGTTCCCTTCCAGGGAAGAGTACCGGCCTCGTAAGTCAGGCTTTCATCCAGCCCAGGACGACACTGACTTTTCAAGTGGTGAGTGCTGAGCACAATTCATTTTCATCCTCCACTTCCTTGGAAAAAGTAATGGGGCAAATTTAAAAACAAGTGACTAGCCTGAAAATTAGTTTAAGCTTCTGTATACCCACCTACCACTCAAGGCAGAGTTTTTTCTAAACTAGTTCCACCAGTGCAGTGAATATTACATAGAGAAAGGAAGTGTGAAAGATTGCCGTCAGCAAGACGAAAACCTGAAGCGCAGAGCTGGGATGGAAACTGGAATTTACAGTGACAAACCATTAGATTAACGACAGACAGCTGGGGAGAGCTAGAGACAGGCCAGTCTACAGGAGTAATTATATTGCGCTTACCTAAATTTCACCCTAAAATAAAAGCGTAACTTCTTCCACACCACTTCCCGCTCTAACCTGCTGACTTACTGGGTCCTACTGAAGCACTGCCCTAAGTATGATGCAGTTCTTACATGCAAGGGATCCCAGCCCTCTCTTGCCAGGCTCCCTGTGTATATCTTTGTACTTGCAGAATGCATCACCAACCAGCACGTAAATCCATCATGTGGAAGGAACAGCAAGATGAGCAGCAACAGGAGAAGCACAGCCAGGACTTAAACAGTCTATTGCGATCATCCAGGGGAAAGGACTGTGCCCAAGATGTCAAAATTCATGCAGCGTTTTGAACGGCTGATCTCTTCCTACCATCAGCAAAGGCCATTACAGCACAAGCAGAATCTCAGGACTTACACAGTTTCCATAAAAACAGCCCAGCCCTCCCAACTCAACACCAACAAGCAACAACTGAGAGTTTTCCCAGTCCTGTGTATTTAGTTTCGGCCTGTAGCTATGCAGCTCCCACGTGGCTGTTGAGCAAGACCAGCCCTTCCACTCCTTGGCTCTAAATGGGTCCATTTGTCACCTGGCAGCAAGCTGGGATGCTCCTTGCAAAGGCAGCAACATACCCAGTTTTGGCCCTGCCAGAGGAGCCATGGCATAGAGGAAGCAGCCCTCCCATGCCATGGTGCTACAGTGCTCAAACACCCAAGGTGATCAGCTGGTATGATGTGAGATAAGGGCACTAGACCACTTCCAGAGACACTTACCCACTTAAAGGTCTGGTTTTTCTAATCTCGAAGAACTGTGTTCCTGTGTGATTGTATCTGAATTTTGTCTGTTAAAGGAAAGTTGCTTGAACAGTTAAACAATAAAATAACAACGCTCAAAAGGTGGATTTCAGTTCTGATTTCCTGTTGAAACAAGCAGAAAGCCATTGACTCTCAACAGAGGTGAAACCCTGGCATGTGAAATAAAGCAATTACTTCACTTTTTTATGACATATTAACCGGCACTAGATACAGAGTCAAGCAAAAGTGTTGTCTAAAATGACACTTAAATTTGGTACTTGAGGGTTATGAATACTCCTTTCCTCTAGGTCCCACTCACTATTAGGTTAAAGTTTGAAAAAAAAAAAAAAAAAAGGCTTCTATTTGGGCAAGAGAAAGCTTTTAGAGACTTCTCAAACCAATCAACATCATTCATGGTTTGAAAGAATTTATTTCCTTTTTAAGTTTCTAACTCAAGTCAGCCACGTAGCTCATATATGACCTGTAAACCAAAAGCATGGCAGGTGCATCCATTTACACCTAGTAAATATAAACCATTCTCTAAAAAATACAGTGCACATGAAATCAAAATAACCAGCTAAGTGCAACTGAAGAACATGAGTTAACACTGTGAGCACAGGAGAAAAGTTCATCACAAAAGGATGCCAGCAGAATCACCCATCAAAGAAACCTCAGCACCACTCACCCAGCAGTGCAAGCTACCATGCAGTAGTACCACCACCACCACAAGCAGCCTCATCCTGCTCCTTTAGCACAGCTGTCCAAGCAGTAATTCAGTAAATCAGGTTAGTAAACCTATCTGTCCAGTAAAAACAAATCAACAAAAAAAAAAAAAAAAGCCAAAGAAACAACCGAACAAAACCCCCAACAGCAGCAATAACAAAAAATAAATCACACCATCCACTTACTTTTGCTAGGTTATTTTTCCAGTTGTTCCCCAACCTAGTTCCCAACACAACCATGGGAATATTCACGCCAGTAAAATTGTGGTGGTGATACCAGGGTAGAAATAGGTGACCCTACGGAGGCAAAGGGTACCTTGCAAGGCATAAATAGCACTGCTGCTGGCTTTGTAACCGTGGTCTAAATAAAGACTCTAGCTTGCACCAGGATGCTCTGAACTGACATCAATTAGAGTTCAGAGTTCTCCAGAAATGAGGCTTTGCTTCCCTCCCACCTTCAAAACCTCATTCACGAGGCCCTTTCAGAGTGCTCTGAACAAAGCACAGAGCCTCTTGTAGCCCTCAAAGGAAGCCCAGACCCTGTTCCTCACCCCACTTTGAAGCTTTTCTGAGCATAGATCCAAACCCCGTACCTAAGACCTGCTCCTGCTACATAGCAGAGTGCAGGATTTCAAAACCACTGGGGGTGGGGGGGGTGGGGACTATATGTATATAAATAATTTTTGGAGTTGTGTGTGACATGGTCTCCTCTCTGGCACAACCCCACTGAGCAGCAAGCCTCTTGTCCTGCCCAAGCATCTGACATGCAGAAGAGAAATGCACCATTCCCCTGCAGAGCAGGCTAGCCCCAGCCTCCCTCTCCCCATGGCAGCTGCAGTGGCTCCAACCCCTGCTGCTGCCTTGATCCCAACCACTACTCCCCAGCAGGCTACCCATGCCTGCTATTTTTGGATGCTCTTCCAGCTGCCGCCCATATCCTTTCCTAACTCTTACCAGGACTTTACATACATTCCTCACCCTCGCTGCTTCCCCACACACGCACATGTACACACACAAAAAGGAAGAGTTTAGAAAACAGGAAAACAGAAGAGCAGCATCTGGGCCAGCAACTCTCCCATCCCAGCCAGGCAGCTATGGAAACAGACAGGTATCAGGCATGGGGGTAGACAGATGTATACATCTCTGATGAACCCCCAAGTGGGACATCTGGAAGCAGGGATTTCTTTGGTCAGTTCCTGTGTCACGCGGCAAGTCTGCCCACCTCGGGGCCAGGACAGCTGCTCATGCTCCCCACCCCAATGACAAAGCCCTCCCTGCAAGCTGAGCATGAAGGTAGTCCTCAGGGAGCCCCCACAGGGGCTGCCAGGGCAGAAAGAGAAAAGGTTTGCCACAACGCTGGCTCTCCCTTAGTCACTTTATGACAAAATGCTGTATTATTTCTCCAGGCATCACAATCTGATTATAATATCCTCATAAGCCAACTGAAAAATAAGCATTTTATTCTCATCAACGTCACTTCAGGTAAATTCTTCAGTATCATTTAATTACATTCCCAGAGGATTTCTGTGATTAGCTCAGTACTGCAGGTGCCATCTCAAATCCTCAGAGATATCCTTTTCACCCTTGAATGATCCCAAGCCCTTGCAACCAACTAGTGCTTGGTAAAGTCCCTGTTAATTCATGCCAGGTATAAGCCAGCCTTCTCTCTGGAGACTGCATGCTGGAGAAGGATACTGCAGCATCTTCATGTAGGTCTGTATTGCCTGGAGCCATTCTGGGATCGACATGGAGAGCTTGTAGTTTGGCACTGGTGGCACTGAGGGCTGGACACACAAAAGAGATAAAGAGGTTAGACAGTTACTGCTCCCTGCAGAGCGGATAAGTGATTTACTTGGGCAGCGGCACATGCTTAGTGCAATGCAACGTGGCAGCACAGATGGCTCAGACCCCACGTGAACTCAAGCATCAGGCAAAGTCATCCCGCTGACAACAGGGGCTGCCCATACACCAGAGCCAGCCCCATCCCTGACCATGTGGAGGGGGACAGGGTAGGCCCCCGCCTCAGCGGGCTGCTCATCATGACCACCACCATCCCTTAAACACCACCCTGCGCGGGCAGGCAGTCCAGCACAGTAGGCCAATGCTTCCCATTTTTCCCCTCTAGCACAGAGCGGTTTGGATGAGTACCATTCCAGCACTGGCTCTGCTGTCCTCCCTCCCCTGAGAAACCATTTCAAGTCTAATTTTTTGTTTCCTCTGTCATAAGAGAAAGATATATAGAAAAAGAAAAAAAAGACAAGGATCCCAGGCTGCATAATTTCCCATCTGCCGCATGTCAGTGGCACACTTGCTGGGCAGGAAGCGCATGGTACCTAGAAGACCACCTGGGACCCAGATCTTTAATGATATTAAGACACTTAAAGATATAGGCTGGCAACGTAATGGGATTTTTCCAAAATCCCGTAAGACATCTGCTTGTGCCTAAGCACTTTAGAAGCCGGGACCTCAATCCATATTTAACCCCAAAGCTTTGTGGCTCCTGTAAACATGCAGGAAAGGGGCATGGCCTGCTCCCAGGTCCCCTTAATTAGGGCAAGACTGTAAAATATGGGGTCAACATGCTAAAGCAGGCAGTGTGGCTAAAAAGAAGTCAGTTCAATTCTCACAAATGCAGTGGATTTAAATATTAATGCAGACCCAAATCCAGGAACCAGCAGCTTGAGCAGTCGTGGCACAAGGCACAAAGGAAAACGTGCAGCATCCGCGGGCCCACATCGAAGTTACAATAGTTTGAAGACAATGAAATGCGCTATCACTGCTCTAAATACACTTCACGTCTATGATTACAGGTAAGAAAAGCAAGCTCAGGCAGTATGGGGCCATCTCCACCACACAGACCTTCCCCTCCGGCCCCCACCTCCCCTGTGAGGGAGGGATAGGTGTTTTGCTTTCAGGGCAGGAGCACCGATAACCCAACACGACCAAACCCCAGCATTTACTACACTGACTACACTCAAATAGTAAACATACTTCAGAGAAGGGGGAAAAACCCAAATAGAGACTCCTACATGTAACACATTTGAAGTGGCAAGCAGGCAGATGGGCCGGCCCCCGGCTCGCTGGCACGCATGGGCGCCCACACAGGCTCTCTCCTCACAAGTGGGAGTTACCAGCAAGGCTCATTAGCACTTCTTAATCATCGATTCCACACCTAAGCTCTTCATTAGAGGCAATTTTTTGGTTTCACGAGTTCCTTCTGCCCCCCAATACCCTTTGGTCTGGACAAATTGCCCGCCTGTCCCCGCCAGCACTGCGGCAGGCCTGGACTCGGCATGCCAGACGGGGCTCCCATTTCAGGAGCAGCAAGTGGGTGCAAGAGGGAATTAAGGCCGGCCTGGCAAATCCTTCCAGGGGTAGTCACTTCTGCTCAGATATAAATACTCCTTTTCTTCCAGGATAAAGACACTCTAGGTGCACGCACTACACAACAGGCCAAGGTGCCAGGAGCCCCACCCGCTGCAGAACGGCTGGGGGACAGCACAGCCCTTTCTCAGCGCTCCATAAAATGGAGGTCCCTGCACTTGCCCAGCTGTGGGGCCACACAGCATCCCATAGGGACTGCACCAGTGCGGAGGGACGCAGCCCTTGCTGTAACCCACAGTGGCCACCCTCATCATGGGGGTGAGGTTTTTTGGAACTCCATGCGAGGTGCTCCCCTGTCTCCGAGGCAGATGATCACGACAGCCACCAGGCACGCTCAGGTAAAGAGAACCAGGGTTTTCCCAGCAGCTGACACGTATCCCATCACCTGTCTGTTAAAGCTACCCAGGCAGGCCTTGCTGAGCTGGGATGCCCAAGCCCCTCCAGACCTTGGGACATGAGGGAGAAGCAGCCACCAGTCTCCCCCGCGCAGGATGGCAGCACTGTCCTCTCTGCCATGCTGGGCAAGCAGTACACGGCATCGTGCTGCCAGCCAGGCCAGGAGGTGGACAGCCACCCACTACTCCCACTCCCTCCAAAGAAACCCCATTTTTCCCCTCTAAATTCCTGCCCTAGCTGCAGGAGCACCGACCTGGGTGCCCAGCCAGCACAGAGCAGAAGCCAGGGCTGCACGATACCAGCAGCAAAGGAATGCACAACGCTGCTACGGTTGAGGCTGCAGCCCTCCAGCCACCAGTGCACATCCCAGCGCAGCAGCCAGGAGCTGCCGAGGGTTTGTAGCAGGCGGCCATAGCCGCCAAGAGGAAATGCAGACACAGCACTACAGACTGTGAATTTATAAAGCAAGTGAAAGCCAGGCAGATGAAAGGCCTTGACCCTGTATCAGTACTTCCAAGCAGTAGCAGCTCCAGAGACAGCAGAGCTGCTCCAGTGCAAGACCTTGTGGCAGATCTGGAAATTGTTATCCTGTGGCTAGAAATGCTGTAGTCTCAGATCACCACAGACATCCTGCGTTAAAAGTTGTCTTGCCTGGTTCTACTGTGTCTCATTCAATGATCAGAAAGTCACTTTCTGCTAGCTCACCCTTGCAAGTACAGTTAGCTAGCATGGATGAAGGTGGCAGGCTAGAGCCCTAAATGCTGATGAGATGTTTAATTCATTAAGACTTCCAAGAACACAGGCCACATAAAGCATTGCACAGCCCTTCCAAACAAGGAGCCCACACCTTTCCCAGAGCTCAAGCCAAAAGTCAGAGGTGGGGGGTGCAATCAAGGGACTCCTTGGGTTCCAAAATTGCCCCTCTTGCAGACAAACCAGCTTTTTATGAGGATTCTTCCTCCTATGAGAGATGCAGCCCTGCACCCCTGCAGTTTGTATTTGTTCCACTTAAAGACAACCTCGCCAATATACAGTAAGAAACTACTTAGCACCCTGCGTGCATGATCACCGAGACTAATACCAAGATGATTAGAGCAATCAAGTGGAGCTTCTTGGGGAGAGGATGAAAACTCTCTCCCATCACTAGGGATTAAGAACAGATCAGATGCAAAAATGGAGCAGTCGCACACACTACTCGCTCAGCCTCCAGCACCTACCAATGCAAGCAGATTACAAACCATTTTCTCACACGCATAAGTTTCTCTTGTCACTCCCAATTAGCACTACCTAGTCTTTCGCCCGGTGCCATGTACCCAGCAGCACCCACCAATTAAAAGAGCTGTACCATCATTTAAGCAACAACTGTCCCCTCACACTCCTACTCTGACCCAGAAATTACCATCACGACTTTAGCAACCTACTACCTACCTTGTAGCAAACAAACCTGCTCCTAACCTTCATTTGCTCACCTGAGCTGTACTGATCTTAACGAGAACTAGGTGATGCTCAAAACTACCCTCTGACCCCAGAGGTCCCAGGCTTAGCCATCAAGAGCTAGTTAGTCACAGGGGACACCAGGCCCTTCTGCCCTTGAAGAAGTTAATCACTGAGACAGGGAGCTTGCTGCCGGACAGCACTGGAGAAACACAGTGCAACTTTTACAGCGCCCTCCATGGATTAGCAACTAGTAACTAACATCAAATGATTTATCCGAGCAGATTTCAAACATTTTTCCTCCTACCCAGCTGCAGCACATGCCACACTGAGTCAGCCTGAGGAAGAAGCCATGGGCGATGCTCTCTGGGACACTGCAGCAGACAGCATGTGGAGCATGTCTTTCACCAAATACTTTGTCAGCCAGTACGGTTATCACCAGTAAAAGTTACATGCTTTGGAGCTTGGAGGTAAGGAAAGAAAATCAAGTCCAGCGTGTGCTTTGCTGTCTCTTAACACCAAACAGATCTGCAGGCCATTTAGACTAGTGTGTAAGCCGGTCATGCTGCTGAAACGAGAAGTTCTGCCCTCTCCCTGCCCCTTCATTTCTACCTCAGGTGCCTGTGCAAGTATGAGATGAACCACACCAAGGAACTACAAAAAAACCCAGCATAACCAGATTATTCTTTAGCTGGATCTGCTTCCCCGTCCAAACAAAGGCTGGTGCCAGCATGAGGGAAGCAGGGGAACAGAGAGAAAGAGATTGCCCCTTTTGCACTTATGCTGAAGGAAACATTGCAGAAGAGAGATGAAAGGCCTTTTCAGCCTGCATCTAATTTGACAAGCGCCTTCGCAAGACGGCCCTACTCAAGGTACTTCCAGCTTCTCCACGCGCAGAATTTTCCCTTTCTACCCTACATAAAGAACTTGTTTCATACTTATCACTGACAACTTGGCCCATGACAATACCGGCCCAGCCATCTCACCCCAGCATGCACAGGGGTATGAATCAACATGGACTTCAGCGGCCAGCTCAGATGAATGCTGCCTGATGGGACGAGTGAATCAAGCTCCAAGTCCACCAAAGCCAGCTGTGTTAAAGACATTGTGGCCAGTAATGCAGCGCAGTGGTGAGAAGCCTTGGAACATCAGCAGACAACATTTTATTTGCTGGCTAGAGGAAAAAGACTTGGGTCAGGCAGAGCCGTTTGGAGCTTGTACTGAGGAACGTACAAGACAAAAGCATTTGGAGTCTTTCCATATACTGGAAATCGAACGTCTGAGTTTTAAATCCCTTACTACATTTCAGGAGCAAGGAAACGCCTGTGTTCCAGACAGCTGAGCAAAATGTGCTTCAAATCGCACAAAGCACTTCACTCAGTCCCTCAGGATTTCTTTTCATTCTTGTTTTCAGCTTTTTCCTCCCCAAGGCGAAAAAATAATTTTCTTCCCGCTTGTCTCCCAAGACGCCAACTCCAGCAGCCGAGTGTCCCGCAGCACAACCCCCGCCCCCGCCAGCCGCTCCAGCTCTGCCCCGGCGCCCCCCGCAGTGGACAGGGGCCAACCCTCGCCTCTCCCGTCCCCTCGGCGCCCGCGGGATGCCCGGCTCTGGGCTTTGCGGCACCCCCTCTTTTTTTTTAAGGGGGGGGGGGGGGGGGGGGCTTCGCCTTACCCGGGCCAGGCGGGCGGCGCTCCGGATGGCCGCCGCCACGGCGCCGCCGTCGGGGTGCACCCGCTCCACGTGCCCCCACATCCGCTCCCAGGTCTGCCCGTCCATGGGGAAGCCGCTCTTGTTCACCAGGAAGAGCGACCCGCCGTCCCGCTGCTGCTCCTCCTCCTCCGAGCCGCCGCCGCTCCCGCCGCCGCCCGCCGCCCGCGGCTGGGCGCTCCGCGAACGGCCCCCCTCCTTGCCGGCCGCCGCACGGCGGGTGCTCCCGCGGCCGCCGCCGCCCGCCGCCGCGCCCGTCATGGCCCCGCGGCCATGCCCGAGCCCCGGCGCGCCGCGGGGACCGCTGTCGAGAGGCGCCCCGCGGCCTCGCCGCCGCCCGCGCCCCCTATATATATTTAATATATATATGTGTGTGTGTGTGTGTTACGTGCGTGCGGCAGAAGCTGGGCGCGGGGACGGCCCCTGGCTAGCGGCGGCCGCCCGCCCGCCCCGCGGCACGGTAGCTCGCTGGCCCCGGCCCGGCCTCAGCCGCGCTGGGGGCGCGCCCCGCGCCGCGCTCCATGCCGCCGCGTTACCACGCTACCGGCCGCCCGCCCGCCCTCGGCGCGCTCCTATTGGCGGTCGCAACAAAGAGGGGCGGAGCTCGAGGGGCGGGACGAGCCGTGACTGGCGGAGCCGCTGCCGGGCGGCGCCCCCTGCCGGGCGGCCCAGATCACCGGAACCGGGCGGCTCAGACTGAGCCCCTTCGCCCGCAGCCGCTCCGGCGTGCACGGCTGCCGGCGTGCCGTGCCGTGCCGTGCCGTGCCTCACCTCCCGGGCCCCGCTGCCTGAGGGGCGCCTGAAGATCAAACTCTTCATCGAAGAGAGCTGGTCTCTTCCGTTCTTCCTAACGGAGCTGGAAAATTCTTTGTTAACCGTGGAGTGCTAACAGCGATGGCAGCGAGACCCCAGCCTGAAGGCGCGGGCTGCTGAGAAAGGCTCCCCGGGGCTCTTCTGCCCGGTGGGCAAACAAGCGCCCCAGCCCCGGGGGAACCCCCCCCAACAGCCAGGGCTCTGCATGCCCTGCTAACGCCAGCGAAACAGCGTCTGACCCCGCCTTGCCGGTGCCCGGTGTGATGAACTGTGCATGGGAACAGCAGGGAACTGTCTCTCCCCCAGGGCGGCCTTGCAGCACCTCCCGGGCAGACGACTCCCTGGCTGCTGCTGCTATCCTCACCGCTCAGCTCAGTTCCCAGATGCTTATTTGCATGCTCGGAGGGATGTTTTTAGCTCTTTGTATCAAGCACAACTGTGTCAGCCTAATACAACTCCTAGAGCCAGAGGTGAATCCCCATCAGAAATAAGTAATAGCCTGAAAAATGTTGCCATCCCCTGCCCATGCACTCACTCAGATCCCTCCTGATCCCAGCCAGGCTGCACATGTACTTGAGCATCTTCTCAGCACCTGCAAGTACTGACTTTCATCTCTTGCCATAAATATATCCATCCAGTGCCCTGATCAGCTTTCTGAAGGCTCTCGGGAGCCACGGGTGTATGTTGAGTCACTAATCACACTCTGCCGGAGTTGACATCTCTGTGAGTCCTACCAGTAATCTCCCTGCCACAACCTGGCCACATGGTATACCTGAATCTCATCAGGAGGTTTAACGTAAGGGAGGCTGGAGAAAGGCTGCTCCATCAGCTAAAGCAAACCAAGGGCTTCAGCTTACACAGCTCGCCCAGTGTCAGCTTTCAGCCCAAGAGATTTTGGTCTAAGGAGCCCCCCAAGCTGAATGGAGAGGCTCAGTGTGTAAATGGCAATGCAATGTAGGGGAGAGGAGGAAAGGTCAGAGCAGATTTAGAGCTGCTGTGAAATCTTCACCCTCTCCGTTATGTCCTGCATTTCCCTAATGATCAGGCAAACACTGCAACTGGAGGGCAAATGTGCTCCCATGCTGGGCAGAGGCGATCCACGCCCCCCACTGGGTTTTGGAGCAGGATCCCAGGGGAAGTACAGTCCCTCTCTCCTTCAGGAATACAGAGGAGGCTGCACACTGGCAACATGTGGGAGCACTGAGATAAGCTCCAGATGGGAGCTGATGAAGCACAGAGACCCTGAGAGGCTGCAGCCACAGAGGAGAGGGCTCTCAAGGAGCACAGGGAGGCTCAGGCAAGGCAGTGCAAGGAAAGGGAGGCTGAGAACGTGTGCAGGTTCACTGGAGCAGAGCCAGGGGAAAGCTTGAAAATCTTTCAGACCTGGATCTTAGGACTAATGGGACTGTGCAGGTGGTGGCAGCCATGTGTGAGCAGCCCAGGGGCACGCTGTGTGTGATAGAGCCTGGAGTGCTGGGATTGCATAGCAGAAAGTCATCATCAAGGATGCTGTTACACAAGCTGGGAGTCACCTATTATCCCAGAGCCTTGTTTGCTGGTGGAACAGGTAACTATGGCGAGGCTGCCTCAGCCTCTCTTAGTGCTGCTCCACCGCCCAGAGCAGCCAGAAACCCTCAGATCATGCTTTCCTACACCCACCCACTTCCTAGCCACCCCGAAAGGGTGAAGACCAGAGTGATGCTACATGCTTTGCAATTCAAAGCCTTCTGCACCCACCATGCCAGGGTGTGCTCCATGCCAGAGGGAGGGACTCTCCCTGGCCAGACAGATAAGGATCACGGCAAAGTTGGAACATCACAGCCTTGTTCATAGCAGCCCTTTGCAGCACCCAGACCCCTTCTGATCAGAACTGAAAGAAAAAATATCTTACCAGCTCCTCCTTGATGCTCAGGGCAAGTTGAACTCCCAGAGGCCAGCCAGTATGTCCAAGGCCAGCTGTGGGCTGGAGAGGCAGGGCAGAAATTAGCAGAGGTCCTGAAGCTAGCAGCAACTTTGGAACAACAGCCTAAGTGGATAAAAGCAGAGTCCCCAGTCCCTACAGCTAAGGGAAAGCCATAATTGCCCTCTTCTCAGCTATAAAGTAAGAGTAAAAATAGAAGAATGTTGTCTTGGTTTAACTAATACCAGAGAGGGTTTGGGCTATGAAGAGACATTTGGGTTGAGTAAGAGTAAGGTGGGATATGCAGCATGCCCTCCAGCATCCAATGCCTTTCACCTTGTGGGACTCACCTAATTTTGATACCATACCTCAGCAAACCCACCTTGTTCCCCGCTCCGTGTGCTGCCCTTCCTCTCACAACCAGGCTACTGCCCAGCCACTGCTCCAGACTGCCAGAGCCTTTTGATTTTGAAATTGAGCCACTTTTCATGGAGGTACCTTTCTAAAGCTAGCTCTGAGTAACACCTCGAACCTACAGCCTTGTTCCTAATGCAGTGCTTGTTGCTACCACAGCTGCCTTCTGGGTCAAAGGAACTAATTTGATCATAAAATAATGTAAGAGGGTTTTAACCTTCATTATTTCAAATTGCAGACTAATTTAAATGCAGCATTCAAAAGGCCCTGCAGCGCAATTACACAACCAGCTGGGGGAAAATTAATAGCTCTTAATTGTACCATGGTAGCAAGGCGATATCAGCATCAGCAGTTTTTCTAAGAAGATTTCTTCTCCAAAAGTGTCACCTCCACGCCCCCTCAAAGAGTCCCACTAGCCTTTTCCCCAGAAAGCATCTTCCTACAACGAATTCAGCCCTGACACAGAGCAAACCGTCACAGCCCTGTGGTATTTTACAAACACAGAGGCCATCAATTTATGTATTTATTTGGGCATATTTAGGAAATCACTTCCTCTATTACCCATTGTTTCCAAGCGGCCCTCGTTACTGGCTCAGTGCAGGTGCCAGGAGCGAGCAGGAAAAGGCTTCCCTGGCCAGCAGCCCCAGCCTGGCCCCAGGGCAGGGAGCTGCTGCCAGCCTGGGGAAGGACCTGCTGGCTTTGCTAGGGAATGGACCACTGGTGTGATGAGTGCCTGTGAGGTCCCAGGCACTGCCCATGCTCCCACTTCAGTGCTTCAAAATTCAGTGGTTTTCTCCTTTGCAGGTTCTCTAACAGCGCAGCTCCAGCCTTTTGTAAGGTCTTAGTAAGGCCTTGCTCCAACTCAGCTATCAGCAGCCCCGTGTTAAAATACATCCCATCATGAACAGGGATGCCACTCTATGCTGCCAGGGCACACAAATGACGCACCAAACCCAGAGGTGGAGCAAGACCGGCGGCAGTGCTACAGTAAAAGATGAGCCAGTTGGCAGATTGCTGCAGCCTGGCCCTCCAGCCCCTCTAGGCCAGGCCATATGGTGATTCACCTGGTCCCAGCCCACACCAGTGCCCTTCTTGGTGCCACCACCGTGCCTCAGAGCTGCTCTTGCTGCATTTGCTTTGGTGCCTCTGCAGACAGGCAGTGGGGAGCTGGCCCAGCAGCCCACCTAGCAGGGGCAGGAGATGCTGCTCACATTGTCCTATTCTCCCTAGAACAGCTGAGGTTTGCTTTTCTGCAAGAAGGGGCACTCAAATCTGCTGACATCCAAGGAGGGCTGGGAAGCAATAGCCAGGGAATGGTCTTACACCACCTGAGCAAAAGCTTGGCAGTTTTATCTTTTCACCTTTCCTTCCATCAGATGTAAACCAGTGGCAACACAACAGATCTAGACATGTGCTCTTATGCAGATCAGCAAAAGCGGATGCTAAGCACTCCACACTCAGTCAGGGTGTCCCTGTACCAGCACTGAGCGTATGAAAGGCAGGCTGGTTGCTGGTGGAGCAGGAAATATATCCAGTACCTCCAGCTGGCAGTGGTCCATGCAAAAGCCTGAAGCCTGGGTACCTTGTAAGTGTTCCCAGCTTGGGCAGCCTGTTCTACTAAAACCAAGCGATCGTGATGGCCTTTTCTGAATTTAGGAACCACTGTACAGCCAGAAAAGCAGCAGCTGTCCAAAATGGTTAATTCTACAAAGGTGCTTCAGCTTTTGCAGAAGGGAAGTAGGAAAACACAGGTGGAAAAAGTTTGCCTGCTGAAAGTGAATTGCATTATTGCTATGCAAACATAGCTGGTTTCCTGAAAAGACCATAGTGACCTCATCTGATCCTTGAAAAGTAAAATAAAACTTGTTTGTTTGGGGCTTTTTCCTAAACTGGAAGTCATACTGGAATGGAATTTGTTTAGCAATTAAATGCAAGGTTAAATTGTGATAAGGATGTAACCATGGTAATATGGGCATGGCTGTTGATGCAAGTTTGCAGGAGCAATTTGCGTAACCACAAAGAACAACTTTATGTATTCATCAATGTGATCACTGGGAAAATAAATATGTAAAGCAGACAAAAAAAATCCCAGCAAGCTATAAAAAGGGATGCTTGAGGGTGTGCATCCTTGAAGCTTTCCCCAAAGTAGCCCTTTCTGGAAACTCTTAACACACAAATTGTTTTGCAATAGTCTAGCAGGAAAAACAGCCGTCAGCTGCTTTGAGTTTAGCAATGAAGAACACTAGCAATATCTTTTGATTTCTGCCTGAGCAAGTCCAGGACCTCCTGCAGTAATCCTACTGCAGCAAATCATTACTGTGTTTATCTTAGACGGGTTTGTTTAACTGGGCTCCAACTCATAGCCTAATCCAACAAGCAAGATTTCCAGCATTTTAAAAAAAATAAATAATCAAAGTGGCATGAAAAGCCTATAAATCAGGCCTCCCCTAAAACTAGTTTGCAAGCTTTGTCTTTCCACCCCCACTGCAGGTCAGCATGTCCTACTTGGCCTGAGCTTTGCTGACAGCAAAATAAATAGCCTTTCCTCTTCCAAACTTCTTACAGTTGCTTCACTCCTATGTACAACTGGTAGCATCAGATACACATGATACTGTTGTTTCCAAGTGGTACAACATCAGCATCCCTGTTAGCCTGCCTTACTCTTCCCTTCTTGTTCCAAAGGTTCAGTCCCAAATATTGCTGTAGCTTGGGAAAATAATTACGTCACTACAGTCTGCTGTGAGGGTCTTACCTGCCAGCATATCACAATTTGGTCTCCACAGCACTGTGCTTACAAAAACAAGGAAACATTAACATAACTTTCCATAAATCCCAGCAATCCATCTTTTCTGGACTAGTTACTTCTTCTTTAACCTGTAGTCAGGGGGTAAACTACTCCGCGCAATCACTTTTTTCTCAGGGGAACTGCATAACAAAAGCACAGAGAGTAAAGAAAGGCAGTGGCTAAAAAAAAAAATATCTGCTACTAGAAACGAGATCTCTTTTCAGCAATCGCCAGCACCTGCAGCCCTTGTCACAGGGGAGCTGCCAGTGGTGGCACCAGGATTTACCTCCGCTGCCAAGTGAGCATGAGTCATCCTTGCCTGCACGGAGAGGAGAGTACTGCAGCAAAACCTCTGCCTGCTGAAGATTAGAAGCACAGTTGTTGGTGCTGCTCAGAAAGCAACAGAATTCTGTTATGGGATACCCTGTGCCCTCTACGTTAGGAAACACTTTGAACGAATGTTGTCCTTATGTACTAAAGTTCCTCAAATGCATTGTCTTTCCTGGCAGTACCTGAAAGCAGACTAAAAAGTTATTAACAATAGAATGTGTCACAAGCCCAGAAACCACAAACCCTTGATTTTAGGTGCCATGTGAAACCTGCAAAGAGAAAAATGTGTGATACTGTTCTCAATGTGATGGTACTGCCAGATATCATCAGAACACTGATGAATTCATTAGGTTTTGATCTGAAGCACCACTTCAAGCACACCTGGAAGGCAGTGCCCTGCAGATTAAGATTCCCCCTCTCTTGAGAATGATTGAACAGTAGTCAGAACACTGCAGAAGTGTCTGAAGGCGACACTAAAGTTCAAATACCATGGTCATTTTAAAAACTTAAAGCTCATAAAGGAATTATAGTCATCTGGAGCAAAACAATTTTTTTCAGTCATCTTCATTATTTGCCATGACATGAATGCTATTCTTTTTCAGAGGTAACTGGCAAACTCAAGAAGCCTACAGAGAATTTTCCAACATTAAAATCAAAGCCAGGAACATCCTAAGCACGACCATGCAAGCTGCAGATTTCAAGGAGGCTCCATAACGCTCCTTTGATTCTTGCAGCTCAAGCCTGAGCAGATGGAGTAGGCTGGAGGGAAATCACACCGAGCACGGGGCGCTCTGCTCCCCAAAAGCTGATGGGCCTCCGTATCGCCTCTGGTATTCTGGTATCAGCCTGGTTTGGGTAACTTTGTCAAGCTTGTGAGGGCTCCTCTACCCTCCTGAAGCTTCTGTGGAGCACTGACAAGATGACAAATCATGGCATTTCTAGGTATTAGCTGCTAAGTGAATTCCGGGCTTTTAGCATTAGGCCCCTAAATGAATTTAAGTTGTTCTCTGGGAGCAGACAATAACACAAATGCAAGTCCCCTGGAGCCAGTCAATGATCCAAGGGTGAGTCATCCTCTCCCTAGTGGGACAATGCCTCTCCACTCAGCACAGGATGGAGGTTTTGCCTAACACCTGTAGGGTTGTTCAGAATTAGCTGATTAGTGATTCTGAAGAATTCAAGTTACCTTCCAGGAATTAACAGAAAAAACAGTATGCGAAGGCTTAGAAACTGCAGTTATAGCTTAGCTTCATTTCTTTTTCCCTTGGCAGCAGGTTGGACAATTTGACTTCTTAGAGAATAACTGACGTTGCACTCATCTGCAGTCCCTCTTCTACCATACCCAAACTAGTGATCAGCATCTGAGAAAGCTTAGCACTGTGCCGTTCTGAAAAAAGAGATTGGCAAGTTTCTGGTTCAGCCTAGTGCAGGCTAGGAAAACTTCTGAAGCCTTGAATACTTCCCTGGGATTTTTCCCAGCAATTTTCACAGTGCTATAAGAACCAACGTTAGCCCCTGATGTCCCTATGTCACGCCTGCTCACCAAGACCTTGGGGTTTAGTAGTTCCCTACCTAATTTTTGAAAGCCAAGCAGATGTGTGGTCATCAAACTAAAGTTCAATTTTTCTCCTACAAGTCAGTTGAAGAAAGAAACTTTTGAAATACTTTTCTAGGGTAACAGCAATTTCTCCATTAAGGAACACCTAGATAGAGAACTAAACTATCATCCAGAGATCCCATTCTCTTCAGTAGGTTAAGAACTTCTTACTTCTGAGTAAGAAGACTCAGGCAAAGCATTTCTTTCTAGCTGCTATGTCCAATAATGCAAATATTTTACTTAACTGACCAAGTCTCATCCCACATCCACAGACAAATACAGGTAAAATATAAAGAGACGAAACAGTAAGAAATTGCTATTACAGTGATAAAACAGACATTATACACCAAAGTCATCTAGGCAAGGAAAAAGCTGGCTTCTAATCATACCTTCCCATTTCCCAGAATCAGCTCACTGGGATGCACATTCACTGCCTCATCTCCAAAGCTGGTAACTCTGACCTGCAGCCACAACAGCAGCACTTCTGGGCTCACAGGCAGCATTCTTTAACCACAATTTCTTAAAAATAATTGTTTTCATGATAGTCTTCCATCTGCATGCAGTTTATAGCTTTTGCAGGGTCTTGTGTCTGTTTCTAGAACTTGTAACACAAGGCCATGATGCTGACAATGCCCTTTAGATATTATTTATTTTTTTTAATGGCCTAAGCATTGTTACAAGCAGAAGCACTTTACTGAGAAAACACTGGAAAATAGCACCCTGGAAGCTGAATTTTGACCACTACTGATATTAAGGAGGTATTAGCCAATTACAAATCAGTAACTACACCTAACCATTGCCAGTACTCAGCCTCGTTTTTACCGCAACATAGCTGATGAAGTCCTTTCTACAAAGTTCAGGATGTTATTGTTTTGTCTTCTGAAAGATATTGTTTAATTCAAGATGTAAATATTGATTTAGAACACAGTCAGATAAGGCTAGCTCATTGTGAAGCACAGCCAGAAGGAAATCCAACAAGCTTCCAAAAACCTTTCCCAGCCTAGGAAGCAGCTGAACTGTTAGGCACCTGCCTATTTGTCCATGCACAAACCGAATCACTTTCTGGCAGCGGTAACACCCATTAACTTTGGATACATAGGACCTCCTCCCAACTATAGAATCAATTATCTGACTAATCATAGTTAGGATGGTGTAACATCTCCCACTTACCTGATGAGGTTTCTAATGTTTTCTTTCAAGAAAGCCTGAGCAGCTTCCAAAAAAAAAAAAAAAAAAAAAAAAAATCAAACAAACAACCAAAGCCCCACAAACTTTAAGGCAATAGTAATTTGCTGTGATTGTTCCTTCCTAGATGCGGGAATGTTTAAATTACAGAGGTGAACGGGGATATAACCTGCAGCTTTCATAGAAATACTGCAAGAGGAATACCGCCCTGTAGTCCCGGTTGTAAAATAAAGAGCCCGTCTGAAAGTGCAACCCAGTGTTGAACTGGATGTTAGTGTTGTTTTATGACAAAAGGCTTGCGTGTCCTGTGCTCGGCAGCACCTGCAACCTCTTTCTGTGAAGAATCTCTTACAGAAAAATACCTTAGAGATAATCCCAGTTTTGTGGAGAAGGGAGATTGAAAAACACCACCAAAACCCAGAGCATTTTCTTACAGCGATTCTGCTTTCTTTGAAGCAGGTTCCTCCAACTTACCCAGCTCCCAGCTGATGTGCTGGGCTTAACGCCTGAGGGTGAGTGACCGAACTCTTGCAGTGTTCACAAGGGTCCTTCTGTGCTCCCACTGAAGACCACTCTGGTTTTAGAAATAAAAGTTGGGCCATAACTGAATGTAATGTCTCATTCCATCCTCTCTAAGAAGTTATCCTACCCTCTGTCCCCAGATAATCCACAGCTGGGTGCTTCATTAAAATAATATTTGCACTACCCTTAAGGAGCTGCCTTTGGATTGCTCTGCTTTAGAAGTTAACAGCACTTTCTTTTCCTCAAAGATCTTTTCCAAAGCAAAGGAGGAGAAATCACTGTGCTAGAGCAGTGCAACTCAACTAATGATGCTAATAATTTAATTAGATGCCCTGAGAAAATTTCTCTGTAAGCCAATACTCCTGTGTACAATACATTTATATACCCTGCGTACATGCACTCTGCATATAAGCATGAATACATGTTTATTAATGACACAGTGTATCATTCACTTATAGATTTTTCCTACATTAAATGGCAGCTTCTAAGGAAAAAAATGAATCATTTTTAGACCATCAGTTGTATCAGCAGCTGTCAAAAATGGTAATCTTATCTCCAATCAAGTTACACGTTATACACTTTATTAGTAACACATAATGGTAAGGAATAATGCCACCCACATATACACATACATACAATATTGCAATCCGAGAATATTCATAAGGAATTTTAATTGTCTCTTGAAAAAAAGAATGGGACACTAACAAAACCAAAATATTACAGAAAAAATATTTGCTCTCTTCATGAGAAGAACCAAGACATGAGCAGTAAATAACATGGGTCTTGACATGGAAATACATTTCTTAGGAATATTTTTTGCTGAATTCATTCTAGTTCATGCGTTAACATCCCCTCTCCTCACAGACTTCAGACTGAATGGTGGAGGGGGAAATCACCTGCAATACAATAACTTAGCTTGCCATCTGTGCATCATTAGTAGCCTATAACACTTAAGGTGATACATACACGTATTGAAAGACAGCAACCCAAAAGGTCAAGTTCCCATTCACGCAGGAAAACTCATGAGTTCACAAAATAGAAAACAAAAGCAATAAATTCTTACAGCTTAACCCAACTTCACTTGGTTGTAGACACACAAGATAGTCCAAATATTTCTCAAAAAGCATTTTTTCATTAGGCAACATGGGCTGGCATCTCTAATTACACACTCCAGTGATTGTCTCTGAAACAACAGACTGTCTTGAACAAAAAAGATGTCCAAGAGGATGAAGTTAGGAGAGCTCTATTAACGTGAAATGAATCCTAGGTATTCTTTCCACTCCTTCCCTTGCTCATTCTTCCTTGTAAAACATAGGCATTCAGCAATAGAAAGAGATGTTATTAAAGACAAGCACTCATCTACAAAATAAATGCTCTGAAGGACTTATCTACCAAGCTGAAGAAGAAAGCTCCTGATGGCAGCAGTTCCAGACTATGCCTGACAGGTCTGGTATTTTCACACCCAGCCAAAAGAAACGAGGATTTTAAGGCCATGTTAGGAATCCTAAATGAAAATGGGTCAATGTTCTCTGGGTCTCTCCCACTGAAGTTAGCAAAAGTTTAAAATGGTCTGGAAGAAACAAATGAAGAGTTATTTTAAAGGCTCATCTTTGAATCTTGTAGCTGTAAGTTAGCAATTACACATGCTGGTGGGCCCCTGGGAACCTGGGGGCAGCCCCCTTGCTCACCATGACATGAGTTCTCTTGCATCCTCTACAGTTCTCTTGAAGCTCTTCAAGGAAAAGCATATTG